>NC_060285.1:37693672-38000953 GCF_021613505.1 Equus quagga
TTTCAGGTCAATGACTGATATTTTCCTCCAAAAGCACTAAGTCAACATGTTTTAAAAAGAGAAAAAGAACAAAAAAGAATCCAGCCAGTTAGCCCATAAACCAAAATTCCTAGTTCTAATAACTGATCTGTTACCAGAGGAGGTCAGATATGCCAAACTATCCTTTATGCCTAGCACTCAGGGAACCCTCAATACACACTAGTTCCCTTCCTTGTGAAGAATGTCTCATCTAGGGCTTGTAAAGCTCTAAAGGTCAACCATTTCTTACTCCTGGAGCGACCTTCCTTCCTTAGTCTTCCCACTGCTGTTCCTCTCCTGCACATTGTCCATTGCTACACAAACAGACCACCTACCAAAGGTTCTTATTCCAGCCTCCAGCCTCTCTCCCACTCACATCGTATTGCAAGACTTGCCTCCTCTTAACATTGCATGAAACATGACACTTTGCTCAACGACTTTGACTGGTCAACGTCTACAGGATCCAGTTCAGACAAAAGCTGCCTCTGCAAGCTCACCTTCTCTCCCTCTTCAGTCACACTGGGCCATTCACTGTCCTCCCACTGAATTTTGCCCTTTCCTGCCTCTAATGCTAGACTCATCTTCTTTTTCTCTTCTTTTGGATTCCACAACATCACTGTCTTCAGCTAGCTGAATCTTAGTCAAGACCTAACTCAAATCTCAGCTCTTTCAGAAAGCCTTCGTCAGCCACTCCAACGAAAAGAGATCACTCCTTCCTCTAAATCAGGGGTCTGCAAACTACGGTTGAGAGCCCAACTCTGCCCACAGCATGTTTCTGTCAAGTTTTACTGGCACACTGCCAAGCCCTTCGTTTACGTAATGTCTAAGGCCACTTTCCTGCTACAACAGCACAGCTGAGCAGTTGCAACAGAAACCATGAGACCTGCAATGCCTAAAATATTTACTGTCTGGTAACTCACAGAAAAACGTTTGCTGATCTCTGACCTAAATTCATAGAAAAATAATAGCATCTTTTTTTAATGAGTACTACCTGCCAGGCACTGTGTTAAGTGTTTTAAATTCAATATCTCAGTGATATTTCACAACAGCCTTATCAAGTTTATTTTAGTACGCCATCTAATTATGTAACTCCACCCCTCCTGGACAACCCTTCTTCACCACTGTTCTACACCACCATTCCAGGAAGTATGTGTCCCATCCATTTGACACGTATCATTTATTGCCCAGTTCCAAGGTTAATGTCAGGCACATAGTAGAAGCTTAATATATGTTGAATGAATAAGTTAGTTACTTTTCTTGTATGTCTTATACATTCAAATATATAGCAAGCTAACTTGAAAGGTATGCACCCTATCTTCTATTTTATATTCCTCACAGCATCCAGCAAGATGTCTTTCATATAGAACTGACTCAATAATAAATCTTTGGTGAATCAATATATGCCAAAGAAAAAGTAAACTTTAAGTATTCCATTTGAAAGGAGGTTCTCATAAGCATAGCTTGCTCTTGGACAATTCATTCACAGATAAATACGGCTGTACTACTTGATTTCTCCAAATAAAGCACTTACCTTTGCATGATCAATGCGACTACTTAGTTCTTTGGATGCAAATCCCCCAAATATGAGACTGTGGATGGCTCCTATCCTTGCACAGGCCAGCATGGTATACATCGCCTGTGGGATCATGGGCATGTAGATAACCACAGTGTCACCTTTCTTGATACCATGTTTGACCAGAACACCAGCCAGTTTAGAGACCTATAACAAAATCATTAGATCAGCAAAGTGTTTTCTGTGTTATTTCACTAAACTTCTAAGTTAGGCAGTAACACAAGAAGAGGATCACCCTCTTGGTAGTGGATTCAAAAAGCCTGAGTAAAGCATATTTGACGATGATGATAAGAGTTTAGATAGTGACAATAATAACAGACATCTGTATTATAATAATTGACTACAAACCAGCTTATTATTATTTTGCCATATGAACTTCATGGCTTACAACTGCTTAACTGTTGATTCAACAACATATTTACTGAGAAACTGTTACGTGCCAGACATTGTGCTCAGAGTTGAGGAGACAACAACGCAAAACAAGAACACGAATATGTTCCCGTGGAGCTTTTATTTTAAAGAGTGTATCTGTCAAGTGAACAGAAAGATAAAATAATTCGAATTTAAATGCACTGGCTTAACTGGTGAATGAAACAAATACGTGTTAAGAAAGAAAACATCATTATACATTTATAAGGTAAATAAGACAGATTCTGTTATTATTATTATTCCTGCTTAAAAGATAAGGTAATTAAGGCTCAGAGATAACAAATAGCTAACTTGAGGTCAGAGAGCTAGTAAATGGTGTAGCCAGCACACCATCACACGTCTTTTGACCTCATATTCTTTGTCCTCTCTACTGCCTCAAGCCAATTATTTTTTCTTTATAGTTTTTTATGCTACTTATATAGTATAATTATAATAGATAATAGTATAATAGATAATTATACTAATTTTCTATACAAAATGACTGCCCTCTATATTGAGACCAAACATACAAACTTCTTTTTACTTTTAACATGTGTTTTGGGGACCAAACATCCAAAGAGGAAATATCTCTTTCCTCTTAACATGAGTTTTTGCAGTTTTTAGTAATAAAGGCAAAATAGATCATAAGCCCATACATGATATAATTTACTACAAGACACTCTTCCATGGGCAATTATAGCAGGCTGAGGGAAGAATGCCCCCATCTAAGTGAGAAAGAAGTTCAACATTCTTCCATCTAAAAAATATGCATTGAGTACCTGTACATGCCAGACACTGTTTTCTGATAATATCAGGAAACACAACAAGACAAAGATCTCCATCCTCAGAGTCCTGATGTTTTAGCAGAGGAAAGACTTACAATAAACATAAGTAAATTATGTGCTACATTAAAAGGTAATCAGTGCTATTGGGGGGGGGGGGGGCACAGAGCAAGGTAGGGGGGCCTGGGGACTGGGAGTGCAGGGGATGTGATTCTCAAAGGGACAATCAAGGTAGACCTCACTAAGGAAGTGACATTTTAGCAAAAGCACACAGAAGGCTGAGAATAAGCAGCTTCTGTGAGTATACTGTTTCAGGGAGAGAGTACACCAGTACAAAGGTGTGAGGGGGCTCACGTGTGATGTGATCAAGGAACAACAAGGAGACCAGGGGAGCTGCAATAGAAAGAACACCTGAGAAAGTGGTCGTAGATCAGGTCAGAGAGAGAAAGAAGGGGCCCGGAGGGATCCCACGGGCAGCTGGAAGGACTACAGCTTGCCTTTGAAAGTGACTGTTCAAAATAAGGAACAGAGGGGGCTGGGAGAAGAAATTAGGCCACACGGCTATTTGTGGTTCCTTTCATTTCACTCTGGCTCTCTTACTTTCGAACAAGTTCAAAGGATTCTGAATCCTGATCATTCTTCCTTTTTCTCCTTATTCACTTCCTCTGTGCAGTTGGGGAAAGATGTGGTCAAGTTTAAGGGCTCTGGTGAAAGACAGAAAGTAACAAACAACTATCTCAGCATTTTATTCTCCCCTATATAACAGACTATAATTTAGTGCTATTTTTTAAGAACTCAAAGCTGCCCAGCAAAAAGTTATAAGAAAGATACATTGAAGTGATACAAATCATGAACTAAATTCCATATGGAGCTCAAGAATCAAGAAAAACACTGGAAAGTTGTATTCAAACCCTCCACGGGCAGTCCCTGCAGAAAGTGGTCATGCCCTCTGATTACTGGGCGTCCCATTGAAGGTACAGCACTGGGAGAAACCAACAAGAAGGGTTTCTCTTATTTACAGCTACAACCTTAGCATCTTGAAGAGTGTCTGCTGTTGAATAAAATTAATCTTCAACCAAGACACAATCTAGCAACGATTCAGTAACTTTATATTCCAGTCTCACTTCACAATGTTGCTGGAAGATGCCCAAAACTTTCCTGTCCTCTGAAAGAAATGACATCAATAAATTCAAGACCTCTTTCAAAAGAAAGATCTCAAAATGGACAAATGCGGTCCCAGATGTATTTAAGTTTGGGCCATATCACATCTTAAAAAATTGAGCCACCATACTAAAATTAGTAACTTTTATATACAAATCAGATTTCCAGTTTCTCTAGAAAAATTGGAAGATATAGCAACACTGGGCCTTTGTTCTTGAATGACAACCATTGAACCTGATGGTCAACGGCTGGCTTTGCCATAGAACACACAATTCCCTGGGGATATTTATCAGAGCTTACATTTTTCGTTCCATTCTGAGTTTAAAATATATTCTTTTATATTCTGTTTATGTTATTTGCTTACACAGTAGCTCTGTAATGACAGAAGTGTGATATACACCAATAATTGATTTTTGTCCCACCCACTTGTCCCATTTCTGTTATGTGCTCGGCTCCTGTAGGCATCTGAGTTGTTAACGAGTGAAGACAACCTTCAGTCACATTAGGTTGCACTAGGTCGTTATAACCACTAGATGGCGTGCACATGGCCTTGTTAACCTTGCTTCCTGCAGCTACTCCTCAGTGTTTTGGTAACTGCCCTAACCACACCAGGAAAAGCTGCACACGATCAATAGAGAAAATTTCTTTTTCAGTACTTCCCAGGGTTAAATGTCATTCCAGTAAAATTTTCCTTTGTAATTTTTAAGTTAAAAAAGTAATAATATATATATTTATAGATATATGAAAATATGTTTCTGGTGAGACTTCTAATAAACAGACTTATGAGAAACAAAATATTAGTTCATAGCAGCAAAAAAAAAAATGGACATTGACTTAAGATGAAAATATCTGAGAACGTTTCATTAGAAAGTATTCCTTTTCAATATTAAATCTAGAGTTGGTTAATATGGGAGCCCCAGAACAGAATACTTAATAGTCTTGTCTCAGATGCAGATAAATCATTTTGAAGATAAATGTAGGCAACAGTGAGCAATAAGAGGAAAAATTTAGAAACCTCAATCATCTAAGATCTCATATTCACTCAAATAAAGTAATTTAAACCTTGAAACTTCAACATAAGGGGCAATTTGATTATTGCTATTTCAGGGTTCACCTTGTTTTTCTTGACTTTCAGATGGAAAATTACCAAAGAGAAGGAAAATAAATATTAGTTTAATTCAATGTTATAGTCTTTTCCTACCACAGATGTCTGAGTGTAGATTTATAATTTCTATTTTTATCCAAAGAGAAAATATTTAACATATGTCTCATATAATCTATAGTTCTCAACTGAATAACAAATCATACCATTCACCCAATCCATATTCATCTCTGTACCTTCTTAAAATTGTATTGTAATCTACCAACAATTTAACAGTTTTATATCAGGCACACACCAGCAAAACTGGTTTTCACTCTGATGTCAAGGGCTATACACAAGCCACTACAATCATGGTCAGGCCGTGCTTCCTGCTCACGTGGGGATGTGATCTGTGAAGGAAGCCTGAAGAAACACAACACATGTCTACATCCATTTAGATACCACATGGTTTCCTTCGTCCCATTAGAGAGTATATGAATTAGCCATTATTTGGCACTAATTTAAAGCCATTTTAATATGTAAGTATCCTGCCGTTGATTCAATTTATATAGACTCTCTCTGCATCCTATATTAAGTCTGCAGATGCAAAACTGAGAAAGACATGGTCCTAACAGCAAAGAAACCAGGAGTCAGAAAAAATAACATACATAAATGTTATATGTTATACATACACACATACATATAAAATATACACATATTTATATGTATGCATAATATATGTTGTCATATTACCGTAAATTATAAAATAAGAAAATGCAACAACAGATATTTATGTAATGTAAAATGATAGACGTATATTTGGTTTATTCACAACACACATATATTTATACTTTGTTTAGTTACAAGTAAAAATATTAAATTTTACAATCATAAAATGAAAAGATACTAGCATAAATAATGAAAAAGAATTTAATAAAACTTCCATGTATTCATTCTGGAAAATTTCATTTAAAAACAGTCTGTGAGTATAACTTCATGACCAACCGCCCATGACACAAACATAAACATTAGCCAAAATTGACCAAAGACTATGTTCTATAGAGTAAATTAGTACTTGCTTCACAAATAGCAAGTGTGTCCATCTAAAGAAAACCATGTTTGCATGACAAAGATAGTGTTGGCATCCAAATTACAGTAAAAAGATAACAATCACAGGAAACCTCAGAGCCACGTCAAAGAAAATTATATGAAAAAGAAGAAAACAGAAAACATATTTTCAAGTTGCAATGATGATGTTACACTGAAAACCCTGGTCTAATCAATCACAGAAAATATAAGTAATTTAAAAACAAATTATAATATCTGAGAAAACAGTTTACTAAAATTCGAAATAAACGATCTATTCTTGAGAACATATGAAATTTCCCTTAGGAAGAGATGATTACCTAAAATACAATCCACATATTCAGTGAATCATGTGTTCCTGTAGGCACACACATCATACACACACATTCTTGGATTTTTTTACTTGTGCACACAAAGAGCTATCAAAAAGATAAAAATTTATCTCTAATGAATAGTTTTGTTTTATTTTTTGAGGAAGATTGGCCCTGAGCTAACATCTGTGTCCATCTTCCTCTACTTTATATGTGGGACGCCTGCCACAGTATGGCTTGATAAACAGTGCATAGGTCTGCACGTGGGATCCGAACTGGCAAACCCTGGGCCACGGAAGCAGAGCGCACGAACTTAACCACGACACCACTGGGCTGGCCCCCTATTTATTTATTTTAGAGTCAAGTCCTCTGTGTTGCTTTTTTTTTTAAGATTGGCCCTGAGCTAACATCTGTTGCTAATCTTCTTTTTTTACTTCTTCTTCTTCTCCCCAAAGCTCCCCAGTACCTAGTTGTATATTCTAGTTGTAGGTCCTTCTGGCTCTGCTATGTGGGATGCTGCCTCAGCGTGGCTTGATGAATGGTGCTAGGTCCACACCCAAGATCCAAATCAGCAAAACCCCAGGCCACTGAAGCAGAGGGTGCGAACTTAACCACTCGGCCACCTGGCTGGCCCCAAATAGTTTATTCTTTTGGCCATGCCCTTACTATGCATCTAGCAAATACCTACGAAAAGAACCAGTGAAACTAAAACTGCTTAAGATCTAAAGTGGTACTAAAACTATCTGTTTTGAAAGTGAATCTTTCAGGAATGTAAATATTTTCATATACTGTAACTTTTTAAGACAGTGACAATTTATTAGATACGGCATTGAGATAATTTTCACTTAAATACCACACTATGCTTTGTTGCTGTTATTAGTGTCCTCAAGTTGATTTTGACTCCTAGGGACCCTGTGCACAACAGAGCAGGACCCTGCCTGGTCTTTTTGTGCCATCGTCTCACATTTCGGTGCGATATCAGACAACGCTGTGCTATTGTTCATAGGGTTTTCATGGCCAATTCTTTCAGAAGTATTGCCAGGTCCTTCTTCCTACTCTGTCTTAGTCCGGAAGCTCCACTGAAACCTGTCCACCATGGGTGACTCTGCAAGTATTTGAAATGCCAGTGGCATAGCTTTCAGCATCACAGCAACACACAGTAGCCACAGTACGATACCCCACAGAACGGTGGTGAGGTTCCCTGACTGGGAAACCAACGTGGGCCACAGCAGTGAGAGTATTGAATCTTAACCACTAGACCACCAGGGCTGGCTTATGATACTAGACTAAGTCAATTTAATTATGAGATAGGCCTTTAACAGCAGCACAGTAGAGGTGATGTTATTAAAAGAAGAAAAATCTTTCCTCAAAAGATAAAAGCGGAGGCTGGCCTGGTGGTGCAGCAGTTAAGTTCACATGCTCTGCTTCAGCGCCCCGGGGTTCATGGGTTCAGATCCCAGGCATGGGCCCACACACCACTCCTCAAGCCGTGCTGTGGCAGCATCCCACACATAAAATAGAGGAAGACTGGCACAAATGTTAAGTCAGGGACAATCTTTCTCAAGCAAAAAAGAAAGGCTGGCAATAGATGTTAGCTCAGGGCCAATCTTCCTCACTAAAAAATAAAAGATAAAAGTGTACCACTTATGTTCAAGACTAAAATTTATTATTGCTATCTAAAACACAGAGGAATATATATTTTGTATTTAAAAATGGAATTATATTAAGTTGTAGAAGAAAAGCTATAAAATGTTATGTTCAAAACAGTTATTTGACAGTGGACTACTAACACATTTCTTCTCAAAAAATTTTCTCCAAATTACTTTTACTCCAAAAGTAAACAACGTTACTCAGAATAATCATTTTTCTCGTTTCCATTTTCTTCACAAGTGGGTTTCAATCAATATTTGGTCATTTTAAGACTGTGTACTTGCAAGCAAAGTGAAATGGAGAATCCTGTAATCCATTTAGTTCAGGCTTAAAATAACCACAATTTCAATAATCTGTGTGCTTTGAAGACTAATGTGGTTTTCAGACCATTTTTCACAGAAAATTAGTTCAATCCTTTAATTTTCTATGCATATGTGCTCATAGGCTCGATAAGGAATGTGCCATTCCATTTATTTAAGATTCACATGTTGTGATTTACAAATAGATCATCAGAGTTTATCACATCTTTAAAAGGACAGATTATTAATTTTAAAATAGTACTTCTATTTAACAGTCGGGTCACTGTTGACAGAGAAAACAATCCTACATCAAGGAGAAGTCCAAGGTCCAAAAGAATGGAAAATAGAATTGATGCCTACCATTAACACAAGACATGACTACCATGCGTGTAATAAAAGGGAAATAAAGTACATAGAAAAGAATAACTAATGCTTGCCTCCACTTTTTACCATTTGAACGTTTTTCCTCTCTAGGCATTAACGGTTAACGAATAATGACTTCCTCCTGCTTTCACTCATTCGATAGTCTCTGCCGAAGTTACCAATCCTCATGGCATTTGCTATTTGGATGAGGCACTTGCCTGAGAAAGTAAAGGCATTCAGAATGGACAGAGCAAGAATTCAGGGTGAATGTGGCTGTTAGATGGGCTGGAAAGGTGAAAAGAAATTCATCACATATCACTTGGAACCTTATTGAGCCCTGTTAAGTTGAACTTATCCTAAAAACAATGAGTAATAATTCAAAAGTGTTGTCTTCTTTAGAAATAGGCACTTCCCAAATTCTTACAATGCAATGATTACTGCATGAACTAGGATTATAACGATGGGAATAAAAACAAATGAAAGATTGAGAAACAGTGTAGACTGCACAGGGATTGATGATTGATGGATGCAAGGAAGTAGTGGGAGGAAGGAAAGGTCAAGAACAGGTCCAGATTGTTGGTTTTAGCAACTGGTTGGAAAGTGATGCCATTCACAGAGATGGAAAACACAGGAGGAAAAGTTGGTGTCAACATGTTTAAACCTGAGATGCAAGTGGGACAATCAAGTGGAGATATTTACTCAGCAGCCCTATATATGATCTGAATGTGAGGAGAAAGATGTGGACTGGTGATGCAGAATTGGTAATAATCAGTGGTGTCACTGCGAGTAAACATCATCTATATGGTAAGAGAAGCCATTGAAGCAGATGTAATCACCCACAGAGGGTGTGTAAAGTGAAAAGAGAAGCTGGCCAAGAAGAGCTAGACAGTGAAGTGATGGACAGAGAAAGCAGCACCCAATAACGAGAGTCAGAATGAGAGGAGAGTCAAAATGGCCGACAACGTAGAAGAAAATGAAGGCAGGATGGTACGGTGGAAGTGAGTAAAGAGAGAGTGGTCAAGAATGTTAGATGTGATGAAGAGATGAAGTAAAATATTGAATGTCCATTGGAATTAACAATAAGAGCATATTAATTACCTTAGCTCAGGCAATTTCAGAGGCAGTAGCATATTTTTGAGGATTTGGGAAAAGTGCATGGTAAGGAAGTAGGAGAAGGGAAATGTAGACAATTATTTAAAAGTTAACCTGTGAAAGAAAATAGGAAACTAGCCAATAGCAGCAGAAAGATTTAAGTATGGTTTTAAGAGAAAGAGCCAGCAGTGATACAGGTATGAGAGAGGACAACAGAGGGAAAACCCTGAAAAGAGTTGAGGAATGACTTCAGGGCGACAAAGAAGGATTGGCCTCCACTGCAAAGTGAGGGAAAGAGAAAACAATGGGTGTGGATACAGGCGAGTCTGTAGGTCAGCACCGGACAGTTTCCATCAGGGTTCCTTGGTTTGAATCGATGTTCCCTGTTAAGCTTGAGGCACGGAGGTGGGAAGGTCGAACGGTTACAATAACTTTTGAGAGAGAAGACAAAACTTATTAAAGAAATGCTAAAGAAGAAAATAAATAAAATGCAGCATTGAAGTCTCAATAGATGCTGGAGACCATGAATCTACAGTAAACCCATTTTTGTAGCTATGTGATTTTCCTCCAACAGGATTCAACACATTAGATACAGGAAGGAAGACAGTAAATAATTGGATTGATCCGTGTCTAGAGCTCTGCCACAGAGGTCAGATGGAACAACACTGTGAAGACAGGTAAGGATATTAGCAAGAGAGTTGTGGTGTTAACCTAAAGAATCTAACCAGGCTAGCAGAGAGGTGAAAACAGAAGAGACCCTCAGGTAGTGACCACACAGTCAAAACCATTTGAAACCATGGTATTTAAATGGATATTGTGTCTAAAAATGCAAACTGTCTGAAAATGTGGTTTTCTTACATTGCATAAGAATACCAGAGGTTTAAAATAGATGCTCTGAAAGTGAGGAGCCCCAATTTAAACACGTTCTTTCCCCCTTCCCCACCTTCCATCTACCAAAAAAGCCAAACCCCAGGGCTCCCTCATGCATCTGTTTCCAGCTGATTTTCAGTGTCCTTTGTCCTTGTGAAATTACATCTACGATGTCCCCCTTTCCCTCCACTGTTCACCCCATCGTTCGCTTATCCCACCTTGGGTAGTCTCTTTCTCACAGACCACCTCCACTTGCCTCCTCCACAGCAATGTGTCAGCCGCTACAACCCTTTAACATAGTCAGAAAGACCTCTCAAAACTTCCTCATTGGCCTCTATCTATCTCTATACTTTCCTCTAATTGAACTGCTTTTCTCTAGCATCAATATTTCCAATAATTTTAAATTTGTACTCATTTTATTTCCCTCCCTTAATTATGAATATGGCAAGAATATTGACTTTATTATTTTTCACTGCTAATGTGCTGTATTTCAGCTGTATTATGCGTTAGGCACTTTGGTGGCTAGGTTGGAACCAAAGCAGCACTCAGAAAAGTACCATTCATAGAAATATATGGAGAAACACAGCACAAATTCCAATTACAGAGTTCTCAAATGAATTTTTAAAACACAGCTTAATTCAAAGTTGATTACTTTCTGTATGTTTCCTAGAGTGTTTCTAAAGAAAATATTCCAAGTCCTGAAGCAAGTTTTATTACATTTTTAAAAATATAACCCACCCGGACTAAAATGAAACAGAAAATTCAACTATTAGAGAAGTCATTTTTCACAATTTTGCATTCACATATCTTTCTTTATATAGATATTATAAAAATTCTAGCATAATGTGGTTAACATACAAATTTTTCCAAATTTATGTTTAAAATGGTACAGAATCTATTACTCACTATTAATAAAGAACATACAATTCAATACAAACTATATGTCATCTAGATATGGCTATATTCCTCCAATGAACATAAAAGGCTGAGATAGTAATTATTGCCCTACATGTTTGTTTATACAGTGATAAACAAGCAAAATGTGAAACAGAGTTATCAGCTTAAAGCAATTACTCTGCGGCTGCTATAAACACTACATTAAATGGCTAATAGAAAATATTATTTTTTAAGTAACATTAACTCATGCTGTCAATTAAAGTCAGATTCCTTTCTCTCGATCTAATAAATTGTGTAATATATGTTTCTCAAACTGGGGTCTGTGAACAGAGTCTCAGAGTCCATGAGTTCTCTGAAAATTTTTAAACTTTGGGTTTTAATTTTGATGACAATTTAAAAAAATTAATAGAGTATATTCTGGATTATTTGAGCACTCGTGCAATTTCACTATATTTATTTGTATTTGTTTTTATAATCTGATTTATATTAAGTAAAGGCCAGATGATGACATGGTGCGTTGTATAAGAAAAGGCTTTATGGAAGTTCGGGTACTACTATGTGACAAGAGAACTGAGGCATCACAGGGAACATGCTCCCCAACTCAAAGGACCCAGAGCCACAGCACTCAAAACCATAGGCACTTGGCAATCAGTCACTCAGTTCCAGTAAACATCACTCACTATGTGAAATTAAGTGTCAATTTGAGCTTGACTGAGTTTGCAGACTTGCTTTCATCCTGTTTATAAATCAGATATGGCTTTATATATGTATTAAGCTGTAAAGAGAAGATATTAAGTAACCTAGCTTTAATTGTACGTAAAAATAAAAATAATTTAAGTCAATTCAAAAAGTATGTAAGAATGTTCTTTTACAAAGTGTTTGTATGTTTCACAATTTTGAGAGAAAAAAATGGTTTCTTTGATTTTTTTTTTTCTCATAAAGAAAGGCAAATATAAAAGGCACAAGAGAGGTCAACAGAAACCTTGCATCATTTAGATCAATTCTGTAGTGATTATTTAATCAAAGCTTTAATTAAACAAACACCTTGGCATTTTTACAGACAGTACCTAAAACATGACAACTTCTCTGGGTACACCACCCACACTTCCCAGCATCAGGCTATGTTCTTGTTACCTTTTACAGTTTTCTTGGTCAATACATCCTAAAAGTCAATCGCCGTATAGGAAAGGCTCATAGAGAACTTGCTAAATACCCCAGGAATGGTGCAATGACATGAGAGCATTGCAATAGTTGGATCTGCTCCAATAGCATTAACATCACTCAACAAAAGGAGCCATATATAGTTTTACGAAGTGAAAAATTCACAAATGTAATGCATACACTAATAACTAATAAAGAAAGCAAACACAGATCACATATGCCAAGAATTTACTATAAATATACATAAATATATCAAATTTCCCATAAAATCTATATATAATAAAGTTAACATAATTCAGCTTTGTAATGAAAACAATATTAAATCAAGTATGGCATGAGTAATCGAACAATCAATTTTGCCAAGATCTCTAATCTTGACAATAATTCTATTAAAAGCAACTTTCTGTTGATTTATTCAAATTTATTTTACTTAGCTATTACAAATACGAGCATGAAACTGCCAAATGAATTTAAATAATGTTAATAGCATCGTTTCCAGATCTACATATTTATTGACTTCGAAAAGTCTTACATGAAAAATATTTTGTTTCATACACTCAAAATATGATTCTATCCTCTTTATTTGCATCACTGAAGTCACTCAATGTCTTCAATTTATGTTACTTAGCTTTATCCTCTACTTCCTATGAAAATTGCATCAGGTCAAATGATTTCATAGTTTCGTACATTAATTACTGAAGGTCAGAAATTGAAAGTTGTTGATGTGTTCAGCTGTCCTAAAATTGCTGACTTACATAACAGGTGCAGGTGCTAGTCAACAGAAGAAAGAAAAATTGTTACCAATTCATCACAGTTCCACCTGTAGGAAATTTTCTTTCTTTTTCTAGCCTGTTCTTCCCTGAAGTTAGCCTCGGCCTGTCTCCCTCCTGTACTCTTTGACTGTCTATTTTGTTTCCCATTTCATTCATCTTGTAGACCTAGAATTTAGGCGGGCGAAGGCATTCAGTTTTGTCTTCTGGGTGCACACCTCCATCATGAAGGATGGCCGATGCAACTCTTGAATGTATCTGCTGCAGACCTTTGGAGACAGCTGTAGGGAGACCAACTATGTGCAGGGTGCATATTTCTGTCTTTCTTTTATGACCCAGCTAATGCATCACTTCCACAGCAAAGCCTTCTCTGACCTGCTAGGGCCAGGTTGGTCCCTTCTTCCTCTGTGCTACAAATGCACAAAGCTTTATTGTTATTTTATCACACAATTGATTTCGTGTTTTTCTCACCAAGCAAACTATGAACTCCCTGAATGCATGAATCATGTCTTATTCATCTTTCTGACACAACTGCCTAATACAGTAAATGATACACAATAAGCGTTCAATTTACATGTGAGGAGGACATCATTGAAGTTGTCCTCCTTCTCCATCTTTAGTATGCCACCGATAAGGCTATTTTCAGCTATTATTCACTTCCCTGAACTCATTATTTATTGACATTAACAGGTTACAATTATTTACGTATAAGATCTGGTATTCATTCTGTTTATGAAATGAAACAGTATTGTAGAAACTCCTAATTGCCCATCAAAATCCATCCAGCCACACTACACTTTCCAGCTTTCCTTGCAGCTGATCACCAAATGGAATGTGATGGAATGTTCGAGGAGGTCATATATGACATTTCTGGGTATGGGCCTTAAAACATAGCATGTCTGATCTTCCACATCCTCTTCCACCATCCCAAGAGTTGGGCACATGTGCCTCTGCCTCAGCTTCAACGATGCAGATGAGGCCAATAAACCAGAGGATGAAAGCGCGATAAGATTTAATCTAGGTCTTGCCAAAGTGAACCTCATCATCTTCTGATGAGAAATGCATTTCTTAAAATTTAAGCCACTGTATTATTGGATATCTTTGTTTTAGCAGCTTTGTCCTCAACCTAAAATTGAAAAGATTTTTTGAAAAATATTATGTCAAGTATCAGATAAATTTTTAACGATGAAAATCATCCAAATAGTTTTTTCATGCAATATAACTCAACGAAAGAAAACTAAAACATTTATGACACATAGTCTTCTTAGGATTCTACTTGAAAATTATACAGAAATCCTCCCTTTGGGTGCTACATAAAAACATCTCAAAAGATGTGGAGCAAGCAGGACATTTACAGGTGGCTGCTTTGTAATACAATCAGACTTCTTTCAAATCCAGTAGGTGTAGCCAGAGATCCAAAATGAGACACATATATGGAACAGTTTCCAGAATCCTATGGCACAAACCATATCTGATCTTTTAACTGCCCAAATGCAAGGAATGCTGCTATGTTGAGGGGATTTCAGCTAAGTGGTGCCTATTCATTTCTCTCCTGGACCACGTGTCATCTCCAGATTTCCAATCTTGCCCACTATTCTCTCTTCTTCAGAGAAGCCAAAGTGATTCCTTTAACAATATGGAGCTTCCCACCATACTTTGAATAAACTATAATCTCTGCCGTGGTCTGCAAGATCCCACATAACCTGACTGCTGGACAGTCCCCCAACCTCACATTCTACCACCGTCCTTTCACCACCCGCCTCTTGGCTCTCCCCAGTGGTTTAGGTCTATTCTCAGTTAGGGCGTCTCCCTCATAGGATTTTCATTCAAATGTTCACATGGCACATGGTGCTCTCCAAGTCTTTAGTTGGGTCTATGTCACTGGTCATCTTCTCAGTGGCCAGTAGTTTTCCCTGACAAACCTATCTAAAATGGCAGCTCAGGTCACTCTCTGCCTCATATTTTTCTTCACTTACATTGTATTATCTTTTTATTCATAACATATCTCCCCGGTTAGAATGCAATTTTCCTGCAGGCAAACACTGTATCATTCCCTCCTGTGACCCATGGTGTCCAATGCAGCGCCAAGTAGATATTAGGTGTCCTAAGTATGTTTTGAATGAATAAATAAATACATTTGGCCCCATCATTCCAGTCCAAGAAAATAAATACAAAGCAGATAGTCTACAATTTTGTTGAGTTAACCTTCAAAAAGGTCAGCATTTAACCAATTCAAGATAAGAAAATCATCTAATAAGAACCTAACAATGAATGATAAAAATAAATTCATTAAGCAGAATAAAAACCATAGACCAGATCTCCAGGTTTTCAAACTGGCCAAGTAAGGTAAATATTCTAGGCAGAGCTTCAGACAAGGCAGGATGCAAACCATCACAGCCAGGCAACACATTTAAACAAAAAAGATTCGATTCTCATCCTATTAAAAAATAAAGATTCCTCAATGTGAAAAAAATCACAATGTGGAGGAGACAAGTGATATTTTTGGAAATAATTATTTCTCTTAGACAAGAATTTTCTTTACTTTTTAATGAACAAGTTCTTGAATGTTCATGAACTCATTCAGTATATACTCTGGGCCTATGTTACAGGGCCTGTGTTAGGCACTGTGTATGTTATAAAAGTAAATAAATAAAATATTAGCCCTATCTTCAAGGAGACTTTACTCCGGTCAGGAGGTAGACCAACAAGCAGGTACATTAATAATGTAGTAACTACTCAGTAATAGAAAAACCAAAAATGTACCAGTGATAGAGAAAGGCATGAGTAAAGTGTTCTGGACTTCAAAGCATGGTGGAATAACCTTTGGCATGGAGGGAAGAACAAAGCGAGTTTACACTTCAAACAGTAATCCTGATTTCAAAAACAATATAATCTCTCTAAAAATCTGACTGAGAAAATTCAAAGGGGTTGCTTGTACTGTTGCTACTTTGGGTTGATCTAATAATTATCTTTAGACATTTTTAGTTTTGAAAACATGGCTCTAAACATGGCAAAAAGGAAGCTAGGAAATACATGTTGCTTTCTCATTTAATTTATTGCTATATTATTTATTAAATTGATCTAATACTTATTTTCTTTATATGGAATACTCTCAGAATCTAACTTTAATTTTATTAAGTTTAAATGTTATTTAAAACAAAGTTCCAATTAGAATTTTGATAAAAATGTGAATCAGTAGTTGGAATCTACTCATCTTTAATTTCAAATAAAATACAAGTATTTCTGCTAAAATACACTATATAACTTTGCATTATACAAAATAGCTCACAAAAATAATGAAGCTGATGGGAAAATGAGCTTGAGCCAGACCACTTAAAATCAATGTAACCAGATCTTTCAACATTAATAAAAGTACCAATACGGCATCATCTTCAGTAGATCATTTATAGCCTATACACTGGGGCTTATGCTTCCTGCTGTAAGATAGTCTACTGGAGGGCAGTTGCTTCCAAATTTCCTTCCAAAGGATGACTAGTCGAGACTACAGAGTATAGACTTTATCACTAATTATTTTTAAAATATACGAGAATGTCTTCTCAGCTTTTGATTCTTAAAACCACTTAATTTATCAACACTTGCACTAAAGGATCTTCATCACTTTTTTCTTAAGGTTTTGAGATATTGACAAAGTATTCTCTAATTGTCAGAAAGTCTTCCTGCAAGCTTGCTAACACGGTAACAATCCAATAGAAAATGAATGGGCAAAAGATTTGAATGGACACTTCAGAAAAGTAGAACAAATGGCCGATAAGCACAGGGAAAGAAGCTCAACTTCACTAATCATCAGGGAAAAGCAAATTAAAACCACAGTGCAATATCATGACACATTCACCAGAGAGGCCAAAATTAAAAAGACCTGAGATTCTCAATACCAAGTGTTGACAACCAGCATTGTCATATACAACAAGTTGGAAACTAAATTGGTACAACCACTCTGGAAAATTGTTTGGTACAAGTACATACCCCATGAACCAGTCATCTCACTCCTAAGCACATCCCCAACACAAATGCATACATATTGTCACCAAAATTTATGCACAAAAATATTTATAGTAGCATTATTTATAACAGCCCAAAACTAGTCATAAGCCAAATGACTAAACCATAACCTCTTGCAATGAAATGAAAGAAACTCATAAATAAAAAGTTGAGTGAAAAAAGCCAGACACAAAAGAGTACATTCTATTATTCAATTTATACTAAGTTTCAAAAGCAGGTAAACCTCATCATGGATGGTGTTTAGATGTCTGGATACAATCAGTAAGGGCTGGGGGAGAAATGACCAAAGGGAAGCATCATAAGGACTTCTAAGGGACTGGGAATGTTCTGTCTCCGGTTGCATGACAGATCTGGTGATATGGGTGTGCTCTATTTGTGAAAATCTAATAAGCTTTACACTTATGATGCACCAATCTGAAAGTATATTACATTTCAATGAAAGTTTTAAAAAATTTCAAGCTAGAAGAAAACATACTCGAGCCACAGTAAATTCAATCTCATACCATCATCATTCACCTATTTACCAAACATGGAAAAGGTAATTTACCTTACAGAGATACACTTTTTAGCAGAGCTGACTGCAGCATAAACGAAGTTTTTATTGCTTATTTAGGAAGTTTAAGGAAGGAAAACTGATCATAGGCACTGTCGTGTCCTTTCCCCTCAACAAAGCGACCACCAGCAAGGTTGAATTTTGGCATCGTTAGGTTTTTCTGTTTTAGGTTTTTGCTTAAGGAAATACAGATGACATGACAAAGGAATATCATATTATCTTACCCTGACATATTTCTGAGAAGATGAAATTCACATGTTGAAGAGAGGATCCTAAAGGGCAGAGGTTAGAAGGAGGACTTGTCACGGGACATGGCCCTTGATTTCAGAGTAATTTTCTCCTCTAAATTATTCAGCCTTCATAATGACAACCACTGCCATAATTATATTTCAAAAATTACCTTTGATAGAGATAATAGACACTTCCAGTTTGAATTAAATCAGGAAAATTTAGCACACACTGGGTTTCATCAGTTTTCCCTGCAAACACATATTCATGAAAATTTCTCACATGCCCTTTAGTGGTCACATTCTTATTTAGCAAACAAATACATAAAAGTTCACAATTATTTGAACATAAAAAAAGCCACACACAGAAGTAAATTCAAAGTAAAATCAGAGATGGAGAAAATAAATTCAATGTAGGAGTTTCTAAAATTGATCAACACTATATATAATATATACATATACATACAAACATAAACTCTCACGTACATCCCTTTTATTTCACTGAGGTTTGATATAACTACTAACTTGAAAAGAGCTAAGAAGAAAGGGACACAATAAATCCACATCTGTCTCCTGGAATGCAGATGTTCTGAGCTGTAAGTGTGGGAAATTCAAGGAGGAAAGTCTCCTTGAACTACCAAGCCAAATATAAATAGGCTAAAATTCTTCACAGATAGTAAGAAATTAGAATTTACTTGGAAAGAAGATAAAGTTCTATTACTGATACGAGGTAAAGATAAGTTCCTACAATGAAGAAGCGAGAGTCACTTAGAAATTTCAAATAGTATTTCATTCCTCATCATTCAACAGGTGTTTACTATGTACCAATCACTGTTCTGTGAACAAAACAAAAATTCCTGCCCTCACGGAACTTCCAATCAAGAAGAGGCGACAACACTACAGAAGACAGATTAAAATATAGAGAGAGAGAGACACAATGGTCCTAAGCAATAAATGGCTGAATTAAAAGAAAGAAACGAGGAGTTGAAAGTGGTGTGGATGGGAACATTGGTACTTAATATGGCCAGGGAAGATCTCCCTGAGAAAACAGCATCCACCTTCCATGAACCAGAAGATATCTGAAAGAAAAACTTCCAAGCAGAGGGTAGGCAAGTACAAAGCTCTCAGGTGGGCAGTGGGCCAAGTCAGGAGGGTGGCCCGCAGGAGGCAAGGCTGGGTGTGCAGAGCAGTGCAGTGGGCCGTGGACTAGGCCACAGGAGCCAGATCACACAGAACCACAGGTCACAGGGAGGACCAGCTCTTGTTCTTTTCTTTCCACTGCCCTCAGGATAAAGTACAATCCTAGTGTGGCAAGCAGAGTGCTCTGAGTCTGGCTCCGGAAGCCCTAGCTCCCTAACCACTTGTGCTGTGCTTTATGTGAGCCCACGCAGAGGCACTAGTGCTCTCTTCCCTCCGTATTCTCGCACATACCATTCCCTCCGTCTGCAGGACCCTGCTCCCCACTGCTTTGCCCTTCCCACTTTTGGTCATTTGGGCTAGTTTTAGGCACTGACTCTTCCGGAGAGCCTTCCTATGCCCTATGGCCGAGTTGGGTGCCTTCCCATGTGTTCCCACAGAATACAAACTACCCTCTATTGTAACCTTTACTGTGTTTACATGGTTTCATTAGCTCCTTAAAAATAGAGAATGGGTCCATTCACCTTGTAGCTCTTGTTCCTAACAGGGTTTGGCATACACAGTAAATAATTGTTGATTGAGTGATGAATCTTAAACCAAGCTCAAATCTCTCTAGAAAAATCTTACTAAAGAGTTATTTAAGCTATCAGATCCACATAATAGATAACCGTTTTGCAAAAGCCCTACTTCTGAATCATTCTATAAAATCTTCAGATCCTTCATGTCACTGAAACGATTTAACCCAAAATTTGTTGGTTCACTAATTGAATAAGAAATGCTAACTAACTTAATCAAGTTCTACCTAGCCGGAAACTCCCAGCAGAAACAAGACCGGGGAGATTAAAACAAGAACAAAGGCCTTTCTTTTTGTTTGTCCTCAATGGCATTATCCATTCAATCTTTCTTTCTCTGTCTTCTCTACCTAATAAAAGAAAGGCCACCGGGAACCAGGAGCAGGTAATCTACGTGGAGCACAATGCCTCACTCTTCCCTAACAGTACTTCCTTTAGTACTTGAGAGAAGAGAAGCCTGGGGAATCAGACGCTGTCAGTAGGTGAGAGAAACAGCCATTTTAAGTACTTTGATGTCAAGCTAAACTGAAACCAATGAACCAGTACAAACCTCAAAAGGCTCTAAGAGTCTAGGCTCAAGATGAGTTCACAGAAAAGCTTCTGAGCAAAATGGGTGCATATTTATCATATACAATATAATTAACTAAAAACAAAACAACAGAAAATGAGCATAGCAGCAATCCTTATTTAACTCTTCTTATTTTAGATCCCTCTAAAGCTTTTTCTTTGACTCTGATGTTTGCTTATGTATCAAATTCAGTTTGTTGATATAGACAATATTTTTACAATATATAAATAAGCTTCCTAATCTGGCCTTTATGTTAGTAAAATAAGACTGTGGCGATTTGCCCAAAACATATGAACAAGCATTTAATCATAGACTAAAACTCATCTAAAAGCTGAAAATGCAAACCTAAAATAAAACACAGAATAGAACAGGTTATTAGGAAATTTATGTTCTTATAATAAAACATGGCCTCAGATGAATGACAAGGTCATTTGGTGACAGAGTGTCTTCCCTCCTCAGCCCTGATGTGAGTTCTGTCTCTGTACAATTCATTCTTAAAATACCCAGTTCCCACTGTCAGACCAATACCCAACAGTATATTTGCGACATTCTTTGGTTTTTTCTGTCTTGGTCTGCCCAGCATTTGACCTCCTTTCTTATTAGACTGAAATTTCCCTAGCAGGAGTCCTACAGGGAGCCAGGGTCCCAATTCCTTCCTTAAAATCAAAAGAGGACAAGATATTTCCTCCCTACTGCCTGGTACGTTAAGCATTTAACCTAAATTTGGTCAACTAGATGCTCCTACTCCGTCAGTCTAGAAGGAGAATGATGCAAGTCAGCAGGTCCAGTTATCAGACAGTGTGCTGGTTCTCCTTGACTTCATCAATGCCCCTTCTCTCTTGGGGTGCACCATTTCTCTGAGCCTGGTTCTTCAGTCCTCTCTTTTCATAAATTCCTCTTGCATTTAAATCAGCAGAAGCTGGGATTTGTTGCTACAACCAGACTGACACCCAGTCTTGGCACAACTAGCTTAAGCCTTGTCCCTTGATTGTTTGCAGGAATTTAGGATTGGCATGTTCACTGATTTATCTCAGCTGCCTTTCTTGAAATCTTTTGGAAAGCTAAACAGGAATATTGCTGATGCAAACAGATATAATTTCAGAGAGTCAGGGAGAGTTGACCAAAGTTTCTAAAAATCTAAAGGAAACCCTAAATAGGTTAAAAAAAACAAAACAAAAAAAAAGAGAATGGGATTCAAACAGCTTTAATTTAAAAGCAAATATTTCCAAACCCTAGTGTGAGAGACTCTGCTCGCCCAGTAGTTCTCAACTAGCAGCAATTTTGCCAAACAGGGGACATTTGGCAATGTGTGGAGAAATTTTCGGTCACCACAACTAGGGGAGGGGCGCTACTGGCATCTAACGGGTAGAGGCCAGGAATGCTGCTAAATATTCTACAAAGGACATAACAGCAGCCCACAACACAGAATTCTCTGGCTTGAAACGTCAACAGTGTCAAGGTTGAGAAACCCTGCCCCTCACTACTGTCACCCTTTAAATCTTATATAAATAAATGCTCCACGGAGCTAGGATAACTCTCCCACAGCCCACAATACCCAAATACTTTTATAATTACTTCTGAACCCTCATTTATACTGTAATGTTAAAAGAAGAAAATCTCCTGACTCATCTGTCAACATCATCATTCACCTAAGAACCTCACAGTCAGGAAAGAACTAAAAAAGAGCAAATAAGGGAAAGGAACAAGCATGTGCAAAGAGCTGTGAAGGGCCAGGAGTGTCTGAGGGCTTGACAGGACATCCCGGGTAAAAAGGAGGTGTGTCCATGGCCAAGAAGGTCAGGAAATGAAGCTTGGAGGGATGCTGTGATCAGACTCCAAAAGGTCTTATTCATCACAGGAGCCCAGATTTTACTCTCTGAATAATTCTAATTTTTAAAGAAAAGATTAAGTAGTTGTTTCTTAGGAAAAGACTGTTGTCACTTTAGGTGACAATCAAATATGAACAGAGCCTGGTAATAGGGAAGTTAGGAGACCACAGTCATGCACCTCATAATGATGTCTCAGTCAAGGATGGACAGTACTTGCGACGGTGGTCCCATAAGACCAGTACCATATAGCCTAGGGGTGTAGCAGACCATGCCATCTAGGTTTGTGTAAGTACACCCTATGATGTTTGCACAATGACAAAATTGCCTAACAATGCAATTCTCAGGACGTTCCCCCATCATTAAATGACATGGTGACATGTGACCTCGTTAAATGGCTGTACTTTGATAATACAAGAGGTGAAAAGTGGCTAGGCTAAGGTGATGGCAATGAGGACAGAAAGCAAAGGCCAGAAGAGGATTTAAACATATTCTTGGAGATTTGCTAACCTCTGCCTGTAAAAGGAGTATCTTCCAGTACTGTAAAATATAAATTTAAGGGATAAAAACCCCTTAAATAAGTTAACACACTTCTTTTTTTTTTAAAGATTTTATTTTTCCTTTTTCTCCCAAAGCCCCGTGGTACAAAGTTGTGTATTTTTTAGTTCTGGGTCCTTCTAGTTGTGGCATGTGGGACACCACCTCAGCATGGCTGGATGAGCGGTGCCACGTTTGCACCCAGGATTTGAACCGGTGAAACCCTGGGCCGCCAAAGCAGACCGAGAAAACTTAACCACTCAGCCACAGGGCCGCCCTGAGTTAACACGCTTCTATTTACAATGCACACCAAAAGAAAAACACAGTAACACGTCAATGAGTTAAGTGAATTAAATGAGCATACAATGAGAATGTATGCTATTTAAGCAATTTCTGTATGATTTTCAAATAGCACATGTGGAAAGTTTCTGCTATTACCTGCTCCAGGGCTTCTGTATAGGTAATCATTGCCTTAGTATTTGTAACAGGACTGTCATAGATGATAGCAATCTTATCTCCTTTACCATTTTCAATGTGACGATCAATGGCATTGTAACAAATGTTAAGCATTCCTTCCACAAACCTGAAAAAAAATTGGAAAGTAAAAGTGAATGTCTTTTCAAAATATATTGTTGCTTAACTAGCTTCCTATATCTCTAGTTTGGCAGAACTACCCTTAAAACAGTGTTTCCCCATGTGTGTTATGCCAGGTAATAATGGTCGTAAACTAGATATTTAAGATGGTACAGAGCGACATTTTTATTTTAATAGATGTGTATTTATTTTTATGTACATTAGAAAAAAATACACCTTGCACTTCAAGGCGACAACTTTGTGGATTTTATTGCTTAGGATGAAACTAGAGGATAAAGCATCAAAATAATCTACTTTATATGGATGAAATGAATTGTATGTAAGTGCAGCACAGACGCACTAGGCTGAGAGGGCAAACGGCAGATATAGAGCTGAAGTTTGGGTACCTGCTGTGAAAAGACCAACTTACTGGAAAATCAATTATTCCTTGAAAGAGCCACACATATATATTTGTTTCAATTAAATGTGACGCTTCCAATTTATAAAGAATAAACTCTTTTCTGTATATACGAGGTGCTTCATAATTTGAATAAAGAACGGACACACACATACAATTTTAATTTTAAAAAAGCCTTTGTAATTCAGAACTCTTCATCTCCTAATTGATCAATGCTTTCCTTTGCAAATAAAGATATAATGCAGATAGCTGGAGATAATTTTTAAGGAAATAAAGCTGGTTTTTCTGAAAGAAAAAGCTTCACTTTTGCCACTTTTTTTTTTTAGGATGAGGGGACTGGAATCAAATATACAGTACAGTAATGGTCCATTCATCCCAACATCAGACTAGCAAAAATTATAACAATGCAAAATTACAGGAAATAATATAACAGGAAATAATAACAGGAAAATAACGAAATAAAATAACAGGAAAAAATATTGACGCCACAAGAAAAAGTCCTTTTAAATAGCTGAGTATCACCTTCAAGTCTTCACTCAAAGAGCTGTGTGTGAAACGAAACGGGAAACGAAGAACAGCTATAGATACAGAGGCAGCATTCAGAAATAGCAGGTACAGAAGGCAGCAAGAGGAGCGATCCTTTAATCAGCATCAAACGAGCCTACACACTTCAATAACACTGAATACGACTACAGCACAGCACAAGGAGTCATTAATCTAATGATTCTGAATTGCCAAGTATGATAGGTTTGATGTTTGTTCAAAAACATCGTTTCTTCCCCAACCTCGACTTCCATCAACCATATTTTGTCTTTTCCCCTCGCCCCCAACTCCATGAGGGCAGAATACGCCCCTAGATTTGGGGCTCAGCCACATGATTTGGCTAATCAGCTGACGTGACGCAAGCAGAGGCTTGAAAGCACTTGCACGATAGGGCTTGCTCGTCTGCACCTCTACCTTCTCCAGGAGACGAGCCTCCAGGCATTCCTCCTCCTCAGCCTGGTACCCAGAACAAATATTCGCAGGGACGAGCGGAACTCCAAAGAAGTAGGGAGCCCAACCCAGCCAGATATATGTCTTGGAGCAATTTTCCAGTCATGCCTATCCTAGATCAGCTAATCCCATTACGACCTCCAGATACATGGAAATAATGCTAAATATCTCATAATTCAGAGAGTATTACAGTCAATTGATTTGCAGCATCATTGGGACCATAATTAACTAATACTCCAAGAAAAAGGTAAAGTTTGTTCAACATTTTGTGGCAGAAATAAAGATGTTTTAAAGAATTTCTAGATGTCTTATGGAATTTTCCCACAAAATATTTATTTGTATTTTTTGCTTCTGCTTTTGCCTCTGAAAAGCCGACTCATGGAAGATCAACTTGCTGGAACACTTCTTGATGATGTCATTATTCTCTCTCCCTTTATCTACAACTTCTACTCTACCACTCTTTGTGTTCAATATTTAATTATGCTCTCAACACTTCACCAAATTGGGAGCCCTCTCAATTCCGAAAACTCATGGAGAATTCACTTTATCATTTACCTTATTGTTCTCCTACCTCTTTGCCTGCTCCTTCTTAATGTCTGTTGGAGGAAGTCATGGAGAGGACATAAGCACCGGCTGACTCATGAGCTGGACCCAGGCAATCAGAAACTCCCCTGTCCTTGGAATGTACATCCCATCTACTATTCCCATACTAGCTGCCTTTTCAAGGACGCAGCCTTCAGAGAGTAAGGCGTCACTGAGACCAACTGGACTGAATACGTGCCTCAACACAGTTAAGGCCTCTATATAAACCTTTAAGATTCTAGTGGGTGGTTGCGGAGACCTACTCCTCTTGTGGCTGCTGAAGACAAGGCTCACACGTAATTTCCCTTTCTTATTAAATCTCCCACCTATCAATCTGGACTGATCTGCCTCTTTCTTCGGTTTCTCCTGGCCTTCTGTGTACCCAGGGCCAGTTTGTGAACCAACATCTTCCAAGAAATTTTCTTCCTTTGCCGAATCTTTAATCGACAGTGGTCCCTAAAACTCTATATCCATCCCTTTGCGCACTCTACATACGTTCCCTGGGTGATCACTACACTCCCATGCTTTCAAGCTCCATCTTTAGCTCCAGGCTTGATCTCCTTTCTGAGCTCCTTACCCTTACAGCCAATAGTCTGCAGGACATCTCTACTTGGAAAGAACAGTATGTCCAAAACTATTATCATTTTCAGCCCACATCTAACCCACAGCCCCATCCCAACTGCAAACTTGCCTTCCTCCTGTTTTCCATATTTCAAGGAACTACCTTGTACCCAGCGCAAGGTTTAGAAACCCAAAAGTTAGATTTTATCCCTCCTCTACAATCAGTTATATGTCACATCTGTCTCTGTAATTGCTTGGTTCTCTCATTGATAACCTGGGTTACAATTACTGCATCTTAATTAATGTCCCTGCCCTAGCCTTACCCCAACCTCTCAAGTCATCTTCCTATGCTACTAGAATGTCTTTCCTCAGTGTAAGTATTATTGTGTCAAATGGTGCTCAGAATCATGTAATACTTTTCCATAAAGTTCAGTATAGAAACTATCTATCTTTAGACGACATGCAAAACTCATTCACCTACACAGGTTCATTTGCCCTCATCAAACTTCCCACCTTCAGTTATATTGAGTTAGAAAATTTGCAATTCCTTGAATCCAGTCAGCAGCTGTTTCCGTGGCTGTCCTTCACCTTTATCACCACCTTCTCCCGAGCAGTTCCAAAGCCTTGTGCACATGTCTCTATCATAGTACTCATCCCATTGCATTAACAACTGGTCTACTTACTTCCATTTCCTTTATTATACTGTCATCTAAGAGCAGTTTGCTGTTAGTGCCATAGACTCAATTCTGACTCCTAGTGCCCCTGTGTACAGTGGAGGGGAACCCTGCCCAGCCTTTATGCGTCATCCTCTCCCCTTCCAGCTGTGTATCAGACAAGGCTCTGCTGCTATTCACAGGGTTTTCGTGGTTAATTTTCCCGGAAGTGAGTGCCCAGGTCCTTCTTCCTAGTGTGTCTTAGTCTGGAAGGTCTGCTGAAACCTGTCCACCCCATGGGGGACCCTGCTGATATCTGAAGTACCAATGGTGTAGCTTTCAGCATCACAGCAACATACAGTCGCCACAGTATGACAACAGACAAAGAGATGACATGGTTCTTTGATAGGGAAATGAGCACTGGCAGAGAGCAATGCATCGTAACCACCAGACCACCAGGACTGACTACCTAAGAACAGAGACTATGTCATATCCTTCTTGTAGTCCTAAGATCTACTATAGCCATTCTCATATATTAGGCACTCACTAAATATTTGGTAAATGAATGAATGAAAATATTAGTACATTTTCAAGAAACGTTGAATTTAGAATCCAGGTAGAGTTGCCAGGGTAGTTTTTAATACCTTATTATTATTTTTTTTTTTTTTGAGGAAGATTAGCCCTGAGCTAACTACTGCCAATCTTCCTCTTTTTGCTGGGGAAGACTGGCCCTGAGCTAACATCCATGCCCATCTTCCTCTACTTTATATGTGGGACGCCTACCACAGCATGGCTTTTTGCCAAGTGGTGCCATGTCCACACCCAGGATCCGAACTGGTGAACCCCAGGCAGATGAAGCAGAGTGTGCGAACTTAACCACTATGCCACTGGGTCAGCCCCTCTACTTCTTCATTGAGACTTTTTAAAAACTTTGCTTCAAGAATGTTCACAGTTGCTAGTTGAAGCATTTTTATGATGGCTGCTTTAAAGTCCTTGTCAGCCCACTAAGCTTCCTGGCTGAGAGAGGGAGGGTACTCATTATTGCTCCCCACGTGACCTCCACTGACAGTGAGAGGTGTAAGAGCCACCTTACCTCCTTACCTTAGCCAGAATTAATGTTCTAACTCCCCATATAACGTTTTCAGACAGCACCAGGAGAGGCGGCGATGTTTGGGGCACCTTGTTACAGCCTAGTAAGAGGAGTAGTCTAGGCTCTCCATCAGGTTTTTACTGGTGAGGATGGGATTGGAACCACAGTTTTTTCTGTGATGTTTGGCTAGATTAGGGTGGTTACTGTCTAAAAATCTTCTGTCTTGCTAGGCTGCCCTTCTTCTGTTTTTTTGTCCAGAGAGAGAAGGTTTTTGTTGGGGCTTTTTTTTCCCTGCACCCAGTAATGTTTCTGGGTTGCCAGCTTCTCCAGCACTCCATTGTAGGATATAGAAGGTGGAGAGAAAATCCCAGGAACTCATGACCATGCCATTCTTCATGTCCCAAAGCTCCTAGCTGGTTTGGTTTCTTCTACCTACCTTTTGGAGCCTTCTTCTTAAGCTGTACTTAACAGGATGAATAGGAGAAGTGCATTTTCTCCCTCTTGTCCTGAAACCAGAAGTCTCTAAATAATATCTATTGATCTCTTACTCTAGGCCAATATTGCACATGCATTTACTCATTTAATCAAAATACAACCTTACCGTAGGAGGTAGGTGCTATTATAAACCCCCTTTTACATACAAGGAGACTCATCTGACAGTACTCTGCTCAAGGCAGCCTGATTACAGAACCAAACCTTTAAACACCATGCAACACTACCTCTACAGACAATACTCGAAGAATTTTAGATTTTTTTTGATTGTTTGCAAATTTGAGAGAGTTTAACATTTAAATTACTAACACCTTAAGATTTTCTTTTTTAAGGGTACCCTTAAAGAACTTTAAAGAATTTTAAGAGTATTCTTTGAGGTAGGCAGGAAAAAAATTCAGAGAGAAGGGCCTGCAAATAATGTTAAGAGAGAAATGTTGCAGGAAATAAATTGGCATGGTTCCAGAAGGATTTACAGGTAATGAATATACCAATATAAACTGGCTCAATTTAAAGATTGGTTTACTGTAGAAGACCAGACCAAGTGACCCGCAAGGGGCCTCCCAGCTCAAAGATTTGATTACTGTACTATGACAAGATTCTTATTCCATTTTAAATCAAATCATTTCAGTAAAGTTCAATTGAATGTCTTCTGTGTGCTATATCTTCACTGGCCCTTTTAAATTGATGGGCAGGTTTTAAATGTTTGTCTCCCCAGATGATTAAAATAACTAATGCTCACTGTAGAAAACCGAGAAAATACAATTTCAAGTATCTTTTTTTCTATATGTAAATATTTTTCTTCTATGTTTAAGATTGCACTATGAATTTTTTCCAAGGGCCTGAAAAACTCTCAAAAAACATGTTTAATGATGGCATAATATTCCCTTCAATGGCTATTCAGTAATAAAGTTAATCCTGCATTGTTGTAAATTGCCTTTCACAATATTGTCATTATTTTAAATGATTCTGGGATGACGTTGTTTGTAGAGAAATATTAGTCACATTGTTTTTTATTACATTTGCAGGCTAGATTCCTACAGTCAAGCAGACACACACACACACTAAAATCAAATAATCAAATTGCTTTCTGGAAATATTGAATCAATTTATATTACCTTCAGCATTACCTGAAAGCTCATTTCATCACACTCTTCTAAACAGAGATTATTCTCAATCCTCTTCAATTTGAGAAGTGAAAAATAGTTTTAATTTTGGTTTCTTTGATCACTAGTATTAAGTACAATGTCCTACCAATTTTTAAAAGCTCTTTATATAGGACATTGAACTTTAGTCTGACATTGTTACAAGTTATTTTCTCAGTTTATTCACTAATTTTAATTCCTGGTGCTTCTTGAAATAGAAATATTTTCAATTTGTATATAGTCAAATAAACTTTCCCTTTCCTTTGCAAATTTTTCTAAGTATGCTATATGTATAATAATCTTACGTAAGATAGTTCATCCTACTCTCTTCTGGTTTCACTTTCTATATTGATCTCTTAAATGTGGCAATAATTTACTCATATATGTATTTAATATATGTAAAATGTATGTAATATCTGTTATATATTATATATGGCACATATGCATTGTATGATATGTGTGTATATGTATATATATATATATTATGATGAGGTAGTAAAATTATATTTGTTTAACAACAGTCCATTTTCCAAGCAGCATTTTTGACTAATCCTTACTGTGCTTATTCATTTGTGATGCTTCAATCTTCCCATATATATTAGTATTATATACTAATTATATATGTACTAATTAATTATATAATATATATATCTATCTCAGAGTCTTTGTCAGGGCCATATGGTTTCTAGATATAACCACTGGAGTGTTCTGTCAGTAGAGGTAGTGACTAGTTCTCTCTTTAAACTCAGTCAGCTTTTACTGATGTTGAAGAAAGAACAGAAAAATTTCATACTCTTTTTTCCTACCCATGCCGGCCCCGAATTCCTTCTGCAGAAAACTGCATGCAATTTGAATTTACCCCATAGTTTACCTGAATAACAGAACACAACATAAAACTAAAATGAAACTGATAGCAATAGTGGAAGCATTAGAAATGGTACTACCACCTGATCAGAACCGTGGCACATATAAAACAGACAGGAGCAGAAAGACTGCTAAATCCAGAAGCCAAGAGAAACATGGTAGATCCAAGTGTACTGATAATGAGGATTATTTTGGGTTGGTTACTTTTAAAAACTGCAGACAGGAAAGAAACTCTGAAAAGTAGAATTTGCTTACCCTTTGTTAAGAGACCTTTCCATTTGTAAAGGAAATCTCCATCTGTAAAGGTGTCTCCCTCTCTATACCAGGAGGAAGGGGGGATGACCTTATCTCTAAAAACTCTTAATGGGGAAGCATAGGACATCCTGACTTAATCCGATCTGATTCTTATCTAAAGTTATAGGACCACCCAATAACCAGACCCCACCTGCACTGATACCATTTTAAGGACTATTTTTTTACATAATCTTTCCTTTGTCTTATAAAGAGAGAACTCATGTACCTATGCCTAAATTTAGCCCTACCCTCAACCCATGTTTGCAGTTCTTTACTGCCCATGGGTCCTGTCCCCATGCTATTCCATACTATTCTCTGAATAAAAGAGCACTACTGCCAGACCTGAGAGTCCAAGAAATCTTTCTTTCGACTCCTTGAGTCACCGAGCCTGCATCATTGACACAGAAAAATTTCCATGACATGTTATATACTGTTAGGTGAAAATAAAAGAAAGAAAATAAAGGTGGAGAAAAACATAAACAATCATACCATAGAATGCATTCATGAGAAACCTATAAACCCTAAGCAGATAACACAAAGACACAACAAAAAAACTCTCTCAATAAAACTTTGACATAACTCCAAGATCAGTGGCAGGTAGGAATAAAGAAGGGGCCATTGGTGTTTAGATGGATAATTAAGACATAAGTGCCACACACACACACACACACACACACACACACCACACACACTTTTAGCAGCCTAGAGTCTAAGTTTCTGAAATAGGGAGAGTTTCTGCATGGATGATCCCCTAGGAGATTTAAGACCTGTAGAACGGGAACAAGGCTCTCTATAACTTCCAGGAGGCCTAGAAACCCTACATACCACTGCCACCTGGAAATCCCCTCTTCTCTCTCAAGCAATCATAGGAAGAAGGGCTGTAGTAATCAAAATGTGGATTCATTGGCAAGCAAACAAGGATCCTCACTTGGATTCTGAAATGTACTCCATTCAGCTACCTGCATTTTGACACTCATATGAGTGTGTGTGTATATGCATGTGTATGCATATATTCTATTTCACATATATGTGAAATAGACAACAACATACGGGGCCAGGCCAGTGGCACAGTGCTTAAGTTGGCACATTCTGCTTTGGCGGCTGGGGTTTGCAGGGTTCAGATCCCAGGTGTGGACCTATGCACTGCTTGTCAAGCCATGCTGTGGCAGGCGTTCCACATAAAATAGAGGAAGTTGGGCATGGATGTTAGCTCAGGGCCAATCTTCCTCAGCAATAAGAGGAGGATTGGTGGCAGACGTTAGCTCAGTGCTAATGTTCCTCAAACAAAACAAAACATAAAGCTGGGGTTTATGTTGTGGGGAGGGCATATTTTCAACATAAATAACAAGAGGAAAGATATATTCTCAACTTCAATAATATTTAAAGTGTACCTAAAAATCAATAAGAAAAAACCAAAAATCCAATAGGCAAAGAAATGCAGTATGCTAGCAATAGAAGGAAAAAAATGATAATGGCCAATAAGCAAAAGCACATGATGCTCAGCTTTACTAACAATTAGGAAAATGAACATTAAAATAATAATGAGATGCCATTTTCCCCCAATGGGTTGATATAAAGATATTATACAGTGTTGGGGACAGTAAAGAGAATGCAGCATTCTCATATAATGTTGGTGAGCAAATAAATTAGCTCAGCAATATAGGAGGAGATATATGTGTGTGTGTGTATACGTATGTATTATAATCTCCAAAATGTACTTTTAGATTGGCCAAAGCAAATTGTCTGTGTATTTATCTCTGGGTTGTACAAAAGCACAAAAAGGAGTCTAGAAAAATGGACAAGAAAATGTCAATTAGTGGTAAACTCAGGTAAGAGAAAAACTGAGGGGCAGAATGGAGAAGGGATAGTCTATATTTTTATAAAATAAATACTTCTGTTTTTTTTATTCTTAAGAACATTTATATGTTAAATGGATGATTTAAATATATTTAAATAAAAATATAAATTTTAACAGTCAAAGTTGCTTGGCTCTTGGTCAACTCCATAATCAGTATAACTACTGTGAATGAAAAAATTTTAATTAAATAAAAACATCTTTCTTTCAATTTTCTTCCAATAAAAAGAATTTCTTATACTTACGACACATGTAAACTCAGTTTTAAGAAACTAAAATTTAGGCAATACGATTTTTGCCTCTTCTTTTTATTTATTTGCCTCACCAGAATCAACCTCAAGCAGCTGAGCAGTCATAATAAATGGTACAGAGAACCTTCCAGTCCCATGGAGAGATCTGCTAGAATCTGTGGTCAACATTCCTGTGATTGTGGTTGCCCTCGTTCCAGGCATTATAAGACTGCACTTTCAAACCTACTTGAAATGAGGCGTGGCCTCGAGGCTTGATGTAGCCCAGGACATGGCCACAGAAATAAGGCAAGAAGTCTTCAAGATCTAATGCATTTGTCGTATTTCCTTGTCTCTGCCACAAGGACGAGTGACACTGCAAACGCTAACTGCACTATCAGCCTATATCCTTGAGTGAGGACAGATGACATGGAGCAAATCCCCCGGGTAACCTAAGATGAACTTGGATGAGGGAGCTATACCTGAGCTATTTTAAACCAGGGAGACTTGAGGGCTATTTATTCCTACAGCATAACTTAGTCTATCCTGATTGATACAAAAGTCTGAAGATCCACGAATGTTAGCAAGCCCAAACAAATTTTAAAATTGTCATATTTCATAATTTAAGAGGCAGAGGGATACATTCCAGGGCAAATGAAATGCGAGAAATCTCAGCTAGTGTAATTATACAGTCACTAGAGTAAAGTTAGATGTCCTTGAAAAGGAGTCAAGAGGCGCCATCATCAGTGTCTGAGCTCATGGAGGTGGAGCTAAGGGTCTTCAGAAGGGGGTCCATAAAGAAGAAAGTCCTTGAAATTCCTTCTAGACTTCTTCTCATACATAATTATGTATTTTCCCTTACCTTTTCCTTATTAACCTCTGCTAGTTTACATCTAGCGTACAAACTTGGACTCAGCTCTTTGAAGGGAATCTTGCTTGAATGCGATTTCTTCTCTTCTTCACCTTAGCCCACCCTGACTCTTTTGTCTTTCACAATACCTGACTTGTGCCCATCCTGTATTTCACTTTGGCCTTGTTTATCAAACGAGTTAGACTGGAGAGTTTACTTGACCCACGCACAGGGCTGTCAACAAACGTGAGTGGATATCTGAAGGATCTTTAAGAGGTTGGGAGCCTGACAAAGTCCATGGTCTGGATCTCCGGGTGCCAGAAGAAGCTAGTGGACAATGTTCACATGTTTCTTCTGTTCTCATCACTGCCAACCTTCCCTTTGTTCAGAGCTAAAATTCTGTTATTTTGGCATGTATTTATTAAATCAGTTTTCAAACATTATAAAAGGAAATAAAACTCTGACACTCAAAAAAAAAATCACATCTTTCAGAGGGGGAAATTGATAGTATTTACTCTGAATTTGATTACCCAACTACAGAAAGTTGAATTGGTAAAGTCTAAAATGTTCGTCTCAATTCCACCATTCCCTCCTATTCTAAGAATAACACTTAATGTATTTTCAACAGTGTGGTCTAGGAAATGGTTTCACAACTAGCATATTTCAGTTTGTATGCAATGAGTGTTGAAAGCTTCCTCAGCACAACCATATTAGTAGTCACAATGTTGCAACCCTCTCTGTAATCTCAGCTACTGATTTCTGTACTCTGTATATATTCATTATTAAACAAATGGAAAGTCCAACTTGTAATTTACCTCTTAATACAAGCTTCCTTCTTCAGATCATATTACAATTTCCTTCCCTGATGACCTCTCATTTGGGTCTTCACTACATCACAGTTTCAGGAAAAAACAAAAACAAACCTCAAGCTCTTTTTCAAAAGTTAAATAAAACCAAGGCTACCATATTGAAAACAATTGAAAGATGAAGGACACACTTGGTTATCTACATACTAAAACACTAAATCTATACACTAAAATGGCATTGAATATATAACCTTTATAAGAAATAATTCATTATTTTATAAGCAGACTTCGGCAGATTACAACCCTCAATATTAACTATCAATAATGATTTTCTCTTCAAAATCTTTTCTATTCAACAAATTTAACAATAGTTTGTTGTTGATTAGACCTGAGACCGTGAAAGAAGGGAAAAAAACGTAACTGGGAAGATGTTCTCCACTTTAAAAGGAAGACTGATTTGTAAAAACTATAAGAAAAAGCAAAGTGTAGCAAATTTCTTGAGGTATAAACAAAGTATGATGAAAGCACAGAGCAAAAATGAGATGAATTCCAGATAAGGCAATGTGGTAAGGAGTTAGTGGGTGCTGAAAGGAGTATAGTATATAGTGTAAAGACCTGGGCTTTTAGGTCAAAAGTGCATTGTTCAATCTCAGACATGTCATTTACTAACTGTACGATTGCAGGCCAATTGATATGTCTAAGCCTTTCTTCTCTCATCTATAAAACCAAGAAAGGAAAATAAAAACCAACAACATAGCATTCTGTACCAAGACAACACTATGAGCATTTAACAGAAATTAATTCATTTAGTTCTCATGACAACTCTGTGTGTATACTAATGCCATCCTCACTTTATAGATGAGGAAACTGAGGTACAGAGAGGTCAAGTGGCTTACCGAGGTCCACACTGGTGCACGACCAGCTGCAACTGGATGTCAGGCAGTCAGGCTCCGAGTCACAACCCCTATTCTGCATTGATGAGCTAATGTGAGAGACCTTTACCCTTCCCCAGACACATTTCATTGACTCCTTTCAATAATCCTATCAGGTGATTACTATAATTTACAGATTTACAAATAAGGAAACTGGCTTAGATCAGTTATAAAAGCAAAGTTGTGTGACAATGGGTACAATGGGCTGGAGCAGGATACCAGGAGGGGGTGACTGTTTAGAGGGTTTTTAAAATAACAAAGTGCTGTGGTGATAACAACAGAAAGGCGGGAGAGATTTGAGAAATATGAAAGACTGAAAAAGGAGAGTTTTAGAGAAAAATAGGAAGAGAATGAAAAGAGTGTACATCAAAGAAACCAGGGCTTCAGAGGGGTCAGCAAACTATAGCCACATGCCAAACTTGGCCCACCACCTCTTTGCAGAAATAAAGTTTTATTGAAACACAGTCACACTCAATTGTTGATATATACTCTGTGGCTGCTTTTGCTCAACAACAGCAGAATTGAGTGGCTGCAATCAAACCTATCTGGCCTGCAAATCCAAAAATATTTACCATTTGGCCCCTTAAAGAAAAACTTTGCCAATCCTTGCTCTAGAGAAGCCTTGTCCACTAGAAACTTCTGTGAGGATGGAAATGTTCTATATCTCCACATCTCAATAGGGTAGCCACTAGGCACAGGTGGCTGGCTAAATTTAAATTTTAATTAATAAAAAGTAAATAAAATTTAAAATTTAGTTCCTTGATCACTCTAGCCACTTTTCAAATGCTCTACAGCCACATTTGGCTGATGTGACTATGGAGAGTGCAGTGGTAGCAAATTTCAAGGAGGCAGAGGTGGTCCCCAGGGTCAAACACTAAAGAGAGATCAAATAAAGAAGGGACTTCAAATCTATCCACTGAATTAAGCCAGAAATAGATATTGATGATCTTTGGGAAAGCAATTTGGGTAGATGAGGACTGAGGCCACCTTGCAGTGGATTCAGGAAAACAAGAGCAAGGAGGACTCAGGGTACAGACAACATGGCCAAGAAGTTAGGATATAAAGAGAAGAGGGATGTTCTGGCTTCTCTTTAGCTCATGCAAATCTTCCAACTGGCTTTTATTAACAGAGAGGGAAGAACCAGCCCCGGTGGCCTAGTGGTAGAGTTCGGCACACATCGCTTCAGTGGCCTGACTTCAGTTCCCAGGTGCAGACTTATATCACTCGTCTGTCAGTGGCCATGCTGTGGTGGCGGCTCACATACAAAAAGAGGAAGATTGGCAGTGGATGTTAGTTCAGGGCAAATCATCCTCAGCAAAAGAAAAAAAAAAGAGAAGGATGAAAAGTGAAGGTAGCTGAAGGGACAGAGATTGAAAATCAATGGAACTATTGTTTTTTTTTTAAGGACAATGGCAAGTGAGACAAGTACAAAAATAGCGCAAAGTTCAGGCTCTTTTTTAGAAGTGCAAGTGAATTGGTGCTGCTGAACTGAGAGATGTGTGTTTGGGGTGGGAGCATAACATGAGCTAAGGGAAGAAGGATCAGTGCAAGGCCTGTCTTAAAAGTCTTGGATGCCTTGTTAAGGAAGGCGAGGCCAGTAAAAGGTTTTGAGCATGGGGATGCCCTACTCAAAAATGGATTTCAGGCCAGACTTCAGAGGTAAAGGAGGAAAGGGAATCAGTTAGGTCTACTGACTAGCCTAAGAAGTCATGATAAGTAATGAAAACATGCGTGCGAAGGAGTATCGTAGAAACGAAACAAAGGAAGTAGAACTAGGAGGAAGGGCCATATCAAAAAACCCATGGGGGCCGGCCCCGTGGCTGAGTGGTTAAGTTTGTGCGCTCTGCCGCAGGTGGCCCAGTGTTTCGTCGGTTCAAATCCTGGGTGCGGACATGGCACCGCTCATCAAGCCACGCTGAGGTGGTGGCCCACATGTCACAACTAGAAGGACCCACAACTAAGAATATACAACTATGGACCCGGGAGCTTTGGGGAGAAAAGAAAAAACCCTATGGATTTTATCATCTGTGGGTGTCAAGTTGATGTTCTCTGCAAGGTACACCTGGAACAAGAAAGAAAAAGAAACAGTTCTGAAGTAGGAGAGGGAACTAACTAATGTTTTGTTAAATCACCAGTAATGTGCCAGCTTTTGAGTTTGGTAATTTATATACATCAAATCATTGAATCTCCACACTATCTCTTCAGGAAGACAATGTTATTCCCATTTTACAGATGAGAAATGAGGCTCAGAGAGGTCAAATAACTTCCTAGAATTTTAAAACGAAGAGTGCAGACTGGAACCCAATGCTTTCTGACTCCAAAGAAAATGTGATGAATTTCTAATTTTACGTGTGTGTGTGATCTGAGTAATTCTTGCGCCCTCACTAGATATTATTTCCTATGGGCAGCTCATTAATGGCACACAGCAAATGCTCAATAATTATTTTTAAACAAACCTCTGCAAGTGTGGATGAATGTGAGTTGCAGAAGTACACTTCTGACACATTGACACAAATAAGGAAAAGAGTCTCATGAGGTAAACACTCACCGAAAACAATGACTAGCTCAAAAGACTACTATTGCACACAAACAGATTTTTAAGAGGGTGTCATATTGCCTTCTTCGCACAGTGACATCCCATCTAAATTACAGATACTTGGCCTTGAGCAATATCAACTGACTGTTCCAGGAAACCCTCCAAACTGGAGAATTGCTTACTTGGGGCAGCATAATAACCTCAAGTTAATTTAACCACTAGGGATGTTGTTTTTGTAAAAGTACTCGGGAAGCACATCTTTCTATAGGACAATTATTTTAACAGAAAAACCTAACACAAAAAAGAGAGAAATTCTTTACTGATCCTTTACACTGGAGTACGCACACTCAGATCCTGGTCCCATCCCACCAGCTCGACCCACAGATTGCCCCCTCTTGACATGAAAGGAAAGCCCAGACGTCCTCACCCATGCCAGATCATCTCCGATTAAAACTGAGTGAACTGCCAATGGTGAAAATGCAGCCAACAGGAAAAAGAATAGAAAGGCTTTCAAGAAATCAATACCTGTTATCTGAACTGGATCCACTGTCGATGAAGAGAAAAGGCAGGAATGAATGATGTTAAAGAGCCTCGCTGGTGAGTCATGCCTGACAGTTAAATTCAAAGCAGAAGGTAAGGACACCATTCTATCTTGCTTGTTTTATTTTTATTCTAGAGGAAATGCAGGTAGAACAGAGAATTGAAGCAAAAGGAAATAGGATTTGGTTTAATATTTAAAAAGGAAAAGATTAAATTATAATTAATTAAATTAATAGTAAAGGTCAAATGTGAAAGATCAAAATACACGTACATTTCAAGGGATAAATTTATTACAATCTAAATATAATCCTAAATAAGTATCAATTTTAAAGTACCTTTTAAAGGAAAGAAAACAGTATGGGTCAGCCCTTTTCAAGACGGCACTTAGGACATCCTTAGGAACAATGGTCCTCCATCGACAAACTCGAGAACCAGTCATGATGAGCTCAGAAGGAACCAAACTCCAAACCAGAGCAGGTTCCTAGAAAACCAGACCTACAGACCAGGATGCCCACCGGGCCCCAGGCAGATAACCCAGAAACCTCAGACCTATCCGGAGAACCGGGGGCAGGCAGAATAGGAGGGGCGCCTCCCGTGCCAGCCAGCATTTGTTGGGGGGAAGAGAAGATGCCTCTCAGCATTTAATCCTGATGAAGACAGTGATGAAGGGATGGAGGAAAAACAAAAAGGAAAGGAAGAGAGGAAGGAAGGGGAAGAAAGAGCTGCCCTGGTACCATGCTGGGGAGGAGGAAGCCAATTTGTTGGCATGGTGTTCTCTACTCTGGTTAAGAAGAAATAGGAAGAAGAGAGGGGAGAAATAGGTATTGACACTCATGAGCTATAAACCTGAAAACCTTAGGACTATTTATTTTTTCTATTTTCATATTACACCTTCATCTTAGCTACCCCTTTCTTTCTCTTTAAGGCTATAACTCATGCAGAATGACACACTGCAACGTTCTGATCAAACTCTCGTCTACAGCTAAGGCTCCCAGAAGGGAGATACCACATTCATTAACTCATTCCGCACAATGCTTAGCTCATGTCCACAGAGAGACGTTTAATACAAGCTCTTATTAAAGAGGAAGAATACTATCAATCATTTTAGGACGTCTAAGAAGAAACGTTTCTTTCTATTGAGCCTTATAAATTATTCTGAGATTATTTCTATAAAGACTACGTAATTGGGGGAGATACACAAGAAACATCCATTTGTTTGTTTTACTGCTTAAAACAAAAAGATCTGAAGCAAATGTGACAAAACATTAAGATTTTACAAAGCCCAGTGCTCAGTGTCCACTAAATTATAACCTTTATTTATTCTCTAATATTTCATTAGGAAAAAGGCTGTGGGATCTTATTCACAATATTTATTAATCCTTCTAAAGAAAAATTCTGACAATATACATCAGAAAGCGTATAATTTATCTTTGACTCAGAAATCTTCTAAGAATTCATCAGCATAAAGTAAGGAAAGAAAAAAAGAAACAGAGAGAGACAGACAGATGGACAGACAGACAGAGACAGAGACAGAAATCTTTGGAATGTCATGTCCAAAGACGCAAATCTATCTGCCTCTTCATAAAAACCCAGAAAGAGAAACCACCTAAATATCTACATGAAGGGATTGTGAAATAAATAACTTTACGTCCACCCAATAATGTAAAAATATTCTGCATACATTAAAAATCATGGAATAGAAGAATAGAAGAATAGAAAAATCACAACTTGGTATAAGTGGGAAAATGAGCTATCAAATAGCATGGACAGTATATTCCATTTTTCTGCAAGAACAAAAATAGAGACCTAGAGAGTCAGACGGACAGACAGACATAGAGTACAGATTTTTTAAAGGCATGACACATACACATGCAAAGCATATGAGTGCATGCCAGAACTAGCGAATCCAAGTAAGGTTTGTGGTCCAGTCAACTTTATTGTGCCACTGTCAACTTTGGTTCGGGTAACGTACTATAGTTCTGTAAGATGTTACCATTGGGAGAAGCTAAGTGATGGGTATGAACAACTTCTCTGTAATATTTTTGCAACTTCTTGCGAGTCTATAATTATTCCGAAGTAAAAATTTAAAAAGAAAAAAAAGAAAAGACTCAAGGGAAATATACCAAACATACCAAGATATATACTGAGAATGTATTTAGATATCGAACTACAGTTGATTTTCCACCTATTTTGGCTTTCCTAAGTTTATCTCATTAAAATCTAAAGTAATACTGCTTCTTTGTGGAATAAAAAGCATAAAACTAAATTTCCATCAGAATCCTTTTTGAATAAAAAATGTCAGTGTGAAGTAATTCAAACCTAGATCTCAGAACTATGCCTTGTGATTTTTAAAACCTCTGCTTTTTTAATTGCACCACATACATCTCATCCAACTTCCCACTTCACCTCTCGCCAATACAACCTTACACACAGACGCAAACATAACACAGACATATTCGCAAAGGTAAATCTAACTTAACTAGATACCACTGAGCATAACTTAAAGTGTTAAGCAAAGTAGACAAAAGTTTTATTATGCCCTTTTTCCCAAGCCTTATTCTCAAAATAATCTGAGAACAATGTCACAATCACATCTTTGCTCTATCCTTGCCAAGTCCCCCTCTATCTACATATCACATTAATAGATAAAACATTTTCCATTAACATTTCAATAATCTGGAACTTGAATACAGTGCAGCCTCTCAATTATCCAAGACATCATTATCTAGCTGGTGCTAACCAAGCCCATTATTTCCTTTTATTTTCTTTTTTGTTACTTGTCTTTTTCTCACCTTCCTGTGTGTTAGCACCTCTAGCAGAAAATGAGAGGCTGCACAAAGGGATAAAATTAAAATTGTTGATTCCTTTATCTATTAAAGGATTAATTAATTAGAAAATGGCCACTGTTCACCAAAATGTGAGGCTCTATACTCCAGCTACTAACACCTCAGCAGTCAAAGGCAATTCTGAGTACAGTTGATTGTAAAATAATATGAATTGTATTACCCATATTTTCAGAAAATAATAACTAGATAATCCATATCACTCGTGATTACTCTTCTTTTATTAAACAGGAAAATAAAAGTTATCTTATTACAAGCAAAACTAATTTTTCCTTCAATGTATGAAATTGTTCTTCAAAGTTATACTCTATCTGGACTCTCATCGAAGACCTGGAATAATGCCTGACCTGTAGAAGGCATTCAATAAATATTTGTTGTATGAACAAGAGAAAGAAGGAAAGAAGGAATGAAGGAAGAAATGAGTTAATGAATGAATAAATTCTAGAGCCCAAAATCTCCAGTTTTGTAAATATAACAGGCCAAGAAACATATATGTGTGTATATACATGTATAAATGCAACTGGCTTGTTTATAAATCTGTAACACTGGTATTACGAAGATAAAATAGGATTGCTTGGAGAAGAAATATGACACAGTGAGAAGCTGATACACTGTAAGGTCTGGATACGTTCTAAAGTCTAAGAGATCTAGTTTTTCATCCCAGATCTGCCACGTGCATGCCAAGTAAGCATGAGCAAGTTACTTAACCTTCCTTAAATTCTTTAAAAACAAATGCTCTTGAGAAGTTAAAGAACAATAGTAAGGAGTATCATTGTTGTTATTATTGCCATAATAATATATTTTGTATCCTGTATCACTTTAACACATACTCACAAACACACACACATATGCACACACACACTCATACAAATAGACACATATAGAGTAAAATCATCTTTTAGGATTTAAGAGATTTTGATTTAAGAGTATTATTATTTCCATCAAATATAGTCTTTGAAATAACTAAATATTTAATAAGAAAAAGAAAATCTTCCTAATTAAAGGGCTTTTTTTTACTATGAATTTAAAAATTAATCTTTCTATAAATTAATTAAACTAAGATAAGAGAATTTCATCAAATGAGATCAACTAAGCCTGTAATTACAAATCACACTTGAAACGGCTCTTGAAATATCCAGGTGAAATAATGGGATATTTATAGTAGACATGTGTGAGAAATCTTGAGCAGTCAGGACCCAATATTTTAAAACAATAATAAAATCAGTTTTATATTTTTCAAAAATTCAAGATTTTAACAGATCAAAAACAGCTTTTACTCCAAATAACATAAATATTAAGATTTTTATCATCATTTGTGGTAATACCATCAATGTGTCCTAAGGGAAATAGTTTTTTTTATGAGTTCTGATTGCTATCACTATTTTTCCTTTTATAATTGTGGTATAATTGACATATAACATTATATTGGTTTCAGGTGTACAACATAATGATTCAATATTTGTATTCATTGCAAAATGATCACCACAGTAAGTCTGGTTAAAAAATTTTTTTCTTTTTCTTGTGATGAGGACTTTTAAGATTTACTCCTCTCAGCAACTTTCAAATATGCGGAACAGTATTATTAACTGTAGTCACCGTGCTGTACATTACATCCCCATGACTTATTGATTTTATAGCTGGAAGTTTGTACCTTTTGACCCCCTTGACCCATTTCACCCACCCTGCACTTCCTCCCCTCTGGCAACCACCAATCTATTATCTGTACCTACGAGCTGGGTTTTTTGTTTTGTTGTGTTTTTTAGATTCCATGTACAAGTGAGATCTTATGGCATTTGTCTTTCTTTTATCACTTTTAACCAATGGTTTTTATTTGATTAATAAAATTTAGTTTCTTTGGTTAACACATTTACTATAAAACGACTAAAATATGACAATTTGGTAACATGATATGGATCCAACTCTTATATCTGAAATTCTTGGAATCCAACTTGCGCCAGAAAGACAAGTTTTCCAGTCCATCCTCATGGGTACCCTGTACTACAACTTAAAGACAAAGGAGCTAAAGAGAAGCGAAGGGGGCCAACTGCCTCACCATGAAACTGAGACCCATGAAGACAAGAGAATTTCAAACCCTTTGATGCCTTGATAGAAAGAAGATTCATGGGTCATTTTGGGTTCTAATGGAATGAATGATTCAGATAATATATACCTGCAGTTTATACAGGAACCCAGATTTACGAGATGGATTAAGAAAGTTAATCTGCATGTGGCAAAGTTTTAAAACCAGTTCATTGATATACACAAGGTTAGGTGCATTCCACTGTGAAGACAACACAGGCAGCTGAGACCTGATCCCTGCTCTCTGTTACCTAGTCCTGATTTGCTAAATTACGGTAAGAGAAAAGCATCAGCGCAGTGTGAGCTTATGTGGTGGGTGTAGAGTGACAAAACGGAGATGAGGATTGAGCATTCTTTGCCGCACTAGCTTAAAGGGAAATAAGATTCAAGGTGATAGGCTTTTTAGGAAAGAACCATTTGTCAAGAAGACATGTGCAAATTGACTCTGGGAAAACAGAGAAGATTTACATTCCTCTAAATTGAGAGGAGAGTAGAAGACGCATAGAAACAGATGACAAATGAGGAGAAAGGAAGTTGCATTTCTGATTGAAATTTTTAGAATTCTAACATTGTTCACACTCTTTTGTACCTTCTAGGTCCTGACATCTAAACAGTCACATAACCACCAGACACAAGTTAAAGTGTAGTTATACCCTGTGAACGACCTTTTGGGACCCCTCTCCCTGGTCTAACAAGTGAATCTAGCAAGCAAGCTGCACAGGCTGAAAGTCAGTACAGAAATGCACGCTGTGTTGTGAAGCGGCCGTGTAGGCCATTTTAAGCCTGTGTTAGCACGACCTTGCAAGCCCAAGCCTCATGAAGACGCCAGCTGGACAGATCAACAATGGGAAAAGACAAAGGGTTCCTCCCTCTCACATTTCCAAGCCTCATTTCTTAAAGATTGAGGGAAAAGTAATGACCTTTGTCCTTGCCTCCCTCCACACGTAGATAACACCAACATAAAAAGCCTTATTTGATGTATAACCAAAAACTTCTTATTTATGTTATCTTTGAGGTATATGACTATTAGATGTGTAAGCCCTTTTTTTGTTAAAAAAAAGAAAAGAAAAGTACATAGGGGCCAGCCCAGTGGCTCAGTGGTTAAGTTCACACGTTTCACTTCAGTGGCCCAGGGTTTACCGGTTCGGATCCCGGGTGTGGACATGGCACCGCTTGGCACACCATGCTGTGGTAGGTGTCCCACATATAAAGTAGAGGAAGATGGGCAATGGATGTTAGCTCAGGGCAAGTCTTCCTCAGCAAAAAGAGGAGGGTGGCAGCAGATGTTAGCTCAGAGCTAATCTTCCTCAAAAAAAAAAAAAAAGTACATAAACGGCCCTCAGATCTGAAGACCTTGGAGCGGTTCCTCACAATTCTCTGTTGGACCATTCCTGAGGACTCAAGTTCCTCACTTTGATTATCAAATAAACTGCTTCATTTAACCTTTACCTAGACTCTTTACTTCAGTTGACAAACTCGTTACAGAAATTGGATTCTACAGCATAACTCAACTGGGTTAAAAAATTAAGTCCGCCACTATATGACGAGTCACTTAATCTTTCTGTCCTTTAGTTTACACAGTTATAAAAACGCATTATAACTATACCTAGCTCATAAGGTGTGGGGAGGATTCAAAGAACGAATTCATAGTCTTTGCATAGGGCCTGACCCAGAGCAAGCGCTCAAGAACTAGAAACGGCCGTTCCATTGCCATGGTTATTATTATTATTATTGGTTATCATTATCGAGAGACAATGCATGAGCTTTAAAGAAAGGAATAGCTGAGTCATGAGCCAAAAAATAATCACAAGTGAGTTTCCTTCTCAATCTATTGCAAACTTTCCAAATATCCCAAGTCTTGTGCCTCACGCCCTAAGCACTCAAAGGAAGCATTCAACATTTTTAGATCATTTGTTCCCTAAAGTTTGGCAACCTCTATGTAATAACACAGGTAAGTGACACAGACCACAACTCACTGTCCTGGTGATGAGGATTTTTAGGCCGCTTAATTTTAAAATGGCTTATGATGAGGATTTTTAGGCTGGTTAGTTTTAAAACTACAGATGAGATTCAGGCTCCAAGGAGTGGAATTTGTTTGCCCCTTTGTTGGGAAACATTTACATTTCTAAGGGAAACCTCTATCTGTAAAGATGCCTCCCTCTCTGTGCCAGGAAGAAGGGGGGATGGTCTTATCTCTAGAAGCTCTTAATCAATGCCAGAGGCAAGAACTTAAGTTGGTTGCTGTCTGGCAATCTCATGTAACTGGTTTAGGGTGGTGGCGTCTAACCTTTCTAACCTTTACTTGATCTGATTTGATTCTTGTCTAAAAGTCATGGGATCACCCAATGACCAGACCCCACCTGCACTGATACCATTTTAACTTTTTTTCATGTTCTTTCCTTTGTCTTGTAAAGAGATGAATCATATACCTATGCCTTAAATTTAGCTCTAACCCTCAACTGGGGGCAGCAGAAGCTCTGACTGCCCATGGGTCCTGTCCCCATGCTATTCCACACTATTCTCTAAATAAAAGAGCACTACTGCCAGATCTTGAGAGTCTAAGAAATCTTTCTTTCGACTCCTCGGCTCACCGACCCCGCATCACTGGTACTGGATTTCAAAGAATGGGATATTCATAATAGAACGAAGAGAGCTGTACACAGTGTGATTCCTAAGAAACTCATCTCTGCATTTAACATATGCTGTTTATCAACATCTGTCCACCTGCACGAGGATCAAGACGAAAAACAACAAAAGAAAAGCAGGAAAAAATACTATACATAAATGCACAACAAAGTAAATAAGATCACCAACTTCCCTAATTACAAACATACAAGTTCTAGTATTTTCTTTTACCGAGAGGTTGGAGAAAAGAAAAATTTTCAAACATTCATAATTAGATGAATTAATTAGGCTATTTATCACCATGTTCTCATAAAAATAATATTAAAGCATGCTGCAAGCAATGAATAATGTGGTCATTATAGATTTTCCTTAAGCCAAAAAATCAACAGAGCATTTTTTAAGAAAGGAGATTAATGTTGCTTTCTACTGTCCAGGAAACATTTCTAAAGCAGGTAACGATTAACATAAACCCTTCCTTCCCATACCTTTGGGACTGTTGCACACGTTAAACAATTTTTATATAAAATACAATTTATTTTTTCAAAGAGCATCAATCTATTATTTCATATCTAATATGGATATTTTCCAAATGTTTCTGAGATATAGATCCAACTTTCTAAATTACTTTTAGTGCTTTCAGTGGAGAAAGGATAAAAAAGAAAGAAAAACTAAAATTAACTGAGACTATTATTATAAAAACAATATACCATTGATGAGGATCGAGGCTGCCCCAGGGAAAGAAGCCTAAGGCATCCTGCCCTACATACCGATCTATATCATCCTCCGGAAGCATAGGATGTCCTGACCCGATCCGACCTGATTTGTTTCCAAAGTTATAGGACCACCCGATAACCAGACCCCACCTGCACTGATACCACTTTTAATGACTTTTTTTACATGATCTTTCCTTTGTCTTGTAAAGAAGTAACTCACATACCTATGCTTTATAAATTTAGTCCTACCCTCAACCCATTGCAGTTCTTCACTGCCCATGGGTCCTGTCCCTATGCTATTCTCTGAATAAAAGAGCATTACTACCAGACCTTGAGAGTCCAAGAAATCTTTCTTTCCACTCCTCAGCTCGCTGAGCCCACATCGTTTCTTCTGGTGGCCCATACAGGGATCTTGCTTCGCAGACTTGTGAGTTTATGTTCCGGTAAGTGCACTTTTCTTCCTCGTGCCTTCCTCTTTTTCAAGGATGGATCTAAATTCACTTCTCCATTGGGAAGCTTCTCAGACAACTGTATGAATCCAAGTTGGCCACCCATAGCTACTCTATGGGGCAAATCATGGCATTCAGCCTGAAGAGAATCAGTACCTTAAGCCTGAGGGTGATGTAGAATGAATTAATCCATTCCTTCCTAATCCTGTGCCTAATATATAAATTTTACATAGGCACAGGTTGACTACTTAAGTCATTAGGATGGTCGCCAATCTCCAAGACTCCCATGGCAGGTTTCTTTTCCTAAGGCCGGATGGGTATCCCTCTCTATGGCTCCTGACCACATTCCGAACCACGGGAAACTCCAAATCAGGAACTCCGGTTCAAGGAAAGTACCAAACTCTAAACTTTGGCTGAGTATGGGAACTCCTTCTTGGGACAACGGCTCCAGGATGTAATTTGTAGAATGTCCCCCAGACAGCAGAAAATTCTTCACTGTTTTTCTCTATTCTTTTACCTCTGAGACCATTCACCAGGCACCTATTACTGCCAGGCATAATAGGGAAGATATACAAGGGATGCGATGCAGAGGGACGCCCCCATCACCCATTGCTATACGAACCCCACAGGAGGAACAATGGGTAGGATGTTGCCCTAGGTTCAGGGGGATTTCAAAGTAATGCACCCTATTCTTTCATCTCTCTTAGAATTACAGTGGCCATTTGGGGCTCCTTTTGAGCTTTGCAACTGAGAAACAAAGAAATCTTTAAAGAGTCAAAGGCTCCACCCCTTGGAGCCCCGCCTCTGGCTTCCAGGCCTGATCACCCCAGCAACCCCAAGTGGGGTGCCCTCTCTTGATAGTTGACTCATTGAGTATTTTAGGGACCTACTGAGTTGGTTATGAGGATAGGCGACCTGTGATTTACTCTGTGAACTGTCCTGCTGGGGTGGTGTGCCCCAGCACGGGAACTGTTGTGCAATCCTTGATAAGCGTCACGAAGAAGCCATGAGGGCAAGGCCAGATCTCCTCTTTTCCTTTCTCTGTCTGATTCATTCATCACATCCTCTGTTGTCAACAAGTCAAGGTTAAGTTCAGGCTGGACCTGAGCAGAACCTGGACCTTCTGTAAAATCAAAAACTTGAAATCCTCTTGCCAGGGACTTAACTCTCAACCCTGGCACTGGGAGCCCCAGCCCCCAGCCTCCAGGCCTTTGACTCCTGCTTCCCTGACTCACCTTGTGCTGGCTCAGGGACTAAGTGCCTGGGCTGAGTGGGACTTATAACTATGTTGACACCTGCAATCGGGCTCTGCACCCTTTCTCCAGCTGCTGTCAGTCAGACCCTGGCTTTACAGCCATGGGGAATGCCTCAAGCATCCCTGGAAACTCACCCATCGGGTGAATTTAATTAATTGGAAACGCTTTCAATTGGATGGATTATGCCCCAGAAACTCCATCTTGGAGAAAACTTGAGGGGTTTCTCTGTGCCTTTGTGATGTAGTTAATTCCTAGGACTGAAAAAAGAAAAAGGGAAAATTTCGGTCAAAAGACGGCCATAGGAGAGTCCTGGCCAAAAATCTAGCATCTTGAGTGTCTTCTCCACAAATATTAGTAAAAAGGCTCAAAACAAAATTTGGATTCATAACCGGTGAGCTTTGTATGACTGTACCTGATTTTCTCAGTAATCTTAAAACAATAGCTGTGGAGCCTCTGTGTATGTGTGTCTATATGTATGTTACATATGAGTGATATTTTACCTCCAAATGGTATGGCCAAAATTAAGAGCTCTGTTTAAGTGGCTTAAAGTAAGCACTTACATAAGTTCTAAATGTAATAGAAATTAACCCAATGTCTTTCAAGTTAGCATGAGATCAATTAATCGTTGGTAAACAAAAGCTTGTTTAAGATTATTGTCTTGATTGAAATAGGCATGTCGTCATAATTGTCAGTATTTGGAATATGATGCAGACGTGCAGCCTGGGTTTACTAGTCAAATAAATTCATGTTGTCTGTTACAAAGTCATCAGCAAATAATAGCTTTAAGTGATAGCTAATTTTGTCTAATGTCTCATGGAGTTTTCATGGGTAATCTGACTATAATTGTTAGAAACAAATGATTTAAATAGATTAAAATGGGTAAGGGTTTTTGGGTACAATAATTATGTGTGATGGTCTGTATACTTGGAAAAAAACAGCTTCCAAATTCTTTTTGACCACTTAAAACTTTAGAGTTTTGTCAAGTTAAGTTAAGTGATAAAAATCTGTTAAGTATCTGGGTCATTTTTGGATAGCATGGAACACTGAAACATCATTGCTGAACATGTCTAAGTCATTTAATTTTGGCTTCTTATTGCAGAGGCTAAAGGATGTTTGGGTCTACTAGTAAACATGCCTGTGTTTTACTACTATGAAGTAAGATGTTTCTGGAAATTATCAAAAGTGTTTAGAATGCTAATGTAAAAGACAGTTCATAATTGCTTGTGTTTTTAGTCTTCACTAAGGGTAAGAGATGAAAATTCTAATTAATATAAATTAGTAATTAAAGCTACTAAAATTAAAATTAATAAGGAAAACATCTTTGTATACAAGGAAATTAAAATGTATGTTCTCAGTAAAGAAGGTATAAAGAACGGAAATATTTGTTTATTTGGTTAAGGAAGATAAATTTGTCCTAAAGTACTACAAGGGAAGAAAGAAAGCATGGGACAAATTCTGAAGGTAAAACGAAGGTTGCAAAAGGTTTCTGAAGGAGAAATTCTGAAAGAAGTTTTATGCCTGGTCAAGTTGGCTGAGATTAAAGTAAATCAAATTAAGCAAATGAGTTTTAATGTTAAAAATAAGCTGGTGCAAAAATTAAAATTTGGTTTTCTCTCAAAAGGTAATTTTCTTGAACTTTTGGTCTGCTCCTGATAAAGAGGATATAAAAGGTTTTTCTTTGAGTAAAGTCTACCTAAAAGACAGAAAATCTATGTTTTGTTAAAATAATTTTTTATGTTCAGAGGGGCTGAGGTCTCTCTACTAAGATTTGACTGTTATAATTGCTCTTGACAGTTTCTGGTTGTCACTTTGAATAGATAACCTGAGCATCGTTTTGCAGTGAGCATTGTTTCCTATTTGAACAAATGTTTTAAAACCTTTTGAAATTTTTGACAAGCTTCTCCTTCAAAACGAAATATTCAAATCCTGAATAAAGGCTTTCTTTCAACCTAGTAGAAGGAAGAAAATTTCCATGAGGATTTTCAGAGGGCCCCTGAGACTTTTCAAAGAAATTTTCTCTCTCTTCCTATTAGGAGGAAAATACCAAACTAATTAGGATTATTTTGTCTGTTAAATTACATGGGAAGCATTGTCAAATAAATGATGATAAACTTTCTCAGGTGGTATTATGTGGGTGGATGCTATTGATATGTTTTGAAATTATACAACATTCCTAAAATTCTGATCTGTCCTGATTGTCAGCCATAATTCTAGCTATTATCTTGATGTCACAAAAGTAACCAAGTTTCTTTGTCAACTGCCCTTTTGAGTCTTTCGTCATTTGCAGATAGTTGCTCTTTTACCCTGATGCTTTTTGCTTTTGCAAATATGTTTCTTCTTCAGAGAAATTCACGGAAAGAATTCTGACACAGGATTCTAGAGTACAGGTTTCTGATAAACTTTCAGATGATAAAACTGAATGGGGTAAGAAATTACAGAACTTTAACAGAGAAACTGATGACCTCATAAATCTGCTAACAGAAGATTAAGATCAAGAATAGATTATACAGAAGTGTGTGAACTGATGAGGATGATTATAATTTTTTATGACTTTTGTTTGAAATATTGTTGATTTTTGGATGTTTTGCTTTGTTTTCTCAGATTTAGGGAAATCCTTTTCTCTTTTCTTTTATGCTAACTATGACATATAGCAATTTGGTAAAATTATACCTTTGTGAGCAAAACTGAAACATTTATCTTTTTCTCCTTACCTGGTCCCTCCAGAATTTGGAAACTTAGTGAGCAGGTGAGTATGGTTATTTACTACAGCAATATAGTAATTTGTATAAGTCCAATAAGAATCTGTTCTCCTTCTAACAGGACACATTTGGAAACATTGGTTATATTACCAAGGCTTTGACTGGAATGTCATATTTGAGAGAAATACATAGGCTCAGATGACAAGACAGCTTCTGAGGAGTAAAGGTTGACTTTCTGGAATAAAGCCACTTGGAAATATTGGCCTGGTACATCATTTCCTAGCAACCTTATGGGTAAGCAAGGAAGGTCACTTACCTGGCAGGTGCAAGGAACCTCAAAATATTTGGGGGTACCTCGAAAAGAGAGGAATCCACCCAAATCTGTAGGTATTGCAGGCAAAATCTGATGGCAAGTCCTTGGCTTGGGTTTTCTGGCCTTGAGAAGCCTTTAAAGTTCAATCTGCAATTCCTCATAAAAAAATTCCAGCAAAGCCGATTTAAAAGAGCCTATATGATCAATTGCTATTCTTGCTGAACTTATGTAAATAATTGGATGATGTTTTATTGAAACTACACTTATTCTGAAAAGCAGTTCATCTTAACTTGGCTATCTTTTGTAAAAACGAGGGTGATTTTAGAGAGAAAAATTATGTTTCAGTAGAAGCTATGGTACACATTCATGGATATTAGATTCTAGCTCTTCTCTTCTACAAGATTCATCTATTACTAATCATAATGTCTCCTTGTGGTTATCCGTCTCTGATACCTGGGAGCTCCCTTGCCACAGTCAGACCTTTTCCTTGAATTCTACTGCACAAATGCTAACTAAATTTGCCTTGTCATAGGTTCATCATAAACAACAAGTTGCAAAGGTAAAGTCCTCAATCTATCAATACACACAGGATGGACTATATCAAATTTGGGATGAATATATTTGGCTTACTCCTACTAGTGGTCAACTCAGTCAAAAGGCCACTCTATGTCAGGAACAAACCAATCGCACGTAATAAGTGGCCTAATAGCACCCAACCTATGTGACAAATTCCCCCTTATATGTGTTCTCATATCATAGTCTTAAAAAATACTGATTCGTTTGGGACTGACTGGGATAGACAGCCCAGCATATGCTGGCTAGCCCCTAAAGGCATTTGGTGGTTATGTGGCTCCAACTTATGGCCCTGGCTGCTGCCTGCATGGATCAGATGATGCACCCTAGGCTTCATCTGGATGCAAGGTAGAATTAAATTTACTGTTTCTCCTCCTGCTAACCTACCCAATCTATAACAATGCTGGACCCATTCTGTCTTCCACTGATCACCTTGCCCCAATTTTCCTTCCCCAATTAGGAATCGAAATTGTCATCTGGCACATGGGAGACCTAAACAAATTTACCATGAAAGCATTAAATGATACACTACATAGCCTTTCACTGCTCAATGTAGAAGTATCTCCAATGTGTAAGCCGGTCCTCCAAAACTGAATGGCGCTGGGTGTCTTGATGGTAGCAGAGGGGCTCACTTGTGCCATTATAAAAACTAAATGTTGTGTCTATATTCCTGACTGCCATCAAAATATGTCTGGCCTCCTATCTGATATGAGTCACCCTACCCTATCCCTAAATGATTGGTTGGACTCCTGGTCAGGTCCAGGTCTCTGGACTACTTATTCATTGGGTTAATCACATTGCTTGTATTTCTTATTATAATTTGTAGTCTATATCGTTATTTGTCTTCCATATGTTAACAAAGTTTCACCTCCTGGACCACTTCTTGTCAAATTATTCTTTCGTCTCCAGAGGATCTGTATACCTTGTCTGCTTTGGACTCTGCAGGCCCAACCTTCCGGTCCACTGAACTTCCTGTCTGCACCCCGATGGTCCCATTTAGGGACAGCTCTACAACCTTGTACAGCTGGAAGTAGTTGCAGAAGATTGACTGTCGTCCATATTCCCAAAAGATTTCAGGGCCAGGTCAGGAGGAATTTTATAATGAGGATCAAGGCTGCCCCAGGGCGAGAAGTCCAAGGCATCCTGCCCTACATACCGATCTATATCATCCTCCGGGAAGCATAGGACGTCCTGACCTGATTTGACCTGATTCGTATCCAAAGCTATACGACCACCCGATAAACAGACCCCACCTGAACTGATACCATTTTAATGATTTTTTTTACATGATCTTTCCTTTGTCTTGTAAAGAAATAACTCACATACCTATACCTTATAAATTTAGCCCTACCCCCAACTCATTACAGCTCTTCACTGCCTATGGGTCCTGTCCCCATGCTTGCTGCTCTTCCATGCCCATGGGTCCTGTGGCCATACTTGCTGCTCTTCCATGCCCATGGGTCCTGTGCCCATACTTGCAGCTCTTCACTGCCCATGGGTCCTGTCTCCATGCTATTCTCTGAATAAAGAAACACTACTACCCAACGTTGAGATTCCAAGAAATCTTTCTTTCAACTCCTCAACTCGCTGAGCCCACATCACCATCATATTTAGATGGAGTACAGATGCTAAATTCAGACTCAAATCCTAGATCTGCTACTTAGTAGTTTTATAAGTTTAAGCAAGTTTCTTAAACTCTCTGTATCTCCATTTCCTCACCCATTAAATGGAAATAAATATTGACCTGACCTCACAGGGTTGTTATAAATATTAAATGAATTAAAGCACTTAGTATGGTACCTGGCTCACAGCATGGAAACAACAAAGCTTAGCTATTTTACTATATACTGGACACTACGTATGTACATTAGCCTACTTAATCATTCCAATAATCCTATAAAGCTATTATTCTTTCCCTCTCAATCAATAAGGATAGGCTAGATTACAACACCTATCACAAACTCTCAGTATCTTGCAAAAATAAATGTTTACTTCTCAGTCATGCAACTTCACTGTGGGTTCAAGGGGACCTCCCCACAGCATTGTCATCTATGCATTTTTGCTCAACAATCCGGACTACTTCTGTCCTACCTGTGCTTCCACAATGGCTGTGACAGACCAGAGAGGCCTAAGGACTGAAGCACTAACAATTAAATGCTTCTCCCTGAGGTGACACACCTTACTTCTCTTCTTGAATGAGCCAAGGCTAATCTCACAGCCACGCCTGGGTGGGGAAATCCAATTCTCCTGTGTGCTCTGGAGTAGAGGAGAACAGATACCTCTGAACAATAACAGCCATCAGAGTCCGCATTTTGTAATTTCTCCATTTTATAATTATTTGGGGCAAGATACTGTTCAAAGAGTGGAACCAAAATTTTAACCCAGAAATCAGTTTCTTTTCTCCACTATTAATGATCCTCAACTTTCTTTTCTCCTACCCGCCAAAATAGGGTATCTGACAACTTCCCACTGGTAACACTAGCAAACTTCATTCAGGCCAGATTAAGAGAGGAGAGCTGGGAGGAAGCAGCGTCCGGGCATCCGTGGTTTAGAAAAGCACTTCACTCTCAATGGAGAATCAATGAACTCTATGAAAATAATAAAAAGTGTGGAGAGAAAGCAAAGTGAGATTAGTGGGAAAGTAGACTTTTCTAAGTTCCAATGCGTCAGCTCACAGTAACTCAGCAAACAGTCAACAATACTGATTTTACGTCCCTTCAGCTACCAATTTTTTTTTACCATTCTATCATGCTAAATTTTTTTTTACAAATATCTGTATTGGTCATAGCTATAGTAGATACTGAGCATTCTTTCATTTTTCTTAATCTTCCCAAATTTCTTTTACTTAACTGATGTATCCACTTAAGAGAGACATCGTGAAGGGTTATACTTGGGAAATGCTGTTACTCTAACACCGAAACATAAGAAGGTCTTCCTATTATCCAGAGTTAGCTCATAAGTCAGAGACCTACAGACTTTACTTGCTTTTCTCCCACTCAGAGCAATTCATATTTTAAACCAGTAAAATTCACTATTTACCTAAAAGTCATACATTAAAATCTACCCTCCTCTAACTTAGTATTTGAAAGAGCTTCTTTTTTTTGGATATTCTAAGACTTTGAAGTGGATACTTTCAAATTTGAAATTCCTAAACTTCAATTTTCCCAGATATTATAAGAAAAGTACCTCTCCTTCTATGCACTGTCCCTTACCTCATTTGGTCATGACATCAGCAAAAGCAAATATAATCATTATCTTTCATAATAAGTTTTCTATCCACATAGTTTAGATAAAGGATTTGCATTCCACATTCAGATGTGCTTCCTAAATGTAAAGAGGTTATTACACTCAGATATATTATCACGAAGATTGATTATCCTCCCACACACTTCTCCTGCAAATGTCACAGTGCAAAGCAATGATCTCCCTCACGGAGTTGCTGCTTGTTTCTTATGACAGTGGAAATTCTTTTTTTTTTAAGAAAAAAAAAGAAGATGAAGAAGCAGCAAATAACTTCAATCATTAAATTTTTTTCCTCAACTCATAATATATGGCATGAAGAAAAGAAAAGTGAGCCAGCTTCCAGGAAGTGCTAAGAGTTTAGATTTTCCCCACACCTGGTAGTTGATCAGTCACAGCTGACTGAATTTCCATTGTTCATTGATTGCGCCATTTGCCAAGCAATCCACCCTTGCTTATGTAATTGCAGCATTCCTGCAGTTCACTCTGTTCTGTCCTGAAGGTTCAGCCGCATGACAGCCTGAGAAAATTAGATACAGCACAGCACCAGGCTGCTGACCTTCAGCATATAAAATAAGGCCCATCTCTAGAAATTGGTCTTTCTTGATGAGGTGATTTTGAAGGACTGTATTTCTGTCAGGACATTTTTCATGCCGATCCTGTACCTTCTTAAAATATTTTTTGTATTTATAAAAAATGATAATTTAAATTTTAAACATACCTGTACTGTGCACAATATTATGAATAAATTCATTTCATTTACAGTTTGTCAAAAGGGGGCAAATTTTTCATCTTTAGATAAAACCCTCACCTTCAAACCACAATTAAATATAATTTTAATAAAATCTGATAAATCTGAAGGAAATTTCAGAAAATCTTAGCACATTTTTTTTAAGGCTGAATTTCGCAAACAGTTTAATACAGCAGACCAATTGTTTGCCAAAGAACAAAAATTCAGTAAGGGAATTAAATTACTTTCTGTTTGCATAAAATCCACATGATATTTTCCTCGGTTGTTTTCCCTGGAAACAATGCCAGCCCACAGAAAAGTTGCAAGTACGAGATAAAGAACTTTTTTTCCCCCTGAACGACCTACAGACTCGATGCCTGATATCCCCAGGATAATTTACAAATTAACAAATGTTAATTCTTTCAACCCTTTTCAACTGTCTCCTTCCCTCCTCTGTCAAACTCACAATCAAGTGTTTAGATACCCAGCTAAATGGAATCTCTGTGCTATACAAGGAGAGTATACACATCTGCTAAGCAGCTCTTTATTCCACTTTTTAGACTCTTCCATCCTGTTTCTTTCATAAACTTCTAGTGTCTAAAGAAAAAAAGATAAGAAACCACACAAAGTTAAACTTGCAAAAACATGGGGGCCTGTCGATGAGGAACAGCTTTCAAAATAAGCAAAATTCCTTGCATTCCTATTTAACAGATTTCTTCACTTCTGCCTCCAAATGTGAGTGTCTCCTAAAGGGGGAGGAGAGGAAAGCTAAGACAGTGAGGAAACTTCACATAACCCAGGTACCTCCAAAGGCTATCAGCCTGTCTCCCCTTCCTGTCACCATCACATACCTCTAGGGGATGTTTTTGCCTACCATCAGTTCTCTCTGTATGGCACTATTCTGGCTGTGGCCTTCATCTCTCCATTGACGACATGTTATTATAAGTCACCGAGGATTTCTGAGCCAAAACTGCTATCTTTCAATCCTCAGTAGCCTCAAATATCTCCAGAGCCCTTCACCACTACTGACTTTCCCGATTTTTATCTCTTCTCTTCCTCATACTCCAACACTAAAATATCCTGCCTTTCCTTCTCTTACTTCTTTGAACAAGTCTCATCCATTCTCACAAGTTTTTACTTTAACTTGTCTCCAAAGTTCAGTTCTTGGTATTTTACTCTTCCTCTTTCTTTCTCTCTCTCTCTCCCCACTCAATATTCATCAGGCTTCAACTTGCCCCTTTTTGCAACATATAGTCAAATCTACAATTCTACGTTAAGCCCTCTCCCAGTTTTCAAACTACCATCTTTAATTTCACAATCAGTTCCTCCACTTGGATACCTGATTCAAATTCTTGCAGTCACCATAAATTCTTTCCTTCCCTGAACTCCACTGCCAGGCAGTCACTACGTCTAACTTAACCTGGGACGGCAGCTACGCAGTTCCAGCCAACTGTTGTCATGCAAGAATGCTGACTGATATTCTGCTTTTCTTCAAGAGAAGCCCAAAAAATGAAATGTTAAAAGGAAATTTATATTTTAAATGAAATTCCAATGTTTAAATACAACAACTACTTAAGAAAACAAACAAACAAACCCCAGCACCTGGGTCAAACAAAACCTATCTGCCAGCTTACAGTCAGATTGTGACCTGTAGCCTAAGGAATGAACGCAAATGCCTTAGCTTGCTATTCCAGCCTTCTAAAACCATCCTGAAATGATCTTCTGAAGTCCAGTATCACTAACTCAAAATAAACACTGTGAGCCAACTCATCTACTATACCAAGCACACTTGGTTCTTTCTTACCTCTATGCCTGTCACGTGTGATCCCCACACAAAAATGTTTTCTCCTAAGTCCTACTTTAAGATCCATTCAAATGCTACCGTTTCTCTGAAAACTTCCTGGACTATATTAGCCTATAGGACTATCGCTTCCATATTCCAAAGACACTAATACCTAGTACTGTGTGTCAGGAACAGTCCTAGACATTTGACAAGCTCCTGTCCCCTCTCCCCCCATGTAATCCTAAGAAATTGATACTATCATTATTCTCCCTTTGTAAATGAGGATATTAAGGCTTGCCCAAGGTAAGTGCTAAAGCTGAAGTTGAACTCAAACTTATCTTGTTCCAGTGCAGAAAGACGAGTGGAAAATGCATTTTTGATCATCCATTATGTGACATGTGTTATGTGTCAGGAAAAAATTTTAAAATCCTTAATATGACTCACAAGACCATGCACGATATGGCTCTCTTCTGCCATTTCTTGATCGTTGCCCTGTCATTCCTTAAGCCTCAGCCTCATTAGCCGTCTTTCAGTTTCTAGAATTTACTAAGCTACTTCATATCTCATGGCCTTTGCATATGCTATTTTCTTTGCCTGGAATGCTCCTCCCCACTTCTCAGACGTAATCCCTACTCATTGTAATCTCAGTTTACACATCATTTTCTGAAGACTCCTTCCATGATCCTCCTAGAGAAGACTATGTTAAATCCCCCATTAACCACTGTATTTCTTAGCATCTGCTGTAACTCTAAATAAATGGTTTTGTAATGATTTATTTAATGAATGCATGTCTCCCCTCCTACCACGTGATAAGTTCCTTCACTATCTCTTTCACCATTTTCTCTGTACTATACACACAGTCAGTGAATGGTTGATGCCGCTAACTTTTATGAGCCATTTTAAGACTTGGAGGGATTAAACAACTTTTATCTCATAACTAGAAGTAACTGAGATCTTGCACGTTGAAAAACCTACACTATTTCCCTTACAGAAGTGTTAACCAAGCTGAAATCATTTTCTATAATCTGCATTTGGTTGGAGTCTTCCTTTTCAGCTAACAGTCACTGTTAATACATATTAAATTCTAAATCAAATAGTAGGACTCTCAAATCAAATAGATAGACTCTCAATGATAGCCTTATCATGAATGTTGTTTACATGAAAATAAACTAAAACGGAATTGCAATGCTTCCACAGAAAGGGATAAACTGATGACCCAGATGGAAGTCAATGGCAATGTGTGACACAAAAGTGAATTGCCTAATCCTTCAGAGAGTGGTGGCTAGATTTCAGTTTCAGGATAGGCAGCAGGATGTCTAATTCAACAGGAAAAAAATAACCCAAACATTTCTTCTGTTGTTCCAGGAGTAGAGAAATTACTCCAATTTCCAATTGCTTCACCTCTGATTGCAGTTCTCCACTGAGGTCTGTAACAGAGACTTCATTACCCTTTCAAAAGCCAGGTGTCAACAATGTGAATTAAGCACTAAACTGTGAGGAAAGGCGGTTGCCTAAAGAACCCACATGCGACTGGGATTTGTTTTTCAAAGATCTCAGAGATTACAGTGCCAGAAATGTACTTTACAGGGCCATTCCTATAATGGAAAGTCCTTTCAGTAGATCACCCTTAAAGGTTTCTAGTCCATGTTCATACCTCTGCATATGGAATCTACTGTTGGGTAGTTTATGCCATTGTGAAAGCGAATACGCATTACTATTTATATGTTGGGCTTTCTGATAGACCTGTAATTTTGGAGGGGAGTTTTCTTTCATGAAAAACAAACAGACGAGCTTATAATGAAGCAGGAGAATCCCTCTTGCCTCTGGGAAGCCAAAGGGCATCAGAGATCTTGACTGCATGTATGTCAGCTCCATGTAGGAGGGAAGATTAGCTGTGGCGACGCCTCCTCATTTTCCTTAAGGACTTGGCTGTCAACAATTCCCTTCCACAGATCCCAGCTTCAAAGAAAATAAGCAAAGCTCCCTCACCTCAAATTGTGCCTGTACCCACTGACGACTTCCCAAAGGCATACACAAGCAAAACTCAGCAAACCCACGTATCCTGTTATTTGACTATCATGTTTTAAACTCCTATTATCAGCTCTGTCCTAGACCTAGAGATGTAAACACACACACACAAAAAGATACTGACCCTGCCCTTGAATTTAGCTTTGTAGAAAATTGTTAACCAATGAGGAGTATCCGCAAATAATGTATCCAACACAATAATGGATTAAACCAAAAACGAATTATTGAACAAAGTTTAAGATTAGATGTATGGTCTCCCAGCTCTACTTCCTTCCCAGCTCTGCTCTGCTGACCAAACTTCTTAGTAAGATTGGATCACCCTGCTGAAATAAATACAGACCCAAAGACTTATCTCTTATTCTCTTTGATCTTTTGGGCTGATAAAACAAGCATGGCCACGCAATTCCAAGAGTTCAAAGATGAAGAATTCAGATACGGTATTACCAAATGTCAATAATCTCCAATGTAATAAATTTTTTAAAATACAAGGACATTTTGGCAAAAATTCTCATATAAAATAACATTTTATGCACACAATTTTAGAAAATGTAGGCAAGCAACTAGAGATTAGAACAAAGAACAAGTTAGAAAATATCCAGGTCTTACATGTCTATTTGATGGACCCTTTGACTCCAACTCTCTGCACTCCGCTGGGCCCTTGCAGATCCCAACTAACCCTCTAAAAATCCGTCCTTTTCCTTCCATTGCCACTGCCACTGCCAATGTCTGGCCCTCACTGGTTTTTACCTGGAATATCCCAGTGACTTCTGAATTGAGTTCTCTGCATACAATTTTACGGGAGAAAGGTCACATAAATAATTTCAGCACGATACTTCGTGAAAGATACATGTACACAGAATTTTGAGAATACACTTTTAGTAGAGGCAGTAACCTCTGTGTTTTGATCTGAGGAACACTACGAGGGCTTCCTGCTCCTAAAACAATTGTTGCGTAAGAGTGCAAAGATAGCTATTCTGCCTTTAACTTTTATAGGGTCTATTTGATTCAGGACATGGTCTTAATCCTTTACTCAGTTAATCCTCATACTGTTTCCACAATTATAAATGAGAAAACTGAATCACAGAGAGATTAAGTAACTTGCCTGAGAACAGACAGCCAATAATTGTGACAGCCAGAATCAAATCCAGTATTTTGGCTCCAGAGACCATGCTCTTAATCATCATGACTCCCAAACAACAAGGGCCACATCGTACTCACTGGTGTATACCTACTTCTTGGGTCCCTGCCAGGAGCATACACGAGGGTCAGTCAAACACTATTGAAAAAATTGAATCAGAAGGAGAAAGGTGCTTACATTCTAAAGGGAAAACCATGTAAACAATTCCAAACAATCAGGAGAGGACAGGCCCTGGTGGGGACACGGAACAGGCTCAGGTCAACTTGCCCTTCTCCATTCCAGGTTCCCTGCTCTCAACCAGGAGACATTTGTCACATACAAACTTGACCATGTCATTCTCCCATCTCACTGCTGGGAACCTGGAAATGGGAATGGGAAATCCCACTGCAGTGTTTCTCAAGTTTTACAGGAAATCTCTCTCCCTAATGTCTGGCAGATGAGAGCAACCACACTCTTAAGGGCTAGGCACACAGCCCAAAGAGCAGCCACAACTCTGAGTTCCCAGACTGAGTGCCTCACTCTTAATATTTTGCCAAGTTTGGCCTTTATTCTACAATGTATCCCTGTTTGTTGTAATATAAAAATGATGTTTATAACTACTTATAATTGCAGCTCTAGGAGAAAAAACGTCATTCCTACCATGATTCCTAGCACCTCCTGTCCTACATGTGCACTCTTTCTGGGTACCCCATGGTGCAGCTTCATATCCACAACAGGGCTATGGATATAACCCAATCTACTTGGCATGGCACCCAACCCAGCCCCGGTCTCGGCAGCCCCCTCCCCCACTTCTCCAGCCAACACAATTTTTCACAACCACACTAACAAATTTCAACCTGTTTTCCACCTCCCGGTCTTTAATAATTAGGTCCTTCTTGACTTTGAGAAGACACCCATCCTTCCAAACTCTACTTAGGTAACATGTTACTGAAGTCTGTCCTCAACCCTCTTCCTCTCCACAGGGTGTGGATACTAAGTAATGCACCTCCCTAGTTTATTACACCTACACCGCTTGCATTTGTTTACATCGCTGTCTCCCATACTAGACCGTGAGTGCCCTGGCGAAAGGCCTTTGTTTTCAGTGCGCTTAACATCCCCTGTGCCAAGCGGAGCCTGCCTGACTGGTAAATCTCTGGTCTGTAGGAAACTGGGCTCACAAGAGGTAACCGAATCCCTCAAGAGAAGGCAAGAGAGCTGGCTATGGAATTGAAATTAAACACAAATTGAAAGAGTGAACACATCCCCAGCCTCGATCTCCTTTCCTTACAGAACGCCAAGCTCCCGGTGCCGGGGACGTCGAGCCCTGGTGCCGAAAAGTTAAGAAGGACCTGGGCTGGCGAATGAGTCACTCACCAGCTGGTGAAAGGCGGGTGTCTGTTCTCCAGCGTTTTGGTCCAGGGTTTGTACCAGCTGATCTGCTCGGCGGCTTTACCCCAGAACCTCTCGGGGTCGGTCACCGAGGCCGCGAAGTGGCTCCTGTAGTCGCCACCGCCGGAGGACAGCGCCCGGCAGCCCCGGCCCCCGAGCGCGCCCCGCGGGCCGGGGGCCATGAAAGCCCTGCGGGCCGGCGCGGGTCCCCGGGCAGGAGAGGAGCCGGGCAGGGGCCCCCCGAGGCCCCCGGCGCCGGTGACTTTGCGACACTGCAGCCACGACGGCTTCATCGCCGCCGCTGGCCCCCCCGCCGCTGCACTGCCCGCGGGCCCGGGTTCACTTCTTGGGCGACAGCTGGGGCGCTCGCGACTTTCTGCCGCCCGAGGGGAGCAGGCGGGAGGCGTGGGCAAATTCCGAGGTGAACCAGCAGCCCAAGAGTTTGGAAGTCACACTAGAGTCGCCGGGAAAAACCGACCTGGAGCGGCGGGGAAGCAACAGGCTGGAGTTGGGGCCGGGGGCGGATGGGGGTCACAGTGTTCCCGTGGGGTGGCCGCGCCGCTGCCAGAAACCCAACCCTCTGCGCACTGCCCACCGCGAGGCTTTCCTGGGAAAGGCGCCCTCAAACTGCAGAACGTCCTCCCTCCTCCGATGCACAAGCACCCCCAGAATGGGGCCGAGGACCCAACTCGCTCCCCGTTTTCAAACAAGCAAGTGGCGCGCAGCTGGCCCGGGTTCCTCTTTAGAGAGCGAGCTGGAGGAGGCGGCATCGCCTCCGGTCCACGGCGGACACCAGCAACCCTGGGTTTTGGGGCAGGGCCCCTGAAGTGTTCGTTTTGTTTATTTGGTTTTTTAGCTCAGCTCAATGGTTATTAGAAACACAAGCGGCTCCAGGGCAAGGATGGCTCCAGGATTTCCTGACAGCTGAGAGGGTAGGAGGCGTGGAAGGAGGTTGCGCCAGCCAAATTGAGAAGTGCTTCGTGGGGGTGATTGACAGGGCACTGGGGAAGGTATCCCAACTGGGATGGGAGTCACCTGCTGGCTGAACTCTCCGCAGGATCCAGAGGCAGAAAGCTGAACTGACGTGGGGTATTTCCTCCCTTCCAATGTGCCTCTTTGGAGTTTCTGTGGCCCTTTTTCTGATGAGCCAAAAACAAAATAAAACAAAACAAAAAAGCAAAAAGGAAGAGCTAAGTAAAGATGAAATGAAGGAAAAGAGAAAAAGACGAAGCTGAGGAAAAGTAAAAGAGAAAGATGGTATAAATTTCTATCTGGGTTTAACATTCTTCAACCTCCTTCACTATTTCACACCAGAGCAGAGCTCAGAAACTCAGAGTGAACCTCTGCCTTATTATTGTGCTAAAATCATTCGGTTTTGGTGTGACCATACTTGCAGTTTTGAATGTAAATACGTGTGTTCCCAAGTCCAAGGTGAGAAGTAGTGGAACGCCCTTGACCCTAGGAAGGATAGTAAACAGATTATTCTGCAGGAAAAGAATAATGTGGAGATAAGGTTAAAGACACAGATAAATCTACTGCAAAACAGAAAATTTCTTTAAATAACCACCTCAGCTATTCCCTTTCAACTGAGAAACAAGACGCTAGACTTTTTCCTGAACCTGCAGCCTACTTTATCAAAAACCTCAAATCAAATGATTTTCAGTCTCAAAAGACACTTGTCACCCCTTGAATCCACAGAAGGTTAAAAGCCATTTAACCTCCTGGCCCCTCCTTTCCTCTGCCCGGTTGCTTAGTGCTCCTCCCTGGTACAGGAGATCATCTGACCCCAAATGATCCCCTACTGTATTGCAATGATGTCCTCTTCAGTCATTGCTTCAACAAGTGTTAGCACCTACACTGCGAGGTGTGGTTTGTTGGAGGAGACCTGAAGGAAGGAAGCAGAGTTATTGGCACCTACCGTGTGAACACCTTGTTGTGCTCACACTGTCAGATATGTTAGCTCCTGTGACTCTCAAAGGAGTACTAAGAAGTGGGAGCTATAATCCTCACGTTTAAAAAGGGAGCTCAGAGATAGGCGAACTTGCTCCAGGCCCTGCAGCTACCAAGCAAAACAGTCAAGATTTAACCCTTGTTGATGCTCAGAGCTTGGCAGCCGGTGCACCTTGAAGTACCTGTCTGCTGTGATAGGGATCACTGCCTCTTCAAGGAGGTGGGTTTGCTCAGGGACAGTCCGCCCCAGGGCTGTCACTTCCCCCAGTGCTCTATACAAATGCTATCATTTTCTCTCTGTGCCATGACTTGAATAAGGTGGGGGGTCTGACTCTGAGGTTCATGATTTTCACACCAGACTGATTATCTTCCTGTTTAAAAAAAAGAAATATTTTAGACTTCCAATAAAATTTGACAAATTGAATCCTCACATCCATTCCTCTCCTTCTCGAAACCCTACCAAAAGAGAATCAAAGAGGGGTGGCGGCGATGGTGGTGGTAAAAACCTACAAGGACAAAGAGAACGGGAGAGGGGAAGAAACCAGATGAGAGAATGGAAGGAAGATGGATTCATGGTTTATAATTTAAGGGGGGGGGGGGGGCGGGGGGACTGAATTTAACTGCTTTTTGAGGAGAAAATGGGTATCCTCATCAGCAACCTGGAATGTCTCAGGATTTGGAGGCCCTGGGTTCCTCTGAAGGTTCAGAATGAAGGTTACAGGCTTAAAAACAAAAAGATTAATTAAAAGATTGTGTGAGGTGAAGTTAGACCCCCACGTGGCCAGGTGAAACCATTTTCTCTGGACCCGACAGTCCGTTGTCTTGTTTTAAATAATTGTACAAAATCGACTGTTAAGCTAAGTTCCGTGTGAGGCCAAGGGAGGAGCACGAGTGAAGACACGGTCCAGCAAAAGCAAGGAGTACAGTGTCCCACTAGGGCAGAAATGGGCGGTAGGACTAGAAACTTTTGCTGGAGCCAGATAGGGAGGGGCCAAATCGTGTCAAAGGCAGGCCAGGGCCTGAGGGTAGACCATTGGCCTTCAAATTAAGACAGTAAAAGCCTGTTGACTGGTCACTAAGCATATAAAAAGCTTAATATCATTAACTACCAAGTCTCAGGTTGAATCCTAGTACTGCCACTTATTAGGTGGGAAAACTTGGAAAAGTTTTTCACTTTCCTGCACTGCAAATTTTCGGTATCTGTGTTCTGAGACTGACAGTCCTTACCTCGCAGGCCTGCTGCAGATTGCTTAGCTTCAGGGCAGTAGCAAACGGAGCTACTATAGGACAGCAGCCAAGCCTGTGAACAGTCATTCCAAAAATCAACCCCCAAGCCCTCTAGCGTCATTAACGTACTTAAATTTGACAATCAGAAAACTTTTACAGAAATTATTTTAATTCAAGTGTGCATGTACACTCTATACTGCTTCAAAATATAAAATTATATTTTTAACTGCTTTGGGAACAGGGTGATCACAACCCTTTCGGTGTTTAAGCCCTCTAAAACTCCAGCTTTTTAATACATTATATTTATTTCATTGTATGTCAATAAATGGTATGTATTAATGATGAGGATTTTAGGCTGGTTACTTTTAAAACTGCAGATGAGAAGTAGGCTCTGAGGACTGGAATTTGCTTGCTCTTGGAGAGATATTTGCATTTGTGAAGGAAGGGGGGATGACCTTGTAGGGACCTGAAATTGGCCACCCCAGGATATGTCTCTTTGGCATCGGGATTGTTTGGGGCTGATTGCTTTTGATAAACTGGGACAGGGAAGGAGGCTCTGGGGAATGGAACTTGCCCTTGTTGGGACACATTTACATTTGTAAGGTAAATCTCTATCTGTAAAAGGTGCCTCCCTCTCTGTACCAGGAAGAAGAAAAGAGATGACCTTGTCCCTAGAAACCCTTAATGGGGAAGGCAAGAACTTGGGTTGGTTGCTGTCTGGCAATTTCATGTAACTGATTTAGGGTGGTGGCTTCTGACCTTTACTTAATCCGATTTGATTCTTGTCTAAAAGTCATGGGATCACCCAATGACCAGACCCCACCTGCACTGATACCATTTTAACTTTTTTCATGTTCTTTCCTTTGTCTTGTAAAGAGATGACTCACATACCCATGCCTTATAAAATTAGCCCTAACCCTCAACTCGGGGCAGCAGCAGCAGCAGCTCTGACTGCCCGTGGGTCCTGTCCCCACGCACAAGTTCTGCCTGCCCATGGGTCCTGTCCCCATGGCAGCAGTAGCGGGGACAGCAGAATCGGCAGCAGTAGCGGCTCCTCCTGCCTGTGGGCCCTGTCCCCATGCAGCAGCCTGACTACCCATGGGTCCTGTCCCCATGCCGGCAGCAGCTGAAGCTCTGACTGCCCATGGGTCGTGTCCCCTTGCTATTCTATTCTCTAAATAAAAGAGCACTACTGCCAGATCTTAAGAGTCTAAGAAATCTTTCTTTTGACTCCTCGGCACACCGACCCAGCATCATTAATATACTATTCAAGATGACATTTTAAACACCTTAGGCAAAGATTAATTGATCAGATTAACTGAGAGAAGCTTCTAGTAAATGAAGAAAGCACAATGATGAAGAGGAGTGCAGAGAAAGAGTACAGAGAATGAGAAAGAGAGAAAGACTGCTCAAGAAAGAATGAGGGGTTGGGAGGAACCTGGAGTCAGAATATTTAATGACCTAAGGAAAAGATGCTGAAATATAGGAAGAGAGATGAGTGGAATTAGAATTAAAAGAGAAAAAAGATACAGGAATTCTACAACTTAATTTTCTCGACTTTACACTTTTTTTTTTTAAAGATTTTATTTTTTACTTTTTGTCCCCAAAGCCCCCCGGTACATAGTTGTGTATTCTTCGTTGTGGGTTCCTCTAGTTGTGGCATGTGGGACGCTGAGCAGCGTGGTCTGACGAGCAGTTCCATGTCCGCGCCCAGGATTCGAACCGACGAAACACTGGGCCGCCTGCAGAGGAGGGCGCGAACTTAACCACTCGGCCACAGGGCCAGCCCCATCGACTTTACACTTTTTGCCTAGGATTGGTCATCCCTAGTACAGGCTAACCTTTTTTTACCAGAGAGAGTAAAAGTGATTAGAGAGAACACGATTTTAAAATAATTGTAGATTACCCTGGTCATGTATTCTGCTGGCCACACAATTCATATTTTCACACAAATTTGTTGAGTAAGATGTCTAACTTTGGGTAACTATTAGAGATACTAAATTTTTGCTAATGACACAAACAAAAATGTTCCTATACATCTAATTTCTGTGACATTATGAAAACTTGGCAAGTACGCAAGCGATAGTCTACACAAAGGACTTTATCTCTGCAGAGGTGCGTGCTGAGCTGAAATTTGAGCCTGCAGAAACAGAGCAGATTTATTCTGATTTAGCAAAGGGTTTCTGGAAGATATGCTGATTTTCATGGCTTAGAAAATATTTTTAGGGGCTGGCCTGGTGACATAGTTGTTAAGTTTGCACGCTCTGTTTCGCCAGCCGATGGTTCAAAGTTCGGATCCCAGGCACAGACCTAGCATCACTCGTCAAGCCACGCTTTGGCAGCATCACACATAAAATAGAGGAAGATTGGCATAGATGTTAGCTCAAGGTCAATCTTCCTCGCACACAAAAAAATATATTTATATATTTTTAAAACTTCTGAGGTGATATAGCGCAAACCTCCTATTTTGAACATTTTTGCCTTTTGCCCACATAGTAATCGCAATAAAAGTAAGGTGAAAAGGATGAAAGAGTTGTTTTAAAACAAATAACTTTCTGATAGATGGGAAGACACTCTACAACTCCAGTTCATTCTAGCAACCAAATAAGACATGAGGATTCATCCAACAGGCTTATTTTTATTTCTGAAAAAAAAAACCCTTAAAAATTATTTCTATTTAATAAAGGTATTCAGTTGCTGCTATTTGGAAAAAACTAGTTGGGAACAGCCTAGGCAAATATTTTCAATCATTTATTTCAAGTTCTTGTTTTGTTTCAGATTTTCTCTGCATAGCAATTTACCATTGAGGAAAAAATACCTTATCAATGCAGTTGTGGTGGAAGATCAAATAAAAATCATTAATATTTTAATCGCATCCCCCAAATCCTTGAGAGATCATTTTAATTCTTCTGCCCAGATAACTCCTAAGAAATTATCCTGTTTCTGTTTCATATTCCTAAACTAAAACCACTCTGTAATACTCAAATATTTATAATAATACTTTGATTATATAAGAAATGATCTTACTCTCAGGGAATAAATGATGAAATAGAAAAGAGATATCTTCGGTACTAATCTTTTCATAAAATGTAGTTGATTAGTTAACATTACTTTAGGTTGCCATTTTTTATGTGTTTGTGGTGGGAGAATACAAAATTAAACTAGGAAATGAAACTTAAAGCCAGTTTGCCAAAACAAGAGCTGCTCTTACGTAACCAGGAAGTGGGCAATAATTTTGGGGTTTCCAAGACAACACAAGGATTTCAACAGAAGTACTGTTTTAAAATTGAAGAAAATATAGGGACAAAGAAAAGACTTTAGGCAGATCGTGAAACCAGATGTCTCATTTATTTATTGGAAGCACTGTAGATAAGAAAACTAAAATGGATGGAATACATGTTGGGTATTTGAACATGTTTTTCCAACCGTTATTCTGAATGATGAGACACTTAGAAGATTTTTGTGATACCTTTATATTTTACCTGGGGTGGCTTCCTACCTGTTTTCGGAGTTGAACAACTAAATATTTACAGCTTGCTTAGAATATTTGTTTTAAAAGAGATTTTTGTAAATTTTATCAAGAGCTCCAGAGTGTATTCACAATTTCCAGTGAAGATGTTTTGTGTATAAAAAGGATTTTAATTGACATCTCTTTGCTATTTGCTTGTACTTGCATTTTTGTTCAATTCAGATACTTCTATACCTTAGTGTGAATATAAAGTTTTTTATATCTATATACTAATAACTCTATGTGAATATAGAGTTTATTTCTCTATAACATTATTTGTGCTTATTCCCATTGAAACTTGTATCAGGCTAGTATAAACCAACTTATCACATTTGAAAGAGCAAGAAAACCGTTATTGGCTATTTAATTTTATTTTTTTGTCATTTTTTGTATTGTTGTTTTATAACTACAAACTTAAGTCATCTTCCTGGGCTCTGCCAGACTATTCTAACTACTGGAGTCTCCCCCTTGCATCTCTACTTAAGAGTTGTGACAACACCAGGAGGCAGTACAAAGGTTTGGGTTTTTTGCCAGATGATTACATCTGCAAAACTAACCATAATTACATGTGTATATGTGTGTAACATGACTAATTTCCTCTTCTTTAACGTCTCCAAAGTCCATTTCTTCATCACTTCTCCAGTGAGTTAATATAATAGCCTGCTAACCCAACTCCCTCTCTTCAGGTCACCTACCTCTAAGATATCACTCAATTAATCAGCAAGTATTCACTGAATGCTTTTCACCATGCTCAAAAGGATTCCAGGAACACAAAGAATTATTTATAAATGACTAAGAATTTGCCTCTGTTCTCAGGTAACTCCCAGTCTGTTTAGGAGGAAGTCAACAAGTACCATATAGGTTTTTACTCATTTTAGAGGTAGTTGAAAAAGCAATAGTAGAGGACCGAAGAAGAGAAGAGAATGGAAAACTCTGTGTTCAAGGCAAAACTAATCATTCTAAATCATAAATCAACTGTACCACTCTCTTGCCCAAAATCTGTTAATGGCCCCCCAGCCTATAGTGAAAAGTCCAAGCACTCAGCATAGACCTGTGGTTTTACTTGGCGTCTATACTGCTCCGCTAGTGGGCAATTGGAAGTGAGTAGTGTATTCTTATCTCCTGCTGGCTGAGAAATTATCCTCTTACTTAGCAGCTTAGAACAACAAATGTTTGCTATCTCATCTGAGCTTCTAAGGATCAGGAATTGGATGGCTTAGCTGGGTGGTTCTGGCTCTAATGAAGTGGCAGTCATGTTGTTGGTCAGAACTACCATCATCTGAATGGACAGGAGAATCTGGCCTATGCTCACTTACATGGCTGTTGGAAGGAGGCTTCAGTTAATGGGGGTGTTCAGAAAGGTGGCTTTCCTCAGAGCAAGATAAGTGATTGTGTGTGTGTGTGTGTGTGTGTGTGAAAGGAGAGAGAGAGACCAAGACGGTCTTCACAAACTTTTATGATCCAATCTCGGAAGGGCAATTTATCACTTCTGCTTTATGCTATTGGTCACACAGACAAACTCTGGTACAATGTGGGAGGAGACTATAAAAGGGTGTGAAGAGCAAGAGTTTGGATGATTGGGGGCCATCCTGGAAGCTGGCTACCAAGAGCAAGGATACTTTGGCCTGTCATATTGACTGGTGATTGCTATCAGCATGGGCAAAGACCAAGGATATTAAAGTCTTGTACAAGAAAGAATTGTCACCCCTCATCAAATTGCCAACAGCGTGGCCAGCCAGCTCTTCTACACTTTGTGTACACCACCTCTGCCCACATGCACACACCTGGCTCTATCTGCACCCGGCTTCTTGCACTTCCCCATAAATCCTCTTCCCTCTGATCGCCACAATTCCTCCTCCTGGCAGCAGTGCCTTCCTCACCTTGGTAACCTTTCACACTCCCTCTTTAGGATTTAGTACACATATCTTCGTCTCCTGGATGCATTTCCTGATCACATTAAGCAGATGAACACTTGCTTTTCTGTGCCCTATTCATGTCTTTGTTACAGCACTTATTACACTGCTGTAATTACCTTTACCAACCCTTCTCCCCCCGGAGACCATGAGCACCTGCAGGAATGTGTTTTATAATCTTAGTTTAATCTCAGTGTCCCCGTACCTTACACAGTCCCTGCACATAGCAAACACTTCTTAATACAAGTTAGCTGAATGAATGACCAAATTAGTGGTATGCGGTCTGTGCTTGTGTGCCTGTGTGTACAAGGATGGTGCCACTTAAGAGAGAACTGCAGAACGTAAAAGCTTGAGAACAGCTCATCTGCTCTGTTTCAACCCAGACTCTGCTTTGTTCCATTTGTTTCCTACTGAAGTGTAAATTCGCCTTCACATCTTATATTTTTTTAAATAAACGTTTTATAGCTTTGCCAAAGGATAACCAAAAGTTATATTTTCATAGATCATGTCTGTAAATTTTAGGGAGCATTGCCTGATTAATACATTCCTCTTTCAGAAAATGTTCGTGTTAAAGAGTTTAAGAGGCTATATAAGTCAAGAAAGAATAATCCTGCTTTAGTGCATTTAATGATGTTTAGCTGTTGAACTCAAAGAGTTAATATGAATTCTAAAAATGCTATGTTACAGCCAATAGAATTTATTGAACTGAATCTGCAATAATAGGATAAAAGGTTACTATCCTGTTTGGTGTTTTTATAAGTACCAAATGGGCTAAGTTACGGGCAACAACAATCTGAAGCCATGAAAACTGAAGCTTACTATTCTAATATCCAAATGCATTAACCTAAGGAGGAGCTTATTAACTGAAGCACCCATGCTATTTAGGAATAATTTAGTAGCCTTGTAGGGCTTGGAGTTTTGCTTCTGGTGTTAGATTCCAGATTTGTCTATTTTCCTGAATTTCTATGCATGAAAGATCCAGCCTGCCAGTCATGAACGTACCCTAACTGGCTTCCATCAAAACTTCCAGATGTTGAGTGGCTTCCTGGACCTTCTCCTGCTGCACAACTTTCTGATCCTCTGCTTGGAGATATGACTCATTCAGTGGATACTCATCCATTCAGGTAGCCTTTTTAGCAAAGAGCTATTGAATGTCAACTACATGTCAGGCATATATGGAGACAGAGGTCAAGAAGACAGACACTTTTTGCTAGAACTTATAATGTTTACATTCTAGTGGGCAGATATAAAAAATAATAACTAGTACATTATAACACAATACATAAATATTATTTTAGATAAGGATGTAGGCTATGATGGAAATAAAACATCTAAAGGATGAATGAGTGAGTGACTTCCCTTATGAGGTGATATTTAACCCAAGACCTGAATTATAGGAAGGAATTGCCCTGTGAATATCTAGGAGAAGAAAACTTTAGGTAGAGGGACAGAGAGACCAACAAGTTCAAGGCTTCTGTGGTTGGAGCAAGTTCAGCATATATGGGAGTTAGGAAATTAACAAGACAAGTCAGGGCACCTTCACAGGTTGAGAGATGCGGTATGAGAGATAGGAAGAGTCGATCATGAAGGACCTTATAAACTGTGGAACAGAGTTTAGATTTTACTTGAAATGCAGTTGAGAGCCATTGGATGGGTCTCAAAAACAGAAGTGAGGGCCAACTCCGCTGGCCTGGTGGTTAAGTTTTCCCTGTTCTGCTTTGGCAGCCCAGGTTCAGTTCCTGGGGGCAGACCTATGCCACTCATCAGTGGCCATGCTGTGAAGGTAGCTGACATACAAAATTAGAGGAATATTGGGAACAGATGTTAGCTCAGGGCCAGTCTTCCTCAGCAAAAAGAGGAGGATTGGCAGCAGTTAGCTCAGGGCTAATCTTCCTCAAAAAAAAAAAAAAAAAGATATTCCTAAGCCCTTTACTCAAAAAACATCCTCTCTGATATTATCAAGATGTAGTTTTTTCCATGTAAGTTCTTTGTAACGGGAAAACATTAAAAACAAACAAAAGAGCCACCTGTATAAACAAGTATAGAAGAGGCAGAAGCTCGGTTAAGTGAATGCCTCCTTTGTACTTCGTCTTCCCCGGATTAGATGCTTTAGAAACTGGGCTAAGCTTTACCTCTGTCTTTGAGCAACTGTTTTGAATGACACTTAGATCACAATCAATATTTGAATTCAAAATTTAGCTTAAAAAACCCACAAAATTTTCTTAAACATGAACACTTGCTCTTTTCAAGATGAGATAAGCAATAAGAGAAAAGTGACTAAGGTTTGCCCCATAGACTTCTTTCTTATCTCCCATATGTGCAGCGCCCATTGACTTTGACAGTGCTGCATGTGGTAGCACTCTATGAGACTCTACAGAAGGAAAGCGAATTTGAGCCTCAACACTCTAAATGCATTTGTGGTAATTAAAAAGACTGAACTGCTATAACTAAGTTGTAATTAAAATATATAACAAAATCTTAAATTTCTTTGAAAGCCAAAATAATAACATAGAGCAAAGCAAATTCTTTTACAGTAAAAATGAAAGTAAATCTATCCTAGGGATTTAATTATGTCGTTTATAACTGAATGGTAACCAAATTTTATTTGTGATTGTTGTAATAACCCCAAAATTGACTTGTTTCTCCACAAATATTGTTAGAAAATAACATTTAAATGGCTTATTATAATATACATATAAATTAATTCAAAATAAAGAATCATGTGAATGTTTAACTGGAAGAGCTGCAGTTTTGCTTTCGGCATTTGAGCAAGATTTTGTCTCAGATCTAGATCTAAGAGATTTGGGTTTTGTAAGCACCACTCTTCCTCCACTTCTTAAAAATACACTTAATCAGCTCAGGTTAGAAAGATAACAATCAGTAACCTTGCAAAGGAAAGGACACAACCCACTTCAAGTTTCTCTTTGGAAATGGAACATAGGTTAAAAAAATAACGACCATGCCATGCAATCAAATCTGATTTATTAAGAACAAAAGAGCGTAACTATTTTAACTCTAATTTAAACTTACTTGTGACCTCCCCTCTTATTAACAAAAAGAACAAAGTCCCCTTTTAACCATACTGTAGGGGCAAATAAACAAAATGTTGAGATGCACACTTTGAAAATACATCTGGTCAAAACATGTGGAAACACTGGTAGTGAACATGTGTATCTAATATTTATCCAAGAGAAGAGAGAGACAGAGAAAGGAAACTTAAGAACATTTAAAAATTGCATGGGTTGGGGCTGGCCCCGTGGCCGAGTGGTTAAGTTCGCGCGCTCCGCTGCAGGCGGCCCAGTGTTTCGTTGGTTCGAATCCTGGGCGCGGACATGGCACTGCTCATCAAACCACGCTGAGGCAGCGTCCCACATGCCACAACTAGAAGGACCCACAACGAAGAATATACAACTGTGTACTGGAGGGGCTTTGGGGAGAAAAAGGAAAAAAATAAAATCTTAAAAAAAAAAAAAAAAAATTGCATGGGTTTTTCCACACACTATAATAACCTTCCATGTGGGCCACACAAGTTGCAAATCCCAGGTCATCAAAAACAAAGGAGTAAATATAATACAGAGAACCAGGGAGAAAGTATTATAATAGAGAGGTTAGGAGCTGAGGCTGTTGAGTCAGACAGTCCTTGATTTCAGTCCTTGCTCTGTATATTATTAGCTGTGTGATTTGTGGTAAGTCTCTTATTCCAAGCTCAGTTTCCTTGTGTATAAAATGGGAGCAATACTGGGGAGCTTAAGTGAGATAATGCGTATAAACTACTTGGTGCAGTGCTTACTCCATAGTTGGTATTTAAAAGATGGTTATGTCCATTCATTCATTCAATATATATTTATTAGGCACCAGGTATATGCCAGGCACTCTGCTGGCTAATAGGAATATAACAGGAGAAAGCTTCTTGTTGTCACGGAACTTATAGTTTAGTAGGAAGGAGAGCAAATTAAACAACAGATTATAAGAAAGTACTGTAGTAGGATGGGAACACATGGTCGCTCTTGAAGACGGTGGGGGAAGGAGGTAAGGCAGAGAAGGCTGCTTGAAGGAGATGACTTTTAAGCTTAGATGCAGGAATAGACAGGGCGGGATTGAGAAAGAAACAAGGTAGAAGAGTGTTCCAGACAGAGGAAACAGCATAGGAAAATGGCTTTAATTGTTTTCAGAGATTCAGACAGGCATATGCTTTTCTCATCTTCATCTCTAGCCTTGTTTATATGCTGCACTCTCTGTGTGGAACACTCTTCTGCCTCTTTCTACTCTCCCTGCGCCATCCTGCCTCACTCATACACAACGCTACCTAATGGTCAAGTAAAGACGTGGTCAGGACTGATAAAGTCTTTTTGTGCCTTTTAAGCCACATAATGTGACACAGAATTTATCTTCAGGGCCACAGGAAATCCTTGAAGGTCTTTAAGTGCACGTGTGCGTCTGCGTTTGTGTGTGTGTGAGAGAGACAATGTTGTTTCCTGGGGGCTAATATTCCCCTTTGCATTTTACTTGGACAGCATCAATTTACCTTGAGGAAAGGAGAAATGGGTCTTCCTGGGCTGCTGAGAAAAAGAGAATCACAGATGGAATGGTCCAGAAGCTGCAAGTAATAGCATTAATTTCAGTTGCAGAAAGCCCCATGGTCAGTGTGAAAACAGTATCTGCTGTGATATTAGACTGTTTGATACATTCCACAAGACGGGAAACTGAACCTTGCAGAATATAATTGTACAAATGTGCAGAATGTGCAGTCCAAAAGATACAGTAATGGCAGTAGTGACAATACAAGCTTGACTATACACTGAGAAAACTCACAGAAGTCTTTATGCCAAATTATGACCCAAGAAATGGACCATGTGGGTCAGAGACTGAAGAGAAATTGGAAAAATAATTTGATTTGCTTATTGCACTCCAAATAAACTCCAGATTCCTCGACCTAATTTGCAAGGCACTCTATGATCTATCCTCTCTTTACCTCCCCTCCCTCATCTCTTGCCATATCCCCAAGCTGGCTCTGGACTTTCAGTTTCTTTATGCCTGGTTCTCACGCTCCTCTGCTTATATACGTTGTCTCCTTTTGCTAGACCATTCTTTTCTTACTTGCTTTGATAATTCCTCCTCAGCCTTCAGATTTCTCCTTCCACATTGCCTCTTCTAGGAGGCGTTTTCTGAGTACAGTAGGAGTGTCTGCTTATTTTCTTCCTCTGTCATAGCACTTATCACACTTTACTCTCTGCCCCAATAAACTATAATTTGTGAGGAGAAGAGTCTGGCCCACCTTCGTATCCATGATCTCTGGAATAGTACTGTTACGTAGTAAGTGTTTAAGAAATGTTTGTTGGAAACTGTATCTGATTTTCCAGTTGACTTAATGAGTGAGTGAGCGATGAGTAAGATAAAAAAAAAACCCACAAAAAACCAAAGATCAGAACAACAAACAACCTGAAGAGCACATAAAATAAAGAAGGCAGGGCAGGACGCTGTGCTGATGCTTTACCCAGAGTGTTTATGAAGAGTTTATTGCTCAGTATTATTATCTTATTTGAGTCTCACAAAACCCTGCTAAATTGATAGAATCATCCCTACTTTACAGGCAAAGAATTTAACCTTCAGAAAAATTAATGTCTTGCTGAAGACTAAACTGATAGTATGCAGACAAGCTTAGGTTAGAACCAAATCAGAGATTGTAAGATTTTGAGATAGAGAGTAAAGTGCAAATACAAAAATATTTTTAAAGGGTTGTAGGAGAACATAGATTACTGGATAGAGTCACTTGTATTGATATGTAAAGTGAAACAAATATTGTCACCTTAGACATTAGTATCGACTTTGCTGATGTTCAGCAGTTGTATTGGCATGATATAATAATTCCATTTTTTTTTAGTGATTGAAAATATGTGGGTGAAAGTATTGTGGCCTAACTGTATTTGAAGCTTGGATAAAGTATACACTTTCCTGCCTGAGATATGTGGTCATGATTTATTTCACTGTGGGAAAGCTGAGAGTTGAAAATTCAGCTCCAGATATTCTGGATCTGCTGATACACAAATATCAGCATTGTGACCAGCAGCATTCGCTTAATTTCTCTCGGAGCAAAAATATTATTAGGTGGAAATAAAATAATTAAAACCTCAAATGTCTTTAATGCAGCATCAAATAAAATAAATTAGAGGTGACACCTCCCCCTACCCCCAACCTTTAGAATTTTGAGAAGATAAGAAACTTAAAGTTCTTAATATGAGTGTTTTGAAAAAACAAAGCAGTGGACCAGGCTTTAACATCTAGTAAATGACAGAATAGAGGCTGAATAATATTTACAAGACACTAAGTCACTAATTTGAAGACCCTAAGACATTAGCAAGGTTTAGGTGATGTTTCTTGTAAAATCTTGCCATCATAAGATTTCAATCTTATCACCCATAAATATAGTAATTTTTTTGCAAGATCTCCTATGACATTTTAGTTTTATGATTGTTATTTTCTTTTTCTTCTTCTTCTCCCCAAAGCCCTCCAGTACATAGTTGTATATCCTAATTGTATGTCCTTTTGGCTGTGCCATGTGGGACACCACCTCAGCGTGGCTTGACAAGTGGTGCCATGTCCACGCCCAGGATCCAAACTGGCAAAACCCTGGGCCGCCAAAGTGCAGGGCACGAACTTAACCACTTGGGCATGGGGCTGGCCCCCAGTGATTATTATTTTTATTATTAACTTTGAGATATTGATGCTTGTTTACTTGGGTGGAAAATTGTACTTAATTTTTGAGGATTTCTTTTTGAGAAATTGGATTTAAAAGCATTCAAATTTAACCTGTTGGTGATTACTTAATTGATCTTGCCATAATTAATTCAATTTCTTTATAATAGAATTAAGTCAATATATATATATAAGATTGCTGAGAGTCTCATGGTGTTAGGAATCAATGAAGTGATGTCAATTATGACTAGATAAAAATAGTGTGTGGAAGTAAGAAAAACATTTGTAAAAATAGTGTCATCACTATATCAGCAAGAGTCTGTGAATTTAAATCAAACATCCTGAATTTCTATAGGGGACTGGCAGAGCCCAGCCAGTTCTTGACCAGTATCTATGTTCTATTCTTTTTTGGCGCAGTGCTAGACTACATTTCCACCTCCTTATGAGGTGGGGCCAAGAGTTTAAGGTTTGACCTATCAATGGGGTCCTGAATGATGTGTGCTCTCCCAGCCTGGCCCCTAAACCCTTGAAAAAGATACTTCAGATCCTTTTTCCTACCTCTCTGCTAACCGGCTGCAGAAAATCCTGTAGAAGATGCTAGATCTTAGAAGATGATGGAGCTGCGTGACAGGAACCTATGTCCCTGATAAACCATAAAGAACAGAGTCTACAACTTCCTGGATTAAATGTGATGTGAGTGAGAACTAAATTTCTATTGTGTTAAGTTACTGAGATTTAGGGAGATTTGTTACAGTAGATAGTCTAATCTGAATAATACAGAGGATATGAGGAAAACCCCAAACTTGTCTCGTGTTTTCCTCTGTTAAATACCACCCAACACACTCAACCTTGCTATATATTAAATTATCATTAATTGTGTACCAATTGGTTTAAATAAAGGTGGCTTTCAGCTGGATATTGCTAGGAAATCTATTTATCAATTGTTTCCAGCATTTTTACAATAAGAAATGTAAGTCTAAATTGGAAGCATACAGTGCTCACCATAGAGCCAAAATCTTCTCCCTTTTCCACATGGAACACTAAAATGCTTTTGTTAATGCTTAGTAATATTTTCTTCTCCCACATGCTCCGTATTTTCTGCTAAGATATTTCTATTGGACAATTTCCTATTAATAGAAAAAGAACAATTTGAGATTGCAGGGAGGCTGATTTAGTGAAAATCCATATTGGTAGTTAAAACCCATTTTACCAAATCATATCATGAAATACTCATTCCAATTAGAGTTAGTCCTCATCTCATTTCATCTTATAAAATGAATATATTTTCTGATATTTAAAAAATCAAAATTATGTGCTAGCTACCAGACTGATTAGTTTTGAGCAATATAAAGTTTCTCATTCTTTAAATGCACAGAAAAAGTTCAATTGTGATGGCTAACAAAAGTAGTATGATTATTTCTGAAGTATTGTACATTGTATTTATTTAATTATATCCAGAACCCAAACATCAGAATAACAAGGCGTCTCTGTTATTCTGAAACAGTATTTTTGGCTTACTGATTTTATGGGTGAATGAAATGTTTGTCTTAATTAATTCAGCATAAGAGGAAGTGAGCATTTTACATTGCATTACATTTCTCATTTTACAAATGAAAAAACTGGGATTCAGGGAGAGAAGGTAACACAGCTAATAAGTGGGGAGCTGCAATTTGACCCAGATGAGATCGGCTCTGATGGTCTGAACTCTTAATGACAGTCCGTTAAGCAGAATTTCTCAGACCTGAGAACTTGCAGACTGTTGAGAATGTATCTGTGGGTGCCTAAGGGTCTATGGACCCAATACTGTACTACAATTAACTACTAAACAGTCTTATTATGTTATATCTTGGTCTAATAAACCATGAGCGCAAATTTACATAGAAATTACAAGGCAGTTGCATGATGATAGAGGAAACTATCAGATGATCTAAAACATGTGTATGTACATGCATATCTATCTGTCCATCCAGTATTCATCTGGACCTGGTTGGGTACAAATAGAGAGTTTTAGTTTTCTCTTAGCACGGCTTTTATAGTCCTCTTTGGAGCAGTCTTTAAACCTGGCTATGCAAACTGCTATAACACCAAGACTTTAAAAGGAATGAGGAGCAAGGATAGTTTCCATATACTCAATTTCCTATGTGTTCTTTCCTAAGACTGATCGAGCTAGGAGTGAATCTGACGAAGAGACTAAAAGGCAGGTGCACCTTTCATCTCCTGCTCCCTCTTGCTTCCATCCTGCTTCACAGAAGAAAGTCACGCCCCTCAAAAATCTCTCCAGACGTCAAACAAAGTGACTTCAAAATATTGATTTAAGAAAATGAATCACTGTCAATGGATAACCAAGGAAATACAAACCACCTTAGGACTTGTGTCTTTTCCTGTCTTACAGATATTTCTGTTAAAGGTGAAAAACTGGCATTTAAAATGGATTGGTATTGATAATTGTTGTCTGAAGAGTCCACCACTTCCATCTTCCCACTATTGTCAAAGAATGAATCAATTTTGAAGAAGTTCCACAAGAGCAAAGCAAATAACATATAGGTAAGAAATATTAAATATCGAAAACTGCTTTTTTATGTGTTTAAATATGAGTAGTTCTTTTCAGCTGTTCTCAACACTCATCCTTGGGAGCTGGCATTAGCTGAAAAGAAAAGCTTTGAAGAGTTGAAGCAGTACAGGTTAATGAGGGAGATCTTTTTAATGTAATTGGAATATTTTTTGAGACCACCAAACTTTTCAAGATACACTGGGTAAAACCCATGTGTCAAATTTTTATGATTTCTTTCAGATTTGGTATGTATTATTCAACAAAGTAGTTAAAATTTATTTTATCAAGTCATATGAAATATTTATTCTAATTATTTAATCCTCTCCTTATTTCATCTTATAAAATGACTGTATTTTCTACTTTTTACTCACAAAAAATAGAAGTCTGTGCTAGCTCCCAGACTGGTTAGTTTTTGGCAATAGAGAAGCTTCTCTTTGTTTAGATACAAGAAAAGTTTGATCATGATGGCTGGTAAAATTAATAGAGATCTTTCTGATTTTATACATTATTTTAATTTAATTATTCCCTATGACTGAGCATCAGAGTTTGATACACGTATGTACACATATTTAATAGGGAGATATTTCTGGGTAAATAAATGATTTATGATCTGAGCTACCTATTACATCGCATTATTAAAAAAGTGGTTGAGTTTGCACGCTCCACTTTGGCGCCCCAGGGTTTCGCTGGTTTGGATCCTGGTCATGGATCTGACACCCGTCATCAAACCATGCTGAGGCAGCGTCCCACGCAGCAGAACTTAGAAGGACCTACAACTAGAATGTACGACTACGTACTGGGGGGGCTTTGGGGAGAAGAAAACACAAAAGATTGGCAACAGATGTTAGCTCAGGGCCAATCTTTAAAAAACAAAAAGTGATGAGAGATAGCACAATTGATTTAGAATTTTGTTTTATAAATTATAAAATTGTATGAATTAATCTTGTCTTGATTAAGAGGACTCTCTATCTTACATGTTCTGTACTATATTTCTCAGTGGTTTTTGTAATAATTTTCAAAATGAGTATTAACAGGCTATTTGAATAGAAAAATAAAGTTAGACTTTCTGTGTCAGAAAGTATTTTTGATAATGGCTTTTTGGTTTGACAATGAGAACTGGCTTTACCAGTTAAATTGCATGGTAATTAAATTTAGCTAAATCTGCAGTTCCAGAGTTTTTCTAAAGCCAACTTAAAGCACCTGAGAAGATAAAAACATATTATTAAAAATATTATATTGACAAATATGTGTTGAAATTGAGAATATTTTTATTTTCCAAGCCCTTCTGAGTACATTGAGGGGCGGGTTTTTTTCTCTTTTTTTGAGGAAGATTGGCCCTGAGCTAACTACTGGCGATCCTCCTCTTTTCTCTGAGGAAGACTGGCCCTGAGCTAATATCCGTGCCCATCTTCCTCTACTTTATACTGGGACGCCTGCCACAGCATGGCTTTTTGCCAAGTGGTGCCATGTCCGCAACCAGGATCCCAACGGCGAACCCCGGGCTCCAAAGTGGAATGTGCACATTTAACCGCTGCGCCACGGGGCCAGCCCCGAGGGGCAGTTTTAATTTCGTAGATAGGAGAACCTGAGCAAGATGATCTGAATTCAAATCCTGCTTCACCACATTGTAGCCAAGAGTATTAGGCCAGTGACTTAACCTCTTCGTGCTTCAGTTTCCATCTTTAAAATGGCATACCAGCAGGGTCTATACATAAAGTTGTGATGAGTATTGAAGGTTAATAGATAGGTTAAACTGTATGAAATTTCCGTGTTCAAGCATTTTTGACCTCTAAAGACAGCAATTTCATATGATTCAACCTAATAGAGAAAGTTCTTAGAACAGAGCCTGGCATGTGGTGAAGACTCTACTGTGTAAGTCTTAGCTATTACTCAGTTAAACTAGATGCCAATAGTGTGGGTTCCAGATCACAGTTGCTTGATATGTCTTGGTAAAGCCATTTCAGAATACTTCCCAGAAACAGAGAAAGTGAATGACTCTGACAACTAGGTAACAAATCCTTCTGCAAGTCAGTGGTTTTCAAATTCTTTGCTTTTGACAAAATTGAAGGAGGACATAATTGGAACTATGAGTAAACAGATTACTAAGAATAACTTTTTATGATAGCTTACTATGTTATTTTTTCTTATAACATAGAATTCAAGTAATAGAGTGATATTCATAATAAAAATTACTGTCATTCCTATCAACGTATTTATGAAAGTATATTTTTGGTTTATATAACTATAAAAATGAAAAATAGAAATAGAATTGATCCCAAACTTGTTGCATTCTAACATTAAGCAATATTCATTTGTGCATATATTAACTGATATTTTAAAATAAGTTAATCTCGTTAAGATAGTCAATTATAATAAATTATTTTATATTTGTAATAAAATTTTACTTTTAGTTATTTTGGATAACATTTATAGAACATGCTGTTTTGGTAAATTGCATATCATATTGAAATAACTCAGTCCAGAAAAAATACATATTAAATCTATAATTATAGGAAATGTTTAATCAATCAAATTCAATTTATATCTGTAATATAATCCTTTTATCTCTGAACAGATAGGCATAAATCCAATTATATGCTGTATAAGAAAACATTCAACTGGGGAATAAGAGTAGTGTTGACGTCTAATTTCTGGGGGTGGTGCTTCTTGAGGCCTTCTCTCTTGGATTTGATAAGCACTATTTCTCCACCCTTAAGGCAAAGAAGTAAAACCTATAGTTTTTTCCCTGGGTCAATAATTGACCACTTGGATACATTTTGGCTCTCCCTAGTCCTGGGGATCTGCTTAAATGGACTTGGGGTCGGGACAGAGACTGGGGCAATGACTGGGACTGGCTGAGCAATTTGTTCCCCTTTTGTCAGCCTCCAGGGAGATCACGGCCTCTTAAATATTTTCGGCATGCTTTAGAATGTTAGGGAATTGGTATCCCTTTATTCTCAGTCTATGGTTTTCAAAGTTTTAAACTTAAGATTATTAATAAGGAAATTGCTACTCAGGACACACACAGGGAATGAAGCATAGATTTAAAAAATTGTACAGTGAAGTTGCTGTAAAAACCGCAAAATACATCCTCAGATCCATGGGATTGCAGACCCCAACTTGAGGTTCTATAAGCAGTATGCTTTCCAGCTTTTAGACAGGCAGCATCCAAATCCAAGCCAGCCTGTGAACTGGAGAGGACATCAATACCACAGAAGAAGTCTATACTACTCTTCAGAAAACAAATTTCACTCACATCCATTTAAAAAATCAAAATAGATATGCCCATTTCTAAATTAGCTGTAATTTTATTTAGAAATTGCAGGAAAAATCATGAAATATAATTACGATTATTATGATCAGCATTGTAGGTTAAAATTAAGAACAACTTTTAGTACTTTAGTATCAGCCAATTCCTTAAAACTTTAGTACAGAATAAATGTACCAAAACTAGAAGAGAAGAAAAAGCATATAAAGAAAATATAATAATTGTCCCAATGAAATTATGTTTTTATAGGGAATTTGACAATCTGGATGAAAAGACTATTGTCCCAGATCCACGTATTTTCTAAAAATAAGTACCTAACAACACTGATGCTTTTTTTGGCTTGTTTTTAGTCACCACTCTCTAATTTATCACTGACCTAATCAAGTTAACATCACTGGGAACTGGAAATAGCCTCCAGGTGCATGAAAACAAGTAAGTTTTAGAGACACAGCTCAGTCTCCTATAATGCAGGTATAACAGAGACAAAGTAGCAATACACTCAGCCCAGAAAATATTAGTAAGAATGAAAATCACAGAGAACAGTTTGGGAATATATAAAGAACCTGGAGCATTCCCAGGGGAATGTTCCCTAAGCTCGTGCACATACCACATTATCCTCTCAGGGTACTATTATTTAAGATTGATTCTGGCCTCAGATGTGGAAAGACACTAGAGTCTACAGTTTATGTGTGACTTTTCCTCTATATTTAAAGCAATGACTAAGCATAAAAACCATTCAAGGCAATACATGTATTTGTTAGCATAATAATATTGCCCAAGAGCACAATATATTATTTTCTACAGATATTTTCTCACGAGAGTAACATCTGATTTATTCAGTGGTCAATCTTTTGGCAACTTCAACATCTGTAAAAAAAATCACAGAACCTGATAGTAAATGGAAAGAGTTCTGACCCATTGAAATACCTGGTATTCTAAAGTTTGTAAGTCTTGTCTTTCGGCTAGACTCTTGATTCAACATTAGATACAATGAATACAGTATAATCCATTTCCAACAATTGGGTGTCTGACTTCTCTGTCCACATCAAATTAGAAAGAGAAGTACTGAAAGCTTTCTTTGAAAATTTATGCATTCATTCCACAAGTATTTTTTTAAAACTTCCCATGTGCTAAGCACTACTCTGAGGAACTAAATTGCTATATAATAACTAAATAGCATAAAGGGAGGAGATAGAAAAACAACCAGACTAAAACCAAGCATAGAATCAATGGTCATGAAAATGACTCTAAATTTTTAAAAGAAGAGCTAATTTATGCTTGATATTTTCTGTTCATGAAATAAGTAGGTAAGTGTGTTTATTTTGGTAGGATTTTTATTTTATTTCCATCTTAGTAGGACTGTAATTTGAAATACATATTATTTAAAATGTTATCTTTGATACTTAACAGAAACAATTTATTATCTGAAATTCCCTTATTGAAGGGGTGTATTTCTTTCTTTCTTTTTTTTTTTTTTGAGCAAGATTAGCCTTGAGCTAACTACAGCCAATCCTCGTCTTTTTGCTGAGGAAGACTGGCCCTGAGCTAACATCCATGCCCATCTTCCTCTACTTTATACGTGGGATGCCTACCGCAGCATGGCTTCTGCCAAGCGGTGCCATGTCCACAGCTGGGATCTGAACTGGCGAACCCCGGGCAGCCAAGAAGCAGAACGTACGAACTTAATCACTGCGCCACCGGGCATTTCACAACAGCAGTGGGTACATGGCAACAATAACAGGTAGTGCCTCACTGTTTCTATTTATTCTAAAAATAAATTTTTAGAATTTATTTTCATAAAATTGTCATCTCTAAAGGCCAGTACAGTAATTTAATAAGCTCAAGATTAATTATGTCTCAGAATATAGACACTGTGTAATAAGGTACAGCTAAATTCCCTGGAGAAACCACAGTGGTTATTTTCAATTGGCTATTTCTATTAGACACAGAAATAGTACTGAGAAGCTTTGAAAATTTAATAGTCTCTGTCCTCCCTGGAGGACTAAATCAGTAGATTGAAATGAAATGTTATGCTGGCTTTCAAAATAGAATATTATGAATTATGTACACAAACTAATATCAGTGGTCACTCAGAAAAACAATCAAATATTGCATGTGTTAAACCAGCCACGTAGAATGGTGCGGGTTCATGAGTTCAAGGGCTTTATAGAATACTGCTGTGGGCCAGTAAACATCTAAATCAAAATTGAAACTACAACCCTCTGGTCTATAGCTTAAGGTATTTTCCAGTCTGAGTTACATATGCGTTATCACATTTTGTGATCATACAAAATGCACAAGTTTCAAAAATAAACACAAATGGTCACCTTCAATCACGTTATTAACAACCCAGTGAAATTCAATTTGGCTAAAACCCAAAATTGACAGTCTCCTGTCTGATCTCTTGATGTTCTTTCTTCTCTGTACAATTTATCTATTGTTTTAACCTAACAACATACATCAATGCTAATCATTACCAAAAACAGCTATATATGACATCCATATATTTTGAAATGTGAAGCTGACAATTATTTCTGAGAAAATGTTTCATATTTTACTTGCCATTTACTGATTTCCAGGCTTTTCCCAGAAATGGAATTTTTCAATTAATAATCTCACATTATTATTGTTACATTTCTATAAAAGCATTCTGTTAATTGTTCTTAGCACTCTATTATATGTAATTAGAGTCATAAGTGCAAATGAAAAATCAAAATAAAAATTCAACTGGATGTTTGCTTCATCTATTTGTAAAGTAATTTAATAAAATGAAAGCTTGTCATCTGTTCTATGTATTCAAAATCCACGTGTTTGTAACCTGGCCCTTTGTAGCCTTTTGATAGTTATTATGATTTCCAGAGGAAATACATTAAGATAATTTTTGATGGTACTTCTCAAAAAGTTTGGACTGTCAACAACTTTATAGATTTGTGATTCTTAATATCTATCAGTTTTTGTTTCCATTGCTTAACTTGTGTATTAGAAACCTATGGAGGAGTTTTTTTTTAATTTTTATTTATTTTTTTAATTTAATTTTTATTGAGTTAATGATAGGTTACAATCTTGTGAAATTTCAGTTGTACATTATTGTTTGTCAGTCATGTTGTAGGTGCACCCCTTCACCCTTTGTGCCCAGCCCTGACCCCACCTTTCCCCTGGTAGCCATTAATCTGTTCTCTTTGTCTACATTTTTAAATTCCTCATATGAGTGGAGTCATACAGAGATCGTCCTTCTCTATCTGGCTTATTTCACTTAACATAATTCCCTCGAGGTCCATCCATGTTGTTGCAAATGGAATGATTTTGTTCTTTTTTACGGCTGAGTAGTATTCCATTGTATATATACACCACATCTTCTTTATCCAGTCACCAGTTGATGGGCACTTAGGCTGCTTCCACGTCTTGGCTATTGTGAATAATGCTGCAATGAACATTGGGGTGCATGGGACTTTTGGAATTGCTGACTTCAAGCTCTTTGGATAGATACCCACTAGTGGAATGGCTGGATCGTATGGTAGCTCTATTTTTAATTTTTTGAGGAATCTCCATACTGTTTTCCATAGTGGCCGCACCAGTTTGCATTCTATGGAGGAGTTTTAAATAATGAAAATAGCTTATAGCTTATTTTCTTGAATACTGAAAAGAAATTAAAGAAAAATCTGTTTCCCTGAGCACAATCACTGAAATCTCAAAAGAATGAGTCTTTAGACGTACTACAATTGGGAAAAGTAGAGCTTTTTAAATAGTAATATTGTATAAAATCACTAGATGGCATCTCCTAGTCCATGTAGATTTCTGTTCTCTTGATAGACAAGAAATTTGAAGGAACAAAAAAATTACACTGTAACAAAAAGGCGGTGCTTCCAGGTACTAACTGCTTATTTTTATATTGTACTTTTCTCACACAAGTTAGTCTCTTGCTTCCACTTTTACTGATATAAAAAACAAATATTTATTGCCTATGTAAACTTGTAAGTTTCCTGGACAGGATAGGCCTAGAAGGAACCACTAAAATTCTCTTCTTGAAACCTCTCTCCCAGGACGTGAAGTCCAGGGCGTACGCCAAGTGTCTGACTGAAGCTCGTAATAGGATAACAGAACTTCTGAATCAAAACTGAACTTTGCTACAAGAGGACAGCCCGAAAGGCAAAATTAAACGTGAAATGTCTATACTGAGCTTCCTGATCGTTCTTGTTTTCCTCTGAGAACCTCAAGCCGTGGTTCACAGCTAGTTCTCTTGTGGAATGCGCTCTGAAATAGCAAACTGATTTTAATTTCTCTCTTACCTTGAGGCTTTGTTTACTTTCCTAACTGGAGAAGCAGCAGGATATAAAGAATGAATTTTGGAAGAGTCTACCATCTAGAATTGCCCTCTTCTGGAGAAAAATATCATTATGTTGTAAAAGTAACTGGTTAAACATAGAGAAACGTTTCTGTTCATCTGCTTGTTTGAGATGACCCAGAGTTGTTCCTGTTCTGATGTGTTTGGTGAATCTCTCAAAAGGAATTATGGATAAAAATAGTATAAACAGTTATTTTACTTCAGCATATCTATTTTGTTGATTTCAAGATTTGTATTCAAATGAAAATACTTTGGGAAATGTTAACCTGGTAGAAGGTAACATTAATCATTTGTTTTAAAGAATCAATTATAAAAATTTTAACATTGTCGTTAATGATGTAATTTTTTTTCAAGTGTGATATTACTGAATGAGCAGATTTGGAATATTTTTCTATTCCAATTTCTATTGGATTACACTGTCTTCCATTTTAGGTGTGATGCATATCATCATGTATTTTCTCAAAGAGAAGTGTCTGTACATTTGAAAATACTTAAGTGACCAAATTTTTCACATTCTATATGAGATGTGTTGATGCAAACTGAGACATGGCACAATTGGTCAAATAGACATTTAAAAAATTTCCTGCTGAATCATACCAAATTTTCAGGTATGAAGACATTAATAGGACTATCTAAATAAATTTACCTCCCTTGTTTTAAGGAAATTCCAGCTCAGAAAGGTAAAGTGATATGTTCAAGTTTGAGTATTAGGGTAAAAAAAAGCAAAGGTTAAGAGAAAAATAATAATAAACAAACAGAATCCCTGTGGCATAAATAAGAGACAAGTTTGTTTCTCTCTCCTATTCAGGGAGCTCAAATGTTTCTATCCCAGGCTCGTGTCTTATTGCCGTGCTGTAAAGGGCTTCCATTCCAAAGGCCACCTCATGGCCCCTGATGGCCGCTGGAGTTTCAGCATTTAGGTGCTCATTCTAAGGAGCAAGAAGCAGAGAGAGATGAAAAGGACTCTCTTTAAGAGCATTTTCTGGAAGTTGCACACGTACCCTCCTTATATCCATTAGCTAGAATTTAGACATATGGTCAAACCTAAAGGCAAGGAAGGCACACGCCCAAGTAAAAACTGAGAAGAAAGTGAGAATAGTGATTGGGAGATAATTAGCAGCCTCTGCCACTCAGGAAGCTACTTAAGGCAGAACTGGAGAGTTATTTAGCTCTTTAGAATTCCTGTCCGTTCTTTCTTTACCACGTTTCCATTTATTATGTGACTATGCGAGGTTCTTATTATGAAATTCTTCAAGTCATACTTCAAGTCTCCCCTGCTTCGCAAAGCTTTTCCTAGCCGCCACACCTCAGAAGGATGGTTTCTCTGACTTTTGATGTAGTCAGTCTGTACACAAGGTCTGGTTGTGTTGTACTGCAGCCACTTCTTTTTGTAGGCAGCCTTTCTCCAACTGCGTTGCAGGTTTCAGGAAGTCAAGGAGCGTGAGTTTACTACGGGTTTGTGACCTGTCTTAAGTTTTGATTTGCTGGATCCAGTGTCCTTTGAGTCCTCATTCTGGTTTACTGGGTGTAACCTTCTTGACCACTGTTGTTTACAAAAACTCATCCCACCCCAACTCTTTTTATGAGCGCCAACTAATGTGATAGTGTTAGAACACTGTGTAGCCACAATCCATAGAAGAAGGAATCTTGAACTTTGACTCCCCTCAGTGTTCACTTGGTGGATATTTTAATACTGTCAAACTTTGCAGACTGTTGGCCTACAGACTAGATCTAGTTTGTGGAGATATTTTGTTTGGTCCATCTAAGGTCATCAAAAGAGTGATCTACTTGCCAATATTTAAAAATCAGGAGATGTCACATAAAAAAAACCCCTGAATTTCTAGATTCTCTTGATAAATGCAATGATCTGGCAACATTGGGTCAACATTCCCACATGCTATTAATAGACTTGAGCTGAGTAGCTGCCATCCCTTGTAGAAGAGGCAATGCCATGTGTTCCCTAAATTGCATGCCTTTTTTTCCTGAGCGCACAACTAAAATACATTTAGGTATAAATAAAAAATTAAGTATGGCTGTTTGATTGAGTTCAACCCATCAAGCACAGTTAAAAGTGAGGTATGTAGTTTTGAGGAAAGGCTGCTGAAAAAAATTGTCCGCATGGTACTCAAGGCTCACTTTCTTCTCCTGTAGGTCAGACTGATGCAGAGGACACAGTTGGAAGACTTCAAGACCATAAGAGATGATGGGGGCATTGCCCGGATCCCTGAACTATTGCATGGAGTGAGTTCCCACGCTGATCTTCACTGTAACATAAACAATAAATAAACCTTTATTGTGTTAAACTATTGGGATTTGGGGATTGTCTATCGCTAATCTGACTAGCAGACCTACTGCAGACAGTGGTAGGCAATCTAGTTCACCACCACTTCCAATAAGCCCAATTTATCTTCCTAATTCCCGTAGGAGTTGACTTTTTGACTCAAATTACGCATCTAGAGTAGTCATAAAGTAAATCCTTAGGACCAAATTTAAAAGGAATTTGACAAACTGAAGCATTTGAAAACTAGTTTCCCAAGGCCTACATTACTTGTCGTAAAAAGAATAGTTGAAGGAATTATAAATGCACAGCTTGGAAATGGGCGATTTAGAACATATTTTAAACAATCTCCAAATATTTGAAATAGTTTATGCAGTGTGGAATTGAGTCTGCTCTGCCTAGCTCTGGAGGGCATAATTGGGACCAACTGGAGAAAAATGGAAACTGAAAGACCATCCTTCCAAGGTGTTGTAGAGACTATTCTTATAACGGCTTAATAGCATGAACTAGAAGACCCTTGAATTCCAGAAAAATTCCTAGATTTTATTAAGTTGGTGCTATAAAAATTACTCATGTTATATATGAGCGTATATACATATTAATGGCTCTGCTTTCCTTAAAATATTATAACTTTTTCTTTGTTTTGGTTTAGTTTTTATTGTTACAGTGAGCTTACAATGCTTTGTTGTTACGAAGTCAGCTTCAGCTATGTTACAGATTGATTTGCTTATTATGAATGTGAAATGAAATTGCCTTGGTAAGGTAATTAGTTATCAATAGGTCCTAATAATGTTAGCATCTTTACTTTTATTGTTCCTAATATTTATGATAAATAATGAGCTTTTACATTTCTTTCTAGGAACCCTCACAAATAGGTCCAATCACTATTCAATTTATAGTCATTTTTAAATTTCATATGATTTTTTTACAGAATTCCAGTTTGTGTTAATATCATTAAAATATACTTAAACTACTTGCCTAAAATAATTCCTTTACCTGAAACATCAAATATTTTCCATATTTCTGTCTTTCTCTGAACTTTTCCAATCTATATGATCTAATTTTAAATTAAAGTGTGAAAGATACAGTTGAAGCCACCTGGCTTCCCCTTCTCCAATTTTATTCCCTTTTTCTCTTTCTAGAAATAACCATTAGCCTAAATTTGGAATTCATCATTCTCAGGCATGTTTTTAAATTATTATTACATGCAAGTGTCAACAAGTTATATTTTATTGATTTACCTGCTATAAAAAACATATATATGCACCAAACAGAATGCAATTTTCTTTTTCTTATTCAACATTATGTTTTATTTTCAAAAAAGTAAATGCATTTCTGTTCAATATTTTACTTATTTTTCCCTTTAAACATTTAAACAATTAATTAATTTGTGGAATAGCTAGCCCATTCACATGGTTCGAAAGTCAATGAGCGTAAAACGCTATAGAGTTAAAAGTTTCCCTCCCACCTCTGTACTTTAGCCACTCAGCTTCCACCCACCTCAGTCCCCCAAAATAGGTACCCATGGTTACTAGTTTCTTGTATATCCTTCCAGTAGTGTTTTAAATGCATAAGTAAACGTTAGCATGCTATGTGCTATTCTGTACATTGCTTTTTTTACTTCATAATATATTGATTATCTTTTCATATCAGTGCATAAAGAACATCCTTATCCTGTCTTAGTGCAGCATTGTTTCATTTTATGAATGAACCTTCACATGTTTAATTACTATTTTATTAACTTACATTTAGATTGTCTCTATTTTTTAGCAATTACAAACAATGCAGCAATATATGACACACATAATTTTACACGTCACACTACTTATCTATTACAGCATAACAAATTAGCAGCTTAAATTGACAAATATTTATTATCTCACACTTTCTGTGGGCCAAGAATCCCAGCACAGTTTAGTTAGCTTCTTCTGCCTCAGTAAGTCACACAGGCTGTAATCAGCGATTGGCCAGGTCTGTGTCTTCATCTGAAAGCTTGACTGGGGGGAGATCTGCTTTCAAACTCACTCACATGGCTGTTGTCAAGACTCAGTTGCTTAGAGACTTTTAGACTGAGGGCCTCAGTTCCTCAAGGACTGTTGGCTGGAAGCTGTACTTCCTTCCTGGCCAGATGGGCCTCTCCATGTTTTGAGAGGGCAGTTCACAACATGATAGCTTGCTTCTTCCAGAGCAAGGGCTCTATGAGAGAGATGATACCATATAAATAGAGAGCTACAGAGAATAAGAAATAAAATAACAGAAGCACATGAATCTGTGGGTTTGTGTGTGGGGAGGGAGAGGTCTCCAGGGGAGGAGGAAAGAGGAGGAAGTAGAAGTATGCAATGGGGCCGCAAATGGACTGGAGAAGAGAGCACTCCAACAGCCAAGAGACGCTCACTGTAAAGCACTGTGAGACAACACCACCAGAACTGGCAGTGGGGGCAGTTTTGGTATGTTCCAAATGTAGAAAAAGGGCTTGCTTTAAGGAAGGCTAAACAAATAGGGACAATCTAGCCCTAAAAAGGCTTGAAATTGACCTGCCAAGGTCAACTTCCAGGGCATGGCCCTAGGGAGTAACTGTTAGAGTAGAATCCAAATTTAGCATGGCATAGGCAACAGAGAGGAAGGAAAGCCCGTGTCCAGGTAAAGGTGGGGAAGAGAGCAGAGCCAGGAATATCAGGAAGCAAGCTACTACCAGAAGCAAAAGGACAGGGAGCTCTGAAAGCAGAGAACATGTCTGAATCAAGGCTCCCTTTAAAAATTCAGGAAAACTAATTTCACACAAAAATGAGCAAGAGAAAAATATTAAAGTGAAATCCCAAATTAAAAAGAGAACAAAGAACAAAAGAGCATCTACACAACAGGAGGACCTCAGAAAAGACATGCTCTAGCTAGATGAAAAATAGATAGACAAAGAAATAGTATAACCATACCTCCTATTTCAAAATGAGCCAGGGTCCGGCCCGGTGGCGCAGCGGTTAAGTTCGCACGTTCCGCTTCTCGGCGGCCCGGGGTTCGCTGGTTCGGATCGCGGGGGCGGACATGGCACTGCTTGGCAGCCATGCTGTGGTAGGCATCCCACGTATAAACTAGAGGAAGATGGGCACGGATGTTAGCTCAGCGCCGGGCTTCCTCAACAAAAAGAGGAGGACTGGCAGTAGTTAGCTGAGGGCTAATCTTGCTCCAAAAAAAAAAAAAAAAACAAACAGAAAAAATGAGCTAACGTTATCGAGAAAATTATATAAGAAATAAATACTTAAAAATACCACATAAAATCAGACTTACAAAAGCTCATAAATGAGACGGCAGAACACAAAAAATAGACAGATTTTAGTTTTTAATTGCTCTTATTGATATTTTGTACCTGTAACTTGGAACACACGAGCTAGTTCTCTGAGGTATATGCCTAGATGTGGAATTGCGTCATCAAAGTGTGTGCACATCTCCAAATTCATTAAATATTGCCAAATTGCTATCTGAACAGTTGTGCTAGCTTACACTCACACCAATATTTTAGGAGAATCAACAATTCTACATTTATTTAACCACCTTTTTATCGTCGGACTATTTCGATTTTGCCAATCTATTGGGTGTGAAATGGTATCAAAGTGTTTTTTAAATTTTGACCTCTGTGATTACTAATGAAGTTTAGCATTTTTAATATGATTTTTATCATATTTTCTCTGAATTCTGAATTACCTGCTCACATCTTTTATTTTCTTCTGAGTTTTTTTTTTCTTATTGATTCATGATAATTGCTTTATTCTGAGAAACGGTACTCTGTTATATTCATCTTAAGCATGTTTTTTTAAGTTTAAGATATGTCTTTTTAGTTTTCAGTATCTCTTTTTGAGGTAAAACTCGTTATTTTAATGTAATATATATTTCAACAAGTTTTTATATACGGCTTGTGGTGTTATCTTTGTGCATTTTTTTTCTCTACCGTCCCAGTAAGAAAAATAAATGTCCTATACATTCTTGAACATTTTATAAAGTTTTGCTTTTACATTTGAGCCTGTAATTCATATGGAATTGATTTTAGGGATGATGTAAGGCATGGTTCTGATAATTTACTTTTGCAATATAAGTAACCATGTTGAAACCAGTTGTTTACAAATGCAAACAGTGCTGCAACTGACATCCTATGCACATGAGCACTTGTTTCTCTATGGTAGCACCTAAAATTGGAGGTACTGGGGGAACAGTATGTTCATTTTCATACTCACTAGCTACTGACAAATTATTCTCTTAAAGGAATGTTCAAATTGACACTATCACCATAATGTATGATTCTACGAGTGTCACCAAACATTAATTAGCACCAATCTGATGAGTGTTAATTGTTCTATCAGTAGCCATTTTATAGTCATTGTTTTCTTTCAGTTTGTTTACTTGAGATATATTACACAACTACTTGTTCAAAGTGGACGGTCTATTTTCTGAGTTTGCATGATTTGGAAATCCCACTTACTTTCAGAGTGATAAGTAAATATCCCCAAAGAATGTACCAACTAATGATTCCTCCCCCCAATTGTTACTTTGTGTGTAAGACACTTATCTTAAATGTGATCAAGACAAAGGAGTTTACAATTATTTATTTGAATTTTCTCATCTCTGTGCTTTAAATATTCATAATACTATCTTCTGTTTGTATGAGCAGTTGACAATTTTAATTTTAAAGAATTCTAACATGAATTTCGACAAGCATTTAAAACTCAGATTAGAATTTCTCAAAAGTAAACATAATAAAAGTAGTAAAATGTTCTTTTTGTGCCAGTGAGTCACTTTCAGTTTTTTAGTTACCTATTAACGTTTCATCAAAAATGTTTGCATATTTATTTCAACTTTCTGTTTACCCCTTTGATTATTCATGCCTGAGTGGAGTGTCAGCTGCAGAAATAGGAGGTTTAATGAGTTTCATGGGGATACCTCATTCCAAGAACAAAAACTGGAAATGCAACAGAACACGCGTGCCTGCATGTTAATACGGCCCCTCGTTAGACCGGCTCTCAGGAGCCCAGGATGACAGATAGTTCTGCACGATATGCATCTCCTGTAGAGGGGCTGTTACTTCCAATTTGGTTTTCTTTGTATGAGTTAACCTCTTACAGACACTGTGCTCATGCTAAACATATAAGTGACAAATACCCAAAGGGGGAGCTCAGCCTCCCTCTACGCTGGATCCCGCGTTACTCGGCATCTGCTCAGGGTTTATTGCACACTATTGCTTTGTTCTGCTGCTCTTTTTCCTTCTTTTCTTTTTAAAGAACTATTGTTGTTTGTAATAGAAATGGATGCCATGAAAATAAACATTTAACTTATTAACATTCTACACAGACATCCTTTTTCTCTGAAAGAGAGCCTTAATTTACTTTGGTGAAGGTAATGCATTATAAAGCACCTTTTTTACATATTTAATATATGCCATGTAGTGCTAGTCTATTGGGACAGCAAGCAAAGTTAATTTAGAAGAGTGAAATATAAAGTTGATCTATGAAGCGCATGAAAAATAGAGAACCAAGGCAATTATTCATGCTTTTCAGATTAAAAATTCCAGTATATATATATATATATATATATATATATGTACAAAGATTTTGGATCTGTATAATTTAGGTACATTATTTTGTGTATAGTTTCTGTGTGTGTGTATGGGTATGGAGCAAAACAATGGGATTAAAATCTTGACAGTCTAATGTTTATAAAAAATTTGGTCTTACATTTTACAGTAAAAATTAAACAAAAGACTTCCACAGGACCCTACATTTGTTAAGCCAGGTGATGTTTTGGAAGCAGTATTTTCCAACGGTAGTTAGCAGGATTTCATTCATGAGTCTGAAACATAGGGGGAAATATTGTTTGATATAGTTTTAAACCTCGCTTTGAACTATATTCAGCACTTTCAGATGAATAGTCTCTAATTTTCCCAATTTCCTCAGATTTCAAAGAGAATAAATTTCAGTCATTAAAGCGGAAAGTGCTGATTCCTCACACGTGAAAGAATGCTCTGATGTGGTGCTCAGGTGACAATGAGGAAGGAGATAGGCAAGAGGGACAAATGTGAATGAATATTAATGACTAATTTACGTAAGACATGCACATATATTACTTATATTATTATTGTGGTTGATGCTCTCTCTTGTAATCTACTCATTCATTTTATTAAAAAAAAGTCTTCTTTTTTGGCAAATGACCTGAGAGAAGCTAGCAATTTGCTCACTTTGCATGGTTACTAAGTGTCAGAGTCGGGATTTGAACACTGTAGTCTGTAGGACCGTATTCAATATCTTATCCAACAAACCATGAAACAAGGAGAAGTAAACAGGGAATTTCGACTCAGAGTGATAGGATGTCAAATATGTCCAATAAACCATAAGTTTGCTTTCAGTGCTCTTCTATGTTTTAAAGAAGGAATGACTATGTTGCAAACACCATTTACCTACGGAACTCAATTTCTTGGAGAATTTAAAATATTAGATACTACTACTAACAGTCTCTATAGTGATATAGAATTTACAAAAATATTTCATACGATTTAGATATCATTTATTGAAAGCTTATTTCATGCCAGTCATGGTTCTATTATCACATTTCATCTGTTCAACAGGCCAGTGAGGGAAGTATTAATAACCAATTTTTATAGAGCATGCTGAGGTTTAAAGACTGATAAATATTATCACAGAGACCACCAGGGATTTATTAGAATTTAATCAAAGGTCTCAAAACTGCTAATCCCCTAAATTTATACTTTTGCCACTACTCCAAGTGGACTGTTCAATACATCAAAGATGGTGGAAACTCAAGAGCCCAGCAATGCTTCCAAGTTAGAGAAATGGAACAACTGTGTGACTGTTCATACTCTCAAAATTCTTCCTTTATACAGAGTAATGCAAGTATTTGGATTCCAAAACATATAAATAATTATCTCAATCCTTTCTTTCACTTTGCCCAAAGAAATTAAATGAAAAAAAAAATAAACCTCATCATCAAAAATTTTTTAATTAGATAAAGAAATAATAAACACTTCTTTAAATGTTCTTAAATGTGATGATAGTAATTGCTGCACTGTTTCCAAGCATCATTTAGGAAGGCCATCTGTCTGAATGATTGAACACCGTGGCTCTGGAGTGCTGACTTTCAGAATCCAAATCCTAGGCCTAGAGCTTATTTCCTTAGGCAATGACATAGCCTTTCTGACTCTAATCTTCCCCATATGTGGAATGGGGCTAATAATACACCTATAAGTCATTTAGGATTCTTGGTTATAAGTTTCACAAAACTACTCAAAACAAACTTAAATAGCCAAATGCATTAGCTCATGTAAATTAAGAGTTCAAGGGTTTTGAGATGCTTCGATCATAGCTCTGGCTCTGGAAAAACCATTTGTCTAAGTTTTTGTGCCAGTGTTGCCTTACTTCAGGTTATCCAAATGGCTGCAATAGTTGTCTGAGTCTTGCATTTCACACTGTTTCCTCCAGAGTAAGAGAGCTCTGTTCTTCTCAAAACCGTTAAATACAGGCCCTTCAAGTTTCTTCTGGATTTAATTATTTAGAGACCCATGACTATCCTTTAAAATTGTTTCTATAGCAAGAAGAACAGGAAGAAATACTCTTACTGGTTTAGGTCAACGTGTTGATATGCGATCTTAAACAGACCACATAGTGACTTTACAGTAAGAAAAGAGGCAGGAGTGGTGGCCAGGGATGCCAAAATCAATGTCTCCTGCAGTCTGCCTTACAGGGTGGCTGTAGAATGAATGATATAATCTATGGCGTGCACCCAGCAAAGCTTCTGACACACAGTAAAAGATACATAAATGCTAGACCATATTCTTCTTCTAATGCTTTTACTTTATTTTCATTTCTTTTGATAATTTTATTAGCAGACAATCTAAAACATAGAAGGCAAGATTATATAAAGTATCTTAGAAATAATTTTTTCAGGATACAATTCTACATAACTGAATTAGACTGTTGTTGTTTTATGTGCTGAATTTTGGTTGTCCAGACAGCCAAATCATATATCTTGATTTAAACAGTTCTTTGCTCTCATCTTCCTTCATTTTTTTCCATGAAAAGTATTTATAAATTAAATTAATCATTCAGCAATGGTTGATTTGGCAACAAAAACTACAGTTGGGTAATTTCATTAACGAGTCTGTTGATTCTCAATCTGTACGTGTTCATGATACACTTTCCAATGCACCAATTTGGGCTGAATACTTAAAGGGATTAAAAGAAAATGGGGGATTTTTCAAAAGCACATTCAGAAAATTGAAGGGAAGAAAACTCATTTCGCAGTTATTTCAACTCTCCTCTTCAGAACTGAGCCACTGTGTAGTTTCATTTTCCGCTCTGACCACACTCTCGTGAACTTGCAAGACAAAGTTTTCCCAGGTTGTGATAAACATGGAATTTCTCTTTTCTTCACCATCCCTTTCCCCTCACCTCTTTTTTCTATTGTAAGAGATTCACCAAAGCTATCTTTCCATAATGATGATAACACCTAAAGTTCATTGAGTGCCCATTATTTCCCAGACTTTTAAGTTTTTTATATGCATTAATTCTTTCAATCCTCAAAATGGTGACTTTTTGTGAAGGATTGTTTTGGTCCTTTCTAAAGTAGCACACATTATTGTGAACCCTTGAGTATGTCTATCTTTTATAGCAATCTATGCTGCAAGGAGTTATTTTTATAGTTTGAATAAACCACTATAAGAAAGAATGCCTATACTGTCATCCCCTAACACACACACACATGCACACACACACATCCCTGCTATGTGACAAATCTAGAGCTCTTTTACCAGCATGAGTTTCCATGCACAGGAGCCCGACAGTTTCTGAGTTCACAGCTTCCGATTCACGGACACACAAAGACTGCCTGTCTCTGAATCACAGTTTCAAGTTCCTGGAAAAGAGAGTCTGATTGGTCCAGCTAGAGTTAAATGTCCATCAATGATTCATTTGGCTGTATCCAGGAGGAAGAATCTTATAGTTAAGAAGCAGAAGTAGAAGGAGGAGGAGAATGAAGAGAAGGAGAAGGGAGAGAGAGGAGGAGGATAAAATATATCATAGACTGATCGGGTTTGCTGTTAGGAATAAGGTCCCTAACAAAAGCAAGTGACATTACGTCAGCACTTAGTGGGATTGGTGGGAAATGGGACATAAAGAGATCAGCAGGGGCCGGACAAGGGAAAAGGGAAGATACTTTACATAGACGGTTCCTTGGCTGTACGTCTAAGGGTTTGAGCAAGTGCTTTACTGATGAGCATGGGAAATTTACGAGTTATTTATAGTTGCTTAATTGTGTTTAACTGCATAGCATATTTGCTTTGAGTGTAGTGTGAATTGAGTCATTCTCATTCAATTCCTCATAATTTGTCAACGAAACCTTCCTAATATTATTATAAAATTATATCAGAAAAGAGACTTTCATCAGAAATTATAGCTAAGATTCTTAGAGACGGTAAAGCGCGGAAGTAGCAAGCCTTACAGAACATAGCGCTAAGAAGACGCTGCTGTCTGGCAGTATTCTGCCGTCACACTCATTCTTTTAAAAAATGTTCTTTCTACAAGCTAAGAAGTGAAAGAATATAAAGACCAAACCAAACAACAAATGACTAAGGCCTCATACCTGGAAGTGCAATAACCAGGTCCTCGGACACGATGTCTGTGGAAGACGCTTCCCATCCCTTCACAGAGAGCAGCGTGCACAGAGCCGTTTTCTGGTCGGAAGCTGTCCATGAGCTTCCTTCCCTCTCGGCATGGCTGACCTTTCTCGCCACTGTACTGAAGGATACCATGGTTTTCTTTGTTAATATGAAGAGCCACACATTTCTTTCAAGAAACTAATTAATATTTGTAAGGCCCATTCTGAATATTAACATGCGGAAAGAATTTTTTTGTTGTTAGCGCTGTCGAGTGGAGCCCGACTCCCAGCGCCTCTGTGTGCTGCAGAGGGAATCCTGCCCGGTCTTTTGCGCCATCCTCTCCCCTTCTGGCGCTGTATCAGACAAGGCTCCACCCCTATTCATAGGGTTTTCATGGCCAAGATTTTCAGAAGTGGTGGCCAGGTCCTTCTTCCTGAAATGAAAGACTAGGACCCCATATCATCAATTCAAATTTAATCTCAAATCAAGGATCTGAATTGTACCTCATATCCAGGTTCTTTTAAAGGAGAAAGTTGTAAAAAGACAACATTTGGTATTATCAGTCTTTTAATTTTAACAGTTCCAGTTTCTGTGCAATCATACCTCATCACAGTTTCCATTTGCATTTCCCTGATGACTAACGATGCTGAACATGTCTTCATATTTTTTGGCCACTGAATCTCCTCTCTTTTTTTCCTTCCCCTATTTATAAAATTGAAATCTGTGTTTTTCTTATTGATTGATTTTCTTAATCTTAACCTTATTGATCAATTAGCTATTGAATAGGATATAGACAAGTTCTCTCAAGGATCTAGGTGAGACAAGTATCTTGTTCCAGTCAGTGGCTTATATTTTCACTATCATAATAGTGTTCTTTGTGGAACAGAGATTCTTAACTTCATAAAAACCAATTTATCAATCTTTTCTTTTATGGTTTGCTTTTGTGAATTGTTTCAGGGATCTTTGCATATCTCAAGCACATGCAGACCTTCTCTGGTATTTTATTCTGGAAGCTTTATTATTTTACCTTTTATATTTATGTCTATGATCCATCTCAAATTAATTTTTATGGGTCAAGGTTAATGTTATTACTTATTATTATCCAACTGGCCCAGAACCATGTATTAAAAAGACTATATTTGTACAACAAACTTCAGTGTTGTTCTTATCACAAAACTGGTGAACACATATGTGTGAATCCATCTCTGAACTCTCCATTGTGTTTCATTGATCTATATGTCTATCTTTGTGCCAATACCACACAGTCACAATTACTGTAGCTTTATAATAAATCTTGATATCTAGTAATATAAGTAATCCAGCTTCATCTTTCTTTAAGATTTCCTTGACTCATATAAATCCTTTGCATTTCCTTATACATTTTAGAATTAGCTTGTTCATTTTCATTTTAATAAAAGCTGCTGGGATTTTATTTAATCTATAGATTAATCTGGGTGAGATTTAAAATCATTAGTGTTTTAGTTTACTATAGCTGCATAACAAATTACCACAAATTTAGAGAATTAAAATAACACCCATCCATTACCTCATTTTCCATAGTCAGAACTCTGCGGCTTGTTTTATCTGAGTTCTCTGCCCAAGGCCAGGGCTCACAAGGCTGCAGCCAACCTTTGTCAGGGTCTGGGGTCTGGGGTCTGACCTGAGGCTCAGGGGCCTCTCCAAATATTTGCTCCTTTTTCTTTTTTTTGGCTTCATGGATCACTTTATCTGACCAATGGTTGTGACAATTAAGGTAGCATCACAGTTTGACTAAGTCCTGCTCCAGATGTAAAATAAATGGATGGGTAGGGGAAGGGATGTGGGGCGGGAGAGGAGACATGAAGAGACAGCTAAATAATCCAAGAAAGGAGGAAAAAAGATGGAAAGGAAATTACAACAAGATGGAATGTGTAAGCCCTGGAGAAGGCAGCCTGGCAAGTGTGCCCTAAATTAAACACTTCTAGCAGGTAACACCTGGTTGAGATTTTTCAAATCTGCCTTTGTTAAGTCAAGCCTGGAAGGTGAAGCAGTTAAATAACCATCATAGGACAGACAAACCAGAGACCTCTAAGATTGCTGGGACAAGAAGACAGGAAAAGCCTGTCAGTTGAGGGATGGAGATGTGGGGAGGAAGGGAGAACCAGATTCCTGCTGGCCCCCCCGTTACCCCCGGCCTCGTTCTTGGAAGTGAGCAAGGCAGTGGGCATTGTATTACAATGTGGTTCTGGTCAAACGTTTTATCAACGTTGGCTTTTCCCCTTGGGTTAGTCCTGGCCCAAGGTCAGGTCCCCTAAAGCAGCTGGCTCCTCAACCTCGCAGTTCATGGGGGTGAGAAACTGGCCCAGGTCTGTGTCAGTAGTCTGAGTCAGCTCAATGACAAATTTCACCCGAGTCTCCTAGGCTGGGACTGAGATCTTTTCCTTGAGTCCTTGGATGCTCCTGAAGCTCTGAGGCTGTGCGTTGAATCGGTGGATGCCAGTGGTAAGCTCCAAATGTATAAGTGTCAGCTCTCTGTTTGCCAATACAAGTACCTGGGGGACAATGTTGACTACTGACAAGACGAACTGCATGATCTGGTGGAGCAGCCGGTAGCCCAAGGCCTGCTTGTCAGAGGGCCTGGAGGGGCACTGGGGGGGGGGGGGGGCAGGGGGGGGGGGGGGGGTGGTCAAAAGCACTCAACAGGTGAAACTGGGTACAGTTCTCAACCACAGTGTTCTTGAAGAGCTCTAGGATCTCCTGGACTGTCTGTGCAGGGTGAATCTGGAAAGTGATGGTGGCCTGGATCATTGGGAGATGACATTCATCTTGACCTCTGCATTGAATACAGTGAGTGCCATGGTGATCTTTACCAGCTCATTGGTTACATGATTCCTCTCCATTAACCTGAGGCCTGGGTCTCCGCCTGTTTTAGATCTGCCTCAGAAACCCTCAGAAGTGAGGAATCGATATTTGTTCTTTGACTATGTAGAACTCATGGCCGTTTGCCTCTTCAAGACTAGGAAGAGAGAGACTCTGACTTCTTCCCACTTTGCTGTCTAAACCTTCTTTAAAGGGCTCATATGGTCAGTCAGGCCCACCTAGGATAATCGGCCTTCTTCTCAACTCTAACTAATTAGGGACTTTAATTATTTCTGCAAAATCCCTTAAGCGTTGCCACATTCTATGAGTTAGAAGACAGTTAAAGGTCCTGCCCACGGTCCAGAGGGGAGATAATGCAAGGGTGTGAATCATTAGGGCTCATTTTAAAATTCTGCATTGCACAAAGTCGTGAGTCTTCCAAGCCAGGAACGTGATATTCGCTCTATTTATGCCACTTTAAACTTCTCTCAGCTTTATTTTATAGTTCGCATTGTGGAAGTTTAGCACATCTATTGCAAGACTTATTCTTAGGAATTAGATTTTTTGTGCTGTTATAAATTATATTTTAGTGTTATTTTCTAATTCCTGTTTTCAGCATATGCAAATAAAATTTACTTTTGTATGTTAACTGAATCTAGCAACCTTGCTAAACACACACAGTAATTTCTACTGGTTTATCTGTAAATACTACCAGATTTTATGTATACATAATCATGTTATCTGTTTCCTTTTTTCTCCAATCTTTATACTTTTTTCATGCTTTTTGCACTGGACAGAGCCTATAGTACAAAGTTTAATAGAAGAGGTAATAATGGTATTGTTGTCTTGTTCCCAGCCTAAGGATAAAATGTTAATATTTTGCCATTAAGTGTGATGTTAACTATGGGTTTTTTGTAAATATCCTTTACCCAACTCAGGAAGCTTCCTTCCACTGAGTTTGTGAAAGTTTTTGTTTTTTATCCTTAATGAATGTTAAACATCGTCAAATAACTTTTCTCCACCTATTGATATGATATTATTTTTATTCTTTATTCTCTTAATGTAGTTAATTATATTGATAACTTTTCTAATATTAAACCAACCCTGCTTTCCTGAAATAAATCCCTCTTTATTGTGCTAATATATCATGTATTTTATATGTTACTTTATTTGACTTGTTAATTTTTATTTAAGGGTTTTGCTTACATGTCATGAAAGATACTGGCCTGTAAGTTTTTTTCTTATATTTTCCTTGCCAGGTTTTAGTATCAGATTTATTCTGGCCTCGTAAAATGCATTGGGAAGCATTTCGTCTTTTTATATGCCAAGGAAGTTTTTTGCTTTTGTTTCTTGATTAATATTTTTTTCTTATATGTTTAAAAGAACTCACCAGTAAAGGCTGGAGTTTTATTTTTTTATGAAGACTTTAAGTAACAGATTCAATTTCTTCAACAGATATAGAACTGCTCAGACAACTTTTTATGATGTCGCTTTTGGTAAACTGTCTTTCTTAAGGAGTGCTTTTCGTCATTTATCCTGTCTTCCTTCTGTGTTAGTTGTATAGTATCCTGAGTCCAGGCTTCCGGAATTCCCATTCCTACTCAACTACCAATGACAGAGTAAGTTAATTATTGACATAAATTCTTTTGAAGAAGTTAGGTAAATTTACTAACTATAAATGATTGATATATTTGACAAGTGTCCATACATTTCTCATAACCAGCAATCCAGTAAAAAGTTTTCTGTTTGTATTTTGTATCTTTTAAATAAATTTTTTCCAAAAGTTTTTTTCTATACGTTTTCCTAGTGAAGTCTCAGTAACTGAAGTAGGAAAGCTAGTAAAAAGGTTGAAAGGATTGAAAACTCTTTTTCACATGTTACTCTATCCACTGCAATATAGCCACTAATTGGTCATGTAAACATCCCCTCCATAAGTCATCAATGTAGCATAAGGTGGGTATGCTTCATAACAAAAATTAAAATGAGTTTTTCCGTGTCTTCATAATGTCAAAATACCCTGATATAATGTAAAAAATCCAATCTTAATTTTGTTAATTTGCACCTGAAATATATGATTTTTGACTATTGTGTCCTTTATATGGATATATATTTTTAAGTAATTATATAGTATAATATTGAGATTTCATCACTTATGTATTCACTCCTTTGGGTCCTCAGTATTAAAATCCATGTATTTCTCACTGGATAGGATCATACCTTAAACTGCTGAGCGCTTGCCCTATTGAGAAGAATTGGGTGCAAACCCGTCTCAGTATTAGTGGGGAAAAAGAACAACTGCCAAGGTTAGAAAAGATCAGACGATAATGGAAGGAGGAGCCCAGCATGAAGAATAAATGTTTGGGATGCAGGAAGATGTCTTCCTATAGATTCTTCACAGATTTGCCTCTGGTTGATTCTGTAAAAATATGTTTATTTTGCAAGTGGGATCAACTGTGGAACAGATAATTTGATCAAAGTTAAAGACTGTATTTTCTTGAGGCCGGCCCAGTGGCGCAGCAGTTAAGTGTGCACGTTCTGCTTCAGCGGCCCGGGGTTCACTGGTTTGGATCCTGTGTGTGGACATGGCACCGCATGGCAAGCCATGCTGTGGTAGGCGTCCCACATATAAAGTGGAGGAAGATGGGCACGGATGTTAGCTCAGGGCCAGTCTTCCTCAGCAAAAAGAGGAGGATCGGCAGCAGATGCTAACTCAGGACTAATCTTCCTCAAAAAAAAATGAGACTATTTTCAATCCTTCCACTGGGTTAATGCTGATTGAATGGGTTTTCAGTTAAATATCTCTTCTATGTGTATAAAAAAAATGTTTTTCTAAACACAAAAGATGTGTACAGACTGAGATTAAACTACAGGGAAAAAAGGACAAAACATATAGCTTATTTTCTGGCAGACCATTTGCATTTTCCATTAAGGTGTTATCCTAGTTTCAGAATTCTTTGTGGATCTAATATTAGTATCCTGGAAGTTTGGAGATGATAAAGGCTATCTAATTTAGATCTCTCATTTCCCAGGTGATGAGCAGAGATCTCCTAAATCTCAGTTCAGAGGCAATTCCACAGCATGAAAATGCTATTGCCTCTTTATATATTCATTTGTATTTATAATTGTTTAAGGAATGCAACTGATATTTGTAACAGAATAATGACCAGGTTAGTTAGCATATTGAAGTAATTTTTTAATAAGTCCTTTAGACAAAACACATTGCTTTAGTAGTAATATGAGATTTTGTTCAAAAACTGAGTAGTTATTTTGCTTATTTTCATCTTGTGTGAAGATACTGAAATAACATTATCAGTACTGAAGGCATACAAATTAATATCAAATCTAGTCAACATTCTCCCTCGGCTAAGTGCAGTTATCATAAATAACACACACATCATTTGAAATTTCCTCTTTAAAAAAGCATAAACCCAAGCTTGCAAGCGAGAAATATCAACAACAGTCTATCTTTAATTAGAGTCAAATTACTTCACTTTAAAGCATGAAACTTTACTGAAAATCCTTCTTTTAAATTCACACGGTGTTTTTAATTTTATGCAGAGCTTTAAGTAGTGAGTGTCTGGCAACCTTCTCTTCATTAAATGACTTATTTTGAACAAAGAACTGACTCCTTGAAACGCACGTCATTGTGTTTCACTAAATGAATGTCTAAGTAGATTAAGAAAAAAATGAAAATTTTTGTAACTTGGAGAATATTTAAGTGCTACACAATAGATAACTGAAAACTAGCTTAGTCATTTGGAATTTTAGAAGCTATATCAAGTAAAAACTACCCAGGGGAAATATCATACAGTACATAGACTTAGATGTTTAAAATTATTAGATCTATAAAGTTATTAGATCTGTAAAATTTAACTAATTGTAAGAATGTTTACTTCATTAGACATACCCTATCTTGAGTGATTTTTCTCTTCCCTTTCCAGCTTCAGAAAGTGGGATACCATGAGAAAAAAAGTAAATGAAAAGAAATAACTATTAAAAAAATACCTGAGCAGTGTTCTTTCAGGTTAGCTGTATTTCGGTCATCATTTCCTATGCTCATCGAAAATTGTGGGACCACATTTTGAGAATCACTGCTTTGAATCACTTGACCCTGTGCTAGCTTTTCTTCAAATCTCTTCCAATTGCCTCCTTTTCTGTAGTTTTATTTGGTCAGCCTGGTTGAAAGATTTCCCCTCTTCTGAAGGACATATTATTCTGATACATGGAATGTATATTTTATTATCTGCTATTATTTTGAACCACAGAACATTGTCATTTGAATAATAAAACCATTAAAATGTTGGAAATTCCATATAATTCAAAGTAACATATGCCAAGCAGTTTGGACATGCTTTCAAATGTGTGGTTCATTTGACTCCCTCAGTGTAATCATTGCATGCTACATTTTCTTGTATGTTATTAACATATATCATTTTCCCATCTAGCTTGTAAACTGCTGAGGAAAAGGGCTGTCACATATTTTGTTTTTAATAAAGAAGAACACACAAATATTTTGCTGAAGGAATGAATGAGCCAATGAAGAAGCAGTAGGGAAGGAGCAAATACATTATTGGATTAGCAAATTATTGTGTTAAGAAATCCACTTGTAACATTTTTAGCCGGAACTTCTTATACGAAACATAGCTAGAAAAGAGAGAAGCAATATAAAATTTCTTCAATATATGATACATATTTTTCAATCCAGAAGCAGAAATATTCATTCATTCATTTAATCCTTCATTCAATAGTATGTGGTCTGTGCCTACTACGTGTTGGACATCATACTATAGGTCTAAGAGACAAAAATAATAATATCGTATTTGTTGAGTTCTTATATGCCAGGCACCATTCTAAATGTTTTATACATTTTAACTTATTTACTGCTCACAAGAAACCTATGAAATATTATCTACAATTCACAAATGGTGAAAATGAGACACAGAGAAATTAAGTAACTTGTTTAAGGACACACAGCTCACAAATGGTAGAGGTGGGCTTCAAACAATGCCCAGTAGTCCAAAGTTCATTCCCTTAACCACTGTCCAGTACTGCTTCTCAAGATAAAATCTGGATACAATACCCACTACACTCTGAGGCTAGAAGTCATCTGTATTGTCTTCATCAGTACATCCTGAGCACCCAGGCCAATGCCTGGTACGTTTTATGTACAGAGTAGTTGTTGTTGAATAAATGAATAAATGTTTAAGAAGAATTCCTGTAGAAAAGTGATATGGTAAAATAAAATCTGTAATAGAGACGTGAAAAAAAAGTATTGTGGAAGGTCTCAGGATGCAGGACCTAGCCTTGTCTGATAGAATTAGAAGAAGTTTTGTGAGTAGCATGTGAGCAGTGTTTAGAAGATATTAACCATAAGAGTGTTCTTGGTGTAGAAAACAGCATTTGCAGAAGCTCTGAGTCTCTAACTGAGTTGGATCCTACTGCTGCGTGTTAGTAGAATATAGCAGAGATGAGAAAACTGGACATTTCCTCTGGGATGGGACTCTAAAGGGTGATGAATCTCAATTTCAAGAGATTGCATTCAGTCCTATGCGCAACGTGAAGACAGCAGGCTTGTCTTCGTTCTTCTTTTCTCTCTTTCTGTTTGAATCTACTTTGTAAAACTGTTTCAACTCATTTGTGGGTTTTTTGTTGTTGTTATAGTTGCTCTCAACTGTATCTCAGCTAGATTTAGTGAAATATCAGTCTTTAAAACAGTACATTTCATATTTTAAAACAATGTAGCAAAGCATTAAACCAGGTCTACTCAAGGTCAAAGAGAATGACCAGTAATTTAACTGTCTGTTAGAACAAAAATAAACACTTTTGGAGGAAGATACCAGAATGCACAGTTTCTACCACTTTCTCCCCACAATGCCTAATGTGGAATAAAAAGTCCTAAACTTCAAAGAAGCAGGAAAATGTAATTCACTGTTAAGAAATTTTTTTAAAAGTACTCAACAGAAAACCCCTGAGATGGCCAAGATATTGGAAACAGCAGACAAGGTCTTCAAAGGAGCTATTATAAATATGTCGAATGGGCTTAACAGCAGATTGGAGACAACAGAAGAAAGTGTCAGTGAACTTGAATGTAGATCCATTGAAATTATCCCATCTGAAGATAGAGGAAAACTGTAAAAAAAAAAAAAAAAAAAGAACAGACTCTTAGTGAACTGTGGTAAATACTAAGTGGTCTGACATACGTGTAAATGGAATTCTAGAAGAGAAGAGACAGAGAATAGGGCAGAAAATATTTGGAGAAATTTTTCACAAATTTGGTGAATAACAGGAAGTTCAGATAACCCCTCACAGGATAAATACAAAGACAGTCCACAAAGGGACACACAATCAAAGCACAAATGAATATTAAAGACAAAGAGAGTGTCTTAAGTAGCAAGAGGGGGAAAACGATATATTACCTTTAGGGGAATGATACTTACGAATTAAGTAGACTGGTTTCTCCTTAGAAAAACATGAAGAAAATGGAATGACATCTTTAAGGTGCTAAAAGAAATCAGAATTTTATGTGCAGCAAGAATATCCCTTAGAAGGACAAAATAAAGACGTTTTGCAGATAAGCCGAAACTGAGATAATTCCTCCCAGAGATCTGCACTACTAGAAATGCTGAAGACTTGAGATTATAAAATGCAGTTGAACAAACTGTTCTTGCCCCTTTATATATTCCTCCCATTGCATGTCATAGTACCTTACAGAAGGTATGTTCTCAATAAATAATATTTTCAAAATCCATGTTTGTAATTAAATAACAAATAAAAAGTTGTTTTGGACCTATTACCTGAACGATCAATACTTCCTTCTCCAACTTTACTTTTGCAATTTTTGCTTCCCTAGTCCAGTTCTGTTTTTCCTGTTGCTTGAAGATTTTGACTTACTTGTACTCTCCAGATATTTTACTAAAATTAGTTCACAATTTAGAGAGGGAATGAGACTTATATCCAAACAGAAATTCTGAATAACTCACGTTTTCTGTGAAAGATTTACAGTTTCATTTTATTACTGCCTGAAGCACCCAAGCAACTGCCTTTTGTTTAGAGACATTACACATTAATTATTATGATATAACATATTTAAATATCCCTACCTTTATTTTCTATACACAATGCAATTTAAAAAGTATTAGTGTGCATTGTGCTGGTATATGCTTTAAGCTATGGCCTGCAAGAAAGAATTATGGGAAATAGTCTGCAGCAGTGTGTTTTTTGCCGGGACAAAAATTTATTATAGCCCTAAACCTATTCTGTATTTTAATTATCTTAATTCCCAAAACTAGAATACAGACTCCTCATAAATAGAATAGAATTCGGTTTTTCTTGCAACCCTTTCGTACAATGCTTTCTACCTAGTAGCTGCTCCACTACTGGTCAATGAAAGAAAGATTAATGAATTTTATAAATAAAAGAATCACTATTTGGGTGTACAGTTTTCTGACTTCTAGTTGTTCTAAAGTTGGTATTATGGAAATTGGTTTGCCACAAAATCTAATTATTTATGTGGTGTTGACTTCACAGCTGAACACCACAAGATCACCTATACTTCCTCTGTGTTCTTTCTCTCGTCTCCCTTTCGCTTCCTCCATTCCATGGAAACCCCATCTATCAAGGTCACAATGATGTCCATCTTACTGAAGGCAGTGACTTTCTATCTTTATCATATTCCAGCTCTCAGTACCAGCAACACCCAACCCGATATTGACGTTTTTTTCTCTAAGTTTCTCTGATGCCACATTTGCCTCATTTTCCTCCTAGTTCATCAGCTATACCTTTTTTGGTTATTTGTTGAAATGGTTGTACTTTTTTTCCATAACACATTGATGATATGATATCAACATATTTCCTAATATTAATGTATCCTTCAATTTCTGTGAATAACTGTGTGGTTGTAGAGGGTTATTAATTTATTGTGATTTTTTAAGCAATTCCAAAAGTTGTTTTTTCATTCTACATATTCATAAGCAGGTTTGCATAAAATGAGAGAGATCTTTAATATGTTTTATCTCAGAAATATTTTAACTTTGAAAATGATAGAAGAAAACTTTCCACTTTTCTATCTTGTGGTAGTTTCTATAGCATTAGTTGCATCTGTAATAAAACCATTAAGAGAACAATTCTTTTTTTTCATCCTAAACATTTTTAATGAGGTCACGTTGGTTTATAACATAAATCTCAGGTGCACGTCATTGTACTTCAATTTCTGTATAGACTGCATCATGTTCACCACCAAAATCTAGCTCCCATCTGTCATGGTACACATGTGCCCTTTACCCCTTTTGCCCTTCCCCCTCCCCCATTCCCCTCTGGTAACCATTAATCTGTTCTCCTTATCTATGTGTGTGTTTGTTTATCTTTCACATATGAGTGAAATGATGCAGTATTTGTCTTTCTCTGTCTGACATATTTCCCTTAGCATAATACCCTTAAGGTCCATCCATGTTGTCACAAATGACAAGATTTCATCTTTTTTAGGGCTGAGTAGTATTCCATTGTATATATATATATACAACATCTTCTTTATCCATTCATCCGTTGATGGGCACTTAGGTTGCTTCCAAGTCTTGGCTACTGTGAGTAATGCTGTGATGAACGTAGGAGTGAAAATATCTTTTTGAATTAGTGTTTCCGTGTTCTTCAGAAAAATACTCAGAAGTGGAATAGCTGGATCATATGGTAGTTCTATTTTTAATTTTTTGAGGAATCGCCATACTGTTGGGAAGAATTCTTTAATGAATTTAATAAATTCTTTAATAAATTTAACAATATATTTTCATTTTATTCATGGTAATTAGTGTATTTAGAATTTACTTGTTTACTTCTTGAGTCAATATTGGTAATTTTTCAACAACTTACCTATTTCAATAATATTTTCAAATTTATTAGTAGGCCTATGGAAAGTAGTCTCTTAAAACTAATTAATATTTCTTATTTTATATCCTATTTTACGTCTAAAATTATTTTTTCCTTTATTACGTTTGTCAGAGAGTTTATATTCTATTTTCCCATACCTCCTCCCCTATCCCCACCCTCCACACACATGCAGAAAACAATTTTAAAAAGCCCCAAAAGTCGCAGTTTTTGGACTTACTTATGAATTAATGTTTCTCTCCTAATGGTTTATAAATTACCAGTTTTTTGCTTTGATCCCATTTACTTCCATTCTCTTACTGTGTGTAAACTATTTTTGTCCCTTCTCTAGTCTTTGACTATTCATTCCTTATTCTTCTTTGTTTTTAAGAAAATGCCCTCTTTGAAGCACGTGGCTGTACCTCTGAGCATATGTTTGGCTGTGTCGCACAAGTTCTCATTTTCATTTTATTTATATCTAAATACAGACTTTATTTTCTACTGAACCGTTACTTTGGGAATTTTTTTAATTAAGGTTTTAAATTCTTACTCCGTGTAGGGCTCTCCCCTTCTGAGATGGTTTCCTATCAATGTCCGATACTCGCCAGTCAGAACTCCCCATCTGTGCCTGACTGCCTCTGCCCAGCAGCTGGTCCTGCAGATTCCATAGGTCTCATACGCTTTTGTCATATGTACATGCAGTTTCTAGAATTTCCGCGTTTCCTGGTTTTACAGAACATATAGTGTGTGAATTCCCCCTTCCTCCCCTCCATTCTCCCTGATACTTTGCATGGTTTCTAGGAGAGCATTGGGAAGATAAGTAACTAAGTCATTGCTACTTTTTTTTGGAGACTGAATTTGTAAAATATTTATAGTGACAATAAATCTGCTGTGGCAGAAAGGATCTTTTCTCTCTACTAAAGATTCTGCTCATTGAATATATGAATATACTTTTTATAGCATCTCATCACTAATAAAGTTAACGTTAAATTAAACTTTTTCATCAACTAATCTAACTTTAAGTTAATTAATGTTCAGGCATCCTGTGTCTATTCAAAGAATGTGTGATTAACATTTTCAAAGCTAAATTTAGTTTATGCCTAGGGAATTGTACCAACGGTGGTAGCTGGATTACAAGGTATTTTGTAGGATAATGATAAAAATAAAATGAATCCAAAGAAAAACACATTGAGCTATCTTTTGAATATCTTCAATATTTAGAAAACTAAATAAATCACTAGAATAGTCTATTTTTTTATCATAGACCTTAATTATTCATAGGACCTAGTGAACTACTCTGTGACTTCTTTTATGAGTTTGATACATTAATTTGTATGTATGATAGGATCAAATCAAAATTTGTGTCTTGGACACATTTAGCTTTTAAATATAAAATGAAAGCCTGTCCAAATTTTTAAAAAAATGAGGAAAGGAATTAATATCTATTAATGTAAGTTTTAAATTATCTCAATAAAAAGAAGCATTATCAAGTCCCTGATTTTCATGTTTTTGGTATTAGGCTCTAAATAATGATCAATACACAAGATTCACTCTTATCCAAGCTACGTGTCAGCCTTCTACCTGTCAGCTTATTATTCATTGCAGGTGCCTAGTCTCTTCTCCAGCTAAGAAAATTGTCTCTAAAAATTCTAGTGGTAGATTTATATTAATGAGGACTAACCTGTCTCATAACATTACATTGCACGTATATTTCAAACTATCATATAACGTTACCTTTAAAAGTTGCTACCTTCTGCTTGGTTAACTTCCAACACTATATTTTGGTTACGGTTTTGAACACAGCATATTGTACATTCTTTTACACTCTTATTTCACAGTTTTAATTCAAACTTTCCATTGTTATTTGATTGATAGTTTACAGGCACTGTATGGAAGCTGCTTCTAAGAGTAAACTGGAATACTTCTGTCAAAAGCACTACAACAGCATTGCGGTTATTATATCAATTTCTATGAGACCCACACGAATGCATTTTATGTAGTTCACCTCTAGCCACACAACCCCATATCCTTATTAATAACTTAATTATGATGTCCACAAAGTTTGATCTTTCTTTTCTTTCAGGTCTTAACTCAAATGTTATCTTCTTGGCAAGGCTTTCTCTAACCATCCTATTTAATAATATACCTTCAATATCCCTTACCCCCTAACTTGATTTATTTTGCTCCATAGAATTTGTCATCTCTGATATTTTACATTTTTCTTATTTGTTCATTTATGGTCTGCCTCCCTGCTCTGGAATTTAAGCTTCGTGATGCTGGGGATGTTACGTGCCCTTGTTCATGCTCTAGTCACTGCTACTGGAATAGTTCCTGGAATATAGTAAATTCTCAATAAATATTTGGTGAATAAACAAAAAACAAAACCCAGAATGATATAGACACTATAGAAGAAGATATACAGAAAGTATCAGGGGTGTTACAGGGAGCAATGAGGAATGTTTTTGAGTAGAATGTTTTTGATTGTATTGTGCAATATAGCATTTAATATTCTTGGTAAGATTTGCTTTAAAAAGTCAGTTTATATGAATTTCTGTACTCCCTCATAATATGTATACAGTTGTATAGAGCCATAAGATTTGGCAGAACCTTGAGATAGAAAATAGAAGTGAAGTTTTCAGTACTCTGGGTTCGTGTTTACAATGAAGGTATTAAATTGGGAGCTGAGCATGTGCTATGAGAGGTGGGAATATGGTAGAAGCTAGAAAGCTGAATCAGATATGCTAGCGATAGGTTGCTTTTCCATTTCCCCTTAGACGCTGTGACTCATTCAGCCATCCTCATTGTGACTTCTCACTGCCGAGGACGTTCTGCTTGAAAAATGTGAGGCAGGTCCATCTCTGTTGATTTTTTCCTAACTCCTGGCATGCACGGTACTCTGGGAAATAAAGCCCCTCGATAAAGTTGGTTCCTCTACTATTTAAGCTGCTCCTCAGTGTCTAATGGAGCAAAGTGTTCTAGAAGTGACTAGGTAGGGGCGTCAGTACCAAAGCACCTGGAACCACAGCTCATTTCGGCGCTAGTGCCTGATGCGGGATGAAGACAGCAGCAATATGCAGGTGGAGATAAGTCACTTAGCTGGCTGATTACACCAAATTGCTTCCAATATAATCAGCTGGGACACATTTACAGAATTGGTATTTCAAATCATTATAAGGAAGTTGAATTAATTACCTAGTTATATGGCTTAATATTATGTGTTCAATAGGTGCTCATAGTAGGCACTTAATAAAAATGCTAATTATGGAGGGAAAAAATAGAACAAATAAAATCACAGCTGATTTTTTTTGTAATGTTGGACTTATCTTTATATTATGCCTGTGGAATATTGTCCTAATCATAAACTCTGTTAGTTATCAACACATGTTTTTGATTAGCCCAAAATCTGTACTGCAGCATCAACTGGAAAATTAAGAAAAAGACCGCAAATCTACAGTATTCAGCACCTGAATTTCCTTGTGTCATTCTCCATTTAGAATCAATCAAAATTAGATTACAGCTCATTTTTAAATTTCCCTATTTCCGTTGCTATGTGTCTGCCAACCTCTGGATCACAATTCAGCTGTTCTGTGTCCTGCATACATTCCTCTTGATTAAGAAGTATTATTGGTTGGCTGTGATGAGGTTTCACACAGTCCCTTGATCCCACAGAGTTCACTGTCTTGCCGTTTTCACATTTCATTACATAGAGAAAATGAAACGTGGGAAAGATTGGCGCATAGTATATATCATTTTTCTAACCTTTGAAACTGATGACGTGACAAATGGAAAGAAAAACGCATTTTAAGTCCTAGTATAGTGACATTGAAATTAATGTAAATGGTGAGTTCTGTGACTGTCTTCCTCTTCTATTAAAAACAAATGATGAATACTACTCCCTTGATACCGTAACAAAGATTTTTCATGCTTATTTTAAAGCTGTTCTCACAACCAAATGATTCCTTTTCTTATGGACTTTAAGACTCTGACAACATCAAAATTAAAAGTAGAAAGAGTTGATGGAGGCTTTGCTTTATCACTTCAAAATAATTCAGTCAGAGAAACATCTAAAATTTCACTCTTGGCATAAAAAAATCCCCTCCAAACTATTAACACTGGTTATCTTGGGAAGGACTATGACATTTTTTTATTTGACTTATTAAAACCATAAATACTATTTTTTGAAATTTAAAATATTTATCAACATAAATTTTATCGCAAAATATAATAAACTCTCACTTTGAAGAAGTTAGGGAGCCCTTAGTTTTTATTGAGCACACCTATGACAGTCCATAAATTTATTTGCCATAAATAAGAAAATGCACTGATTCCACTGTATTTATTTCTTGGATGTTTTCATGTGGACAATTGACTTCTTCATCCTACTGCTGATTATTCTGCCGTCTATTATCCTACCACTCATTTTATTTGGGAAGAATTCCCTTGATTCAAGCGAAGAGAGAGTTCTGTCTACTCCTACAGAAGCTCTAGGATCCAGATATCACCATTCTTTGATCCCCTAGCACACCAGCTCGTGATGTTGGACCACAGAAAGTCTTCAGCTCCGACCTCAAATCTGCGAAGATGCAGGTACAGTTGAAGAGTTTAGCGTGCCACTATGAATCTTGCAGAGGCAGCAAGAGTGGTATCCTTGGCATGAATTTGACTCTATTGCCTTATTCCTAACCTTTTAGTGTCTGCTTATCTGAGACTGATTCTTCAGCTTTCCTATACATTCTCGAACTAATCATTACTCATTCAGGAAGATCATTTCTTCTTAAGTTCTCCAGAGTGGTGATGTTGCTTATGATAAAATCTCTGGTAAAGAAATTGGTATTTGGGAATAGACTGTACACGGCAGATGCTTAGAGAAATGAGGATTTTTGGATTAGTTATGGCCTAAAGAGTGCTGAAGGGGAAAGAAAATCTGTTACTATCGACAGGCGGAAATCTGGCGATGAAGGTATGTAAGGCGTGAAGAATGCAAGACTGTAGGGTGGGGTGGGTACTTATAGTCATACTGGAAAGAATAATGAAAGAGGAAGAGAATAAAACTTGTGCTGTCCATTATGATAGCCACTAGCTCCATATGGCCAAGCAAAGCCTGGATATTAAAGACTTAGTGCTTAAAAAAACAAGAATGTAAAATATCTCATTATTAATTTTTATACTGTCTACCTGTTGAAATGATAATATTTTGGGTATATTGGATTAAATAAAACTTAAAAATTAATTTCATCTGTTTATTTTTACTTTTTAAAATGTGGCTTCTAGAAAATTTTAAATTACATAAGGTTCATTTCTGGCTCACAAATTATGGCATTTGTTGAGAAAGAGTGAAGACACAATAGGGACGATTATATGGGTGAAATTCTGGAGGACTTAAAATACGCTCAATTCCCCAGTCCCACTCAACTTCTCTTGCCATACGAAGAAACCCCTTCCCATTTGCTTTAAACACTGGAACTGCCTTGCATGAGAGTGTTACATAGACACTTAAGCCAATTTCTTTCATATCCAACGATCCGTCCTCAAGGTCTCTAGGCTTCCCATTAGAACCATCTATCAACATGGTTCCTACAGCTCAAAGAATTTCAAAACTTTGATATTTATGTCTGTAAATGTGTGGGAATATGTATGAAAATACATCTAAGAGTGCTCAAGAAAAGAGGGAATAATATAATTTGAAATTGGGATGAAGACATCGATATGAGCACACTTCCCAGAGATTCCTATTCAGGGTACTAGCTCAGTCAGCTGAATGGGTCTAACTATTCGCTTCCCTCAAGTGTCTTGTGACTAGTTACCTACATAACTTGCCCAGACCTTCAGGGAATGGTACACGGAGCCCAGTTAATCCCCAGTGTCCCATATTGCCACTGCAGTCTGCCAGTAAGGAGAGTTTATTGCAGTCAGAAAGTCAGTGGAATTCTGACCAAGGGCTACCTCTTGGTGGACCCAATTGAAACCTAATTCATAGTGATTTCATTTTACAATTGCTGAAATTATTCTGTAAGTTTCATTTCTACTGAAATTAACCAGAGTCCATTTCTATTGCTTAGAACAGAGGGCACTCACTGGCTGATATAGATTTATGGAACTTAGTAATGTCTTCCATTTATTGGAAAGGGTACTGATGTCGATAAGAATACACCTATTGGACCAGCCCGGCGGCACAGCGGTTAAGTGTGCACGTTCCACTCTGGCGGCCTGGGGTTCACCGCTTCAGATCCTGGGTGTGGACATGGCACTGCTTGGCACCCCATACTGGGGTAGGCATCCCGCATATAAAGTAGAGGAGGGTGGGCACGGATGTTAGCTCAGGGCCAGTCTTCCTCAGCAAAAAGAAGAGGATTGGTGGCAGATGTCAGCTCAGGGCTAATCTTCCTCAAAAAAAAAAAATTAAAAAAAAGAATACACCTACCTTTAATTTCAGTTTTGAGACTAAATAACTGTGTGACTTTGAGCACCTACCATCTTCACTTGTAAAATTAGGATATTTGACTATCATTTGCGTTGCTCCCACACCTAAAATTCTTTTTTTTTTTTTAAGATTGGCACCTGAGCTAACAGCTGTTGCTAATCTTTTTTTTTTTTTTTTCTTTTTTTTCCCCACCCCCCCCCCCCCCCACACACACACACACACCATACATAGTTGTATATTTTAGCTGTGGGTCCTTCCAGTTGTGGCATGTGGGACGCTGCCTCAACGTGGCCTGACAAGTGGTGCCATGTCCGCGCCCAGGATCCAAACCAGCAAAACCCTGAATCGCTGAAGCGGAGCATGCTAACTTAACCACTCCGCCACAGGGCCGGCCCCTAAAATTCTTGATTCTTTACATAGTAACTGAATCTACATGTTGTAAGTGTCTCCAAACTAAGTTTATATTTAACCAAATGGTTTGACAGCTCCCACCCCAAATATTCGTGTAACAGAATTAGAATTATTGACAAAGTCTGCTCTAAATCTGAGGTTTTTTATTTTCCTGCTCTGTGGTATAGCCACCAAAGTTCTAAAACATAAAACTACATTCACCAATTTATCTCCTAAAAAAGTGCTCCTCCATATTATTTTAATCATGTGGCTATAGCCTTTGATTGTTAATTGACAACAATTACAACTAAGCCAACTTCTTTAGTCTACAATATAATGTAATCTCCAGGCCAAAGAGGAAGGCAAATATAAAAAGAATAATTTTACAAATATATTACAGTCGTGGTAAGTGCCATGAAGTTTAATAGGGTGCTATGAGAACATATAACGAGGCACCTGGCAGATGACTGCCTCTGAGAGAAGCAATATAATTTTCAGAGGTATTCTAAAGGTGGAATCTGGATCACATTAAGACTGGCAGCTGTTGGATACAAGGCTGTTCTCCAGCTGATGTGTTTAACACAGATCAAACTGAAGCACAGGGTGACGTGTGGTGTGTCAGCCTGCTGACATCAGTATGCTTTATTAATCCTCTTTTCCTCTTGGAGTTCTGGAGCCTGAAACCTCAAAGGGCTTGGATCCAGGTTTCCTCCTCTCACCAGCCCAAAATAGGTGTTCATGTCACTTGAGAAAGATAGTCATGAAAAGGCAAATAAATGCCTTCTGGTTGCTTCAAATGTCAAAGTATCTGCAAAACTCTGCCTTACATGTATGCAGGCTTTCCTTCTCCTGGTTGGTTCCATTTTCTTTTAAACTAAGAGAATAAAAGATTCCACCTGCAGGAAATAAATCCAGATTTCTCCTTGAGAAGCAGAGCCCCATAAAAATCCACTATCCACAAAGCAGAAAGTAGATTTTCTTTCAGGCTAATGTCCTCATTTTCTTTGCCACTTTAGTTTAATTTAGGTCCTGGGCATGAGTTTATTTTCACAGAGGTATTTATAGAGAGAAGAAAACGAGAGAGAGAAGTTTAAATTTGAATTTCTCCAATGCCTTCAAGATGTCAAGTCTCTCTCTAAGGAACACGAATGCATTTCCTTCATAGTGACAGCTTCCTAAACATGACAGAAAGCTGGTGGCTAAGTGCCAGGCTTTGGAGCGAGTAGGCTAGGTTATTATTTATACTGTCACCCACATGGGGAAATCACTTAATTCCCTAGGCCTCAACTTTCCAGTCTGTAAAATGTGGGCAATAATAAGATTCTGGGGAGGATTGGATGAAATACATTTTTGAAGTGTTTGGTACAGTGCCTGGCCAAGATCTGCTCAATAATGTTAGCTATTAACATAGTCATCATGAGTATTTTTCACAAACAGCCAGAACCAGAATAGCAGTGAAGTTGGGGGCCACTGAAAGATAGACAGGGAAAGGAGCATATTCATGTCACACAGGCGGCCTCTGAAAACACTGTAGTTTATATAAAACCTATGCCCATCTACATCATTTATTTTAACCACTTTTATTGACTACGTATTTTGAATTAACCTTTATTTATTACATTACAAAGCTTATGAGTAAGGTCTCTGGAGTCAGAATGCCTGGATCCAAGCGCAGTCTGCCATTTTCAAGCTATTCATGCCAGGCAAGTTACCTCTTTGAGCCTCCGTTTTTACATCTTTAAAAGAGGGGTCATAATCATGCCTGCCTCATGGAGTCGTTGTGGGGATTAAACGAGATAAGATATGAGCCTAGCTCAAGGTAAGCCTTCACGAGTGTTAGCTCAATATATTTACGTTATAGAGTATCATAGATTTTTGATGTCCTTCCTCTAAATCAACAGTGTTCTCTCATTTCTTCTCCTGTAAAGCCTCTTTAAGGCTTTTTCCCAGTGTGGTAAGAGGTGATCAATTTTTCATTAAAAAAGTTTAGGTCAAAACAAGCAAGGTTGCCAAATCTCAAATTTTCAGGATTGCTTTAGCAATTTCATGGTATCAGTCAGGGTTCAATAAAAAAAGTAAAGAAACTGCTGCGGTATTTCAAGCAGGAAGAAATTTAATGCAGTGAACTAGTGACAAAAATACACAGGGAGGTCTGGAGGAGCAGTGATTGTGGACGACACTGGCTGTTCCTCAGCTTTATCACCAGCCGTGAGAGGATGAGGAAGCCCAGGAATCACAGGAAGCTTCCACTTACGATCTCAGCTCACCACTGCCCCAGCCGAACAATTTCCAGAGGATGTGAAGGGGTTGTAAAGCATCACATTTGTTGAAGCCCATGAGGTCTCCTTACTGAATGAAGAATGATGGTTTCTGCTTCTTTCAAACTTTGTGGCCTCTGCTTGATGGCCTCTAAATCAGAAACCTGCTGGCAAGGGATTCTGGGAAATATATTTCCTAGACTTCCAGTCACTGTGATATGAAGACAGCCATAAAAAGGAATAAAGGTGCATGCTGGTTACTCTCAAAAAATTATATGCGGGTCGGCCCCGTGGCCAAGTGGTTAAGCTCACCAGCTCTGCTTCGGCCACCCAGGGCTTTGCCGATTTGGATCCTGGGCTCATCAGGCAATGGTGAGGCGCACTCCACTTTGGCAGCCCAGGGTTCACCAGTTCGGATCCTGGGCACGGACATGGCACTGCTCATCAGGCCACGCTGAGGCAGCGTCCCACATGCCACAACTAGAAGGACCCACAACTAGAATATACAGCTATGTGCTGGGGGGCTTTGGGGAGAAGAAGAAGAAGAAAGAATAAGAAAGATTGGCAACAGATGTTAGCTCAGGTGCCAATGTTATATGCAACACAGTCACTCCTTTGACCATTCAGCATCCACATAGACCCTTCTACCTGTATTTACATTTAAAAACAACAATAAAAATAACAATATTCTTAAATCTAACATATAGCAATTATTTCTTATTTAAATACAAGTGTGCTCTCCCTATTAAGCAAAGATCCCAAATTCCATCAGTTACTTTATCCAAACCAGGGTGTTGTTCCTTATCTTTCTAGTTTGGTCACAACCCTTTTTTTGATAAACTTTAACCTAAACAATAAATTAAAAGGTATCCACCACCAAATATTTTATATAAAATAGTAGGAGAAAGGAATATAGGTTAATACACACAAATATATGCACAGCAAATCAAACAAGAAAGTATGCCTGGGCACTATAGGGATTTCTGCACCTGGATTGGAGCCAATAATTAATATTAATAACTTCCTTTTTCTACTAACTCTTCTATGTCACCTTTGTTCTCAGTTGGCACTGTAGCTGCCTGTAGTTCTTTACCTGGTGGCCTGCCCTACTCTTAGTGGTCCCACTGGCATTTGGTTGCTGTAGTCCTCTGTTAATGTCTCCAACATAGATGGAAGCACTAAGAGCTTCCCAGAGAATCCGTCCTACTTCTGTGACCCTACTGTGTAGCAGTGACCTTATTTTTCCTTAATAACCAAGACCATTTACTCCCAATTGTTCAGTAAATCCTTTCTTTGCCTGTTGGCTCACTGGCAATCTCAACTTCCAGTTTCACAGAAACTTCATTTTGTCCAATGGTAGAAGCATTCCTCCCTGAAGAACAAGGAAGCCAAAGTTGGTAGGACAGGAATTGGGACAGTCGTAATGAGACAAGCCGCCTCACTTATTCCCTTAGTTCCAGACCCATGTGTTTTCATTATACTTCTAGGTGGTCAGAGAACTGGTAAGACTAGTGAATCCCATGGGTATTAGTTTATTCCCTCACTTTATAGCACAGTAAATGAGTTCCTCGGTCAGAAACAATGTTTGGGATCCCATGATGGGAAGTTCAAAACCAAAGAAAACTTTTGCTGCTGGCAAAAGTTTATGTGACTGGGAAGCAAAATTCATATCCACAGTGACTGTTCCACAGAGCTTAAATTGCCACTCTTAGTAAGATATAGAAATTCAATGTATCGATATGCCACCAAGTGACTGGGTGGTCCTAGGGAGTGGTGCCAGACTGGACACTCAGCTTTTGCCTGAGCCCTTGACAGACTGGGTAGTCAGCAGTAGTGTCCACTGGCCAGATTAGCCTTGGACAGCGTACACCCATATGATTCAACTTTTGTGTAACTTCCATCTGAACTGTCTTGAATTCATTGAGTAAACACTGGAGCGGCTGTTGAAAGAGAGTATTAACACCTAAGGGCCGGTCATCTTGACTACTTGATTATTTTGAGTCTCCTCTGCAGTGTGTGCCCTTTGTGAGGCAGTGTATATAGGGGATACAAATATCCTCACACTAAGTAATGACCTAGGAGGTCCTCTTCTGCTGATTTTTCATTTACCCCCGTCTCTGAATTCCTTGTCGCTAATGCTCCTGTCATGTTCTCCCACGTTCATCACTACTCGGTAAATCCATTGAGATTATCTATTAATTGGTATACATCCATATATCTGGTCATCTCCATTACCAGTAAAGTGAAACACGAAATGTACTGCTCAAGATTCTGCCCACCAGGAAGGTTTCTCTTTTCTTCTGTCTTCCAGGACCCCAATTGAGTGTCGTTATACTATCGTTGTGTAGTTCTGACTGGTCGCAAATCTCTTTTTATGTGTAAACCAGCCTTGAAATTTTTCTTTCTCATACAATTGGTTATAAGAAACTCCCCATGGGGTCAACAGGTATAGGCTGAGGGAGGGGTGGCAATGTTGTTGCCTGCAGAATCTAAAGGGGCCTTTTTCTCAATGGCGGGAGGGTGCAAGGTGTAGCAACTTATCTTTCACTTTGGAGGGAATATGTTAACACGACATAGGCCGCTGGCACTTTAAGAACACTGAGATAGCAGGCCCCGGGGACTTTGGGGAGACTACTTACCAACCTCTGACACATTGGTTGTCATACCAAGGCACTTAGGATATTCGTTAATTCTCAACAACCAGATCCAAAGAGGATGTCATCAGTGTAGTAAATCCCAAACCCTATGGGCTGGAGAGATGATTAAGATTCCTGTGGAGAATCCCTGTGGAGAGGTAAAAATTAAAATAACACTGGTAGGTGAAAGAAAACTGCTTCTAGCAATCTTTTTTAACGGGTCTAACTTCAGACTGGCCATAGGTTTTTCATTTGCGTAAATTAGTGCTTTAAAAAAACTTAAAGTTGGGTGAGAAGAAAAACATCGTCATGTCTAACAAGCAGATTTATAAAACAAAGCAAATGACTAAAAGTGATATCTAAGAGTATGAGTGTTATGTAAAAAGAACAAGAATCATGTAAAATGGCAAGAGGTGGCCAGATGGGATCATAGGATACAAGAAGTAAGAACTTAAAAATGAATTTCAGGGAGAGAATGAAAATGAGGCATGAGTACAGATAATGCAAAGAAAAAAAGTAGTGATTGTATAGAATGCTAGGGTGATCCATTCACAAATTATTCTATCTACTGTAATGAATATTCTTTTTAAATTAACATCTATGAAAGGGAAAATATTGCCAGTAATGAAGGCATTTATGACTGGCATATGAGAAAAATAACATTTTGCTAGAGGGCCAACGCCAGGAAAATCATAGATTTTATTTGAAATTTAAATGTACCCAATGTTTATCTTTATGTAGATATCTAAAACCCAAATATGCTGATTCATTATTTTTGTTTTCTAAGTTGCTATTGTTGTGAAGAAAAATTAAGTATTTCTCTTGAATAATTCAATGTTATTCTCTCCTGGTAAAATTAGTTACCTTTATGCTACTGTTGCAGATTAGAATGATATAACTGGTTCTAGAAATAATTTTCTTTGCTTCAACTGAAACAATATATACAAAAACATATTTTCCCCAAATTTCTTGTAATTTAACAATATTTAATAATTCTTTTAGCATTTTAAATTTCACATTTTATTACCTTTATTTTATGGTGATGTACATATAACAGACTTTTAAAGATCAGAGTATATGTCCAGATTCTTTAATTTCACTGAGTCCAAAGTATTAGCATTACACATTCTTAATATCACAGTACTGGCAGGAAACTGAGAAAGAAGCATCATTAGAAGCATGTATTGGGCACCCACCACGTACTAGGACTGACACCATGTTCACCATAATACAAAACAAACGCTCATTGCCATCTAGTAATTTATAATCTAATTTATAAACCACTCCAAATCCCTCTTTTTATACACCTGTGAATTAAAAAAAATCTCATTTCATTGTTTTATAGTTCTTTTGGTATTTTATAACTTAGTATACTTCTAAGTATTTGTCAACATAAAGGGCTCAAAGGATAGCACTCTATTTTCAGGTTTTTGCTTTTGTTTGTTTTTTTTCAGATTTCAGCTCTATTGCTTATCAAATAACAGTTTTTTTGAGATATAATTCACATACCATAAAATTAAACCATTTCAAGTGTACAATTCAGTACTGTTTAGCATATTCACCACTATCTAATTTTAGAAGATTTAATCACCCCAAAAGAAACGCCACAGCAATCATTACGCATTCCTCCTTTAACTCAGTCCTTATAAATAATCATCTGCTTTCTGTATTTATGGATTTGCCTGTTCTCTATATTTCATATAAATGGAATCATACAATATGTGACCTTTTTCATCTGGTTTCATTCACTTACAATGATATTTTCAAGATTCATCCATGTTGTAGCATGTAATACCTAATCTATTTATGGATGAATAGGACTCTATGGATAGATCATATTTGTTTATCCATTCATCAGTTGATTGAATTTAGTTTATTTTCACAGTTTGGCTATTATGAATAATGCTGCCATAAACATTTTGTATGGACATATGTTTTCGATTGTCTTGGGTATATATCTAGGAGTGGAGTTGCTGTGTCACATGGTAACTCTATGTTCAACTTTTTGAGAAAATGTCAAACTGTTTTCCAAAGTGGTTGCACAATTTTACAACCCCATAAGCAATGTATCAGGGTTCCTATTTCTCCATGTCCTAACCAACACTTCGTATTATCTATTTTGTTTAACCATCCTAATGGGTGTGAGGTGATATTTCATTGTGGTTTTGATTTATATTTCCTCGATGACTAATGATATTGAGCCTCTTTTCATGTATATATCTTTTAATTTGTTTATCTTCTTTGAAGACAATGTTTATTTAAATCTTGTGCCCATTTTTAAATTAGGTCATTTACTTTTTTATTGTTGAGTTGTAAGAGTTCTTTGTATATTCTGGAAAAAAGTTCCTTATCAGATATAAGATTTACAAATATTTTCTTCCATACTTTGAGCGGTCGTTTTACTTTATTGGTGCCACCTTTTGAAATCAAAAGTTTTTGATTTGATGAAGGTGAATTTATCTAATTTTGCTTTTGTTGCTTGTGCTTTTGACGTCATATTTAAGAGATCATTATTGCCTAATCCAAAATCATGGAGATTTACTCTTTTGTGTCCTTTTGGGAGTTTTATAGGTTAGTTATTACATTTAGGTCTATGATGTATTTTGATTTAATGTTTGTATATGGTGTGAGGTAGGGGTTCAATTTCATTCTTTTGCATTGGAAATCCTGTTTTCCCAGCACTATTTGTTGAAAAGACTAACCTAGTTTTGATGACTGGAACTAGGATTTCTATTTGCTTGTTACTCATATATATTTCACATATAAATATATATTTAAATAACAGTTTAAATAAATATACTGAAAATACACGTGTGAGTATAAATAAATTCCATTCTTCTTTGACAAAATAGGAAAGAAACAGGCTAAAACTTTTAGAAACGTCTCTGTCTTAGTTAGCATGTCCTTACCTGGATTAGTATAAAAGTTATTTCCCATTATTAACTCTGATTGCTGGTAATTTAGCACCATTCCTGAATCACAGTATTCTGTTTCTCTTGCTGACAGGATTACGGCCTAGATTTACCAATGAAAAGCACTCATGTGAGAAACGGAAAGCCTTGCTCCTAGATCAACATTGAGATATATGTGAGCTTCAGCAGATGTGAAGCCTTGCAAGAGCCTCTGAAAATTCCCCTGAAAATTATCTTCCTTGGGGCTACAGGCAGCTAAAAACATTTATAGAGGATCCTTACATTTCTTGAAATTGTCTGAGTCTCAGAAAGCTGGCAGTGAACCTGAGCATTATGGTGGCTTTTCCAGAACTTTGCTCTTCCAACAAACTCAATGGTTTTCCATTTCTAATACATTGTATTAGATCTCTTCCTTCTTGGATTACTTGAGTAGTTTTTGTTTTTTCTTGTTCAAACTTAACTGATATATTTATGTTGGAGGATATGCTACACACATATTTTGAAGTACTGTGGAATCACAATTGTATCCATACATTTGAGATTTTTTTTTTTAAACATTAGCTATTATAAAAGGCTTTCTCATGTTGCCATCTCCTTTGCCTTGGTATTGCTGTAGCTTCATCTGGGATATCTACAAAAGAGAGACACTTTCTGACTCGTGCTCCTTGCTGAGGTCACTGTCTTAGTGCCTGTAGTATAATAGGCTCCACTTTCTATCTCTTGAAAAACCATGGCCCACAAAATTGTCTTCCTGCTTTCACCAGATGTCTCCTCATGGACAATATGTGAGACCTTTTCTGATTTCACATGGGTGGGCTGAGTCTTTGTGGGAGTGCATGGAGAGAAGAAAGTCATAGTTTCTATTTTTCACCTTAGAAAAAGAGTTGCCAGAGTGTTATTTTCTGATTATTTTGTTTTCAGCCAGTTGCCCACTTCCTCCTTTTATAACATATTCTAGCACTACAACAGAGGCATGTGGATAAATAGATGGATAAAGATGCTGATATCTATAAATACACATGTAAAGACTACTACTTTCTGAGAACCAACTATGTGCCAAAGACTCTATGATGTATTTTCTTTTTTTTTTAAAGATTGCAACCTGACCTAACAACTGTTGCCAATCTTCTTCTTTTTCTTTTCTGCTTTTTCTCCCCACCCCCCCCACCCCCAGTGCATAGTTGTATATTTTTTAGTTGTTGGTCCTTCTTGTTGTGGCATGTGGGACACAGCCTCAGCGTGTCCAGGATCTGAACCAGTGAAACCCTGGGCCACTGAAGTGGAGCACATGAACTTAACCACTCGGCCATGGGGGCCGGCCAACTATGATACATTTTCCATAATAGTAAGAGGTAATATTTTTTTGTGCATACTATGTTCAAGGCACTATGCTAAGGAGCTTATAGTCATTATCTTATTAAATTATTAAATAATTCTATGACATAGTTACTGTTAGCATTTCCATTTTACTGTGAAAAAAAAAACAGACTCAAAAAGGGTTAAATCATATTCCCACAGTCACAAAGTTACTGGGTAGTAGAGCTAAGTGTCAAACCCAGGTGTCTGTGGCCCTGAAGCCCATATTTTTTTATACCAGTCCATTCTGTGACCTATATTTGTGATTATATTAAAGTTTATAGCTTCCTTCTGTGTTATTCCAATTCATCCTCTATTACAACAGGGTGTTTTTTTTCCATAAGCAAATAATACAGTCACTGCTTGCTCATAATTCTTCAATTGTTCCCTATCACACACATTATGCAATCACACTTTTTACTGTGGCTCAAAAGGCACTTTGTAAGGGCCAGCCCTCTGGCTTAGTGGTTAAGTTCAGCATGCTCTGCTTTGGCAGCCCAGGTTTGGTTCCCAGGCACGGAACTACACTACTCGTCGGCAGCCATGCTGTGGTGGCAACACAAACAAAATAGAGGAAGACTGGCACAGATGTTAGCTCAAGGTGAATCTTTCTCAAACAAAAGAAAAAGAAAAAGGCACTTTGTGATTTGACCCCTTGAACCCGTTGAGTCTTAATTCTCTCTACTTCCTCCAAACTTGATCTTTTTCTAATGTGGTTTTCCCTCTGCCTGGGATGCTTATATGACTTGGCAAACTCCTAATCATTCAAGTCTTACCCGCAATCATCACCAGCAGTGAGGTTCTATTGATTTGATTTCTTCAGGAAGACATAGACAGAACCTCACCTCTCCTCTCATTGCCTCCTGCAAATCTATGTTAGCCAAGTGTGCCTCTGTCATAGGCGTGCTGTGAAAATTAAATACTGTCCTTGTAAAAGACTCAACAGAATACCTAGCTCAAGGGAAATGCTCAACAAAATGTTATTTACTTTTTCATATTTATTACTAAGCATCATCCAAACATATAGAATTGGCACATTTTATTTATTTTTATCATAGCTTTCCAGTTTTGATTGTCTAACCTTTTATATTGTAAATTCTTTTATACAGGTTTTGTGCTTATGACTGGAGAAAATCCTGGGAATACTCTAGGCAAGGCTTTTTGGCTAATATTTGTCTGCTGCTGAGACTGTCTAGCTGGTCACCAAATCAAATTTGAAAAAGTGTTCAGGCCCCAAAATGACAATAATTTGTTATAATGATATACATGTTGGTTTGTATTTAAATAAGTGTGATTGACTTGGAAGAATGGCAGTGAGCCAGCCGAGCACCTCTGGTGATGAGAGAGAAGAATCATAGTTTCAACCACTCAGCTACTTAAAAGGTGGTGGTGCTAGACCTCCTTTTGGGGGACAACTTGATGGAGCCACACAAACTCTTTGCCTGCCGTGATGTGCTGATGAAAATGTCATTTTGGTGAGGAAGATTGGCCCTGAGCTAACATCTGTTGCCAATCTTCCTCTTTTTTCTTGTGGAAGATCTTTGCTGAGCTAACATCTGCACTAACCTTCCTCTATCTTGTATGTGGGACACTGCCACAGCATGGCTTGATGAGCGGTGTGTAGGTCCATGTCTGGGATCTGAACTCACGAACCCTGGGGCCACCAAAACAGAGTGCACATGAACTTAACCACTATGCCACAGGGCCAGCCCAAGATATTTCTTCACTGACAGGAAGAAGACCATACAATGGGGACTCACAGACTATTAAGATATACTTCTAATTCTGGGGCTGGCCCCGTGGATGAGTGGTTAAGTTCGTGCCCTCTGCTTTGGTGGTCCAGGGTTTTGCCGGTACGAATCCTGGTTGTGGACATGGCACCGCTCATCAGGCCACGCTGAGGTGGCGTCCCATGTACCACAACTAGAAGGACCAACAACTAAAATATATACAACTGTGTGCTCGGGGTCTTCGGGGAGAAAAAAGGAAAAATAAAATCTTAAAAAAAAAAGATATACTTCTAATTCCTGTTCCTTCTGTTAGGGGAGCTCATGCAATGCGCCCTCAGTGACAGCCAACAAGAAAGTGGTCTCATTCTTAAACTGAAAGTGAGTACATGTGAATATGTAGTGTCCTCATCCTAAAATGTGAAAGAACCTGAGACAGACGTGAAGTCAGGTCTATGACCTGAGTAACATCCGCGGGCATTACTAATACACTATCCTTTTATCTTTATAACCACAAATTCTTAGCAATCTTCTTGTCCCACACCAGACATTGGAAGGGTCAAAGGTGACACTGCTTCCTTTTACTGGCTACTCCATATCCATTTTTCATTTTCCTGCTGCCTATACCTCTGCATTGTTTTCTGCTGAAAAGTTTTTTTCTCCACACCTTTTTGCATTGTGCGACCCTGCTACAGCCAGATTCTCCTGTAACCCTTCTTTTATACTCAGAGTTGTGATGACAGACATAACTGAAGCTTTCCTGGAGGGACAAGAAGAAGATATATCCTTTTAAAGTTAGGCACGCCCATTTCACTTGCGCAGGTCCATTAAATGTGAGCAGCAGCGATGAGTGTCTCTTTGTCTCTTTGGGATAGAAGCACTTCAGTGTGGAGAGCAAATCTTCATGCTCTCCCTCCCTGCCAAGACAAACATGGAAGCATCCTGTTGAAATAGAGACTTTACTTGTAAGCTAGGAGAACACCTTTCAGTTTGGATCCTTGTGGTGTGACAATACGCACAGCTCTCAGGCTAACCGTGTTCACGTATAACATAAGTGAGCAGTAAACACTATTTTAAGTGACTAGGATTTTAGCATTGTTTACTTCTGCACACAACTTTGCATATTCTGAATAACACAAATAGACATTTCTTTTTAAACATGGGCCAGAAGCAGACATCAGTCCTCTCAGTCCAATAAAAGATTACATTATATCTACTTGACCACAGAGAAAGGAACTTCCTAGACATATATTTCTTTCTCATAAGGTTGATCACTTGAGCTATACAATCATTGGCTACAATGAGTTTCCGTCTGACCTCACAGCATTATCGGTCAGTCTCTCAGTAACTTGGCAGAAATTCTTCATCAACATTTAAACTTGTGAATGAAAAGAGAGAGCTTCCAGGCTGAAGCTGGAAAGAGCTCACCAGGCTGCCCCAGGTGAAGCAATAACCTAGAAAAATCTCTGGCTTACAATGGATAGCTACTACAAGTAGAATAGCCAGAATTTCTGTCTATTTTAACTTTTATCCTGATAAAAGATGGATCCTAATGACTCAAATAATTCTTTCCTAGTCTAGAACCCTTCTTACAAATAAGTTCTACCTCATCAAAATAATTGCTATTAATCGAATTTTGTTTGGTTCATTGTATTCCTAAGTTGAGTCAGTTCCAGCCTAACTCCTAAAATCTGATACAGTCCAGAGTTCCTTCGGTTTTTGTTTCATAGTACTAAAGATTAGCTGGAATTCCTCAGGGATTTTAGGAAACGTAGGAGGCTAGATTGTTCTGGTCTCCCCTTTTCTTGTTTCAGGGGAGTCAGCGGTGTGAAAGGAGCAGGACTGTTTCATTATTTCCCAGAGATGTGTCTGTAGTTCTAAACCAAATTAAACACAACAGCCTGACAATAATAATTACTTTCCTGAAGAAGAAACTGTTACAAATCTTAGCACTCTTCATTTATTTATTCATTGAACAAATACTTACTTTATGATGATAGTGGTTCAGGCAGTTCCTACGTGCCTAGGGCCCTGCCCTCATGCAGATACGAGTTAATAAGCAGAAACCAAATGAACTAGAAAATATCAGACAGAGAGATGGCTACACTTAAAATTAAATAGGGTGATGTGCTATGCAGTGTACATGGAAGTAGGTCACTTTAGGTTGGGCGGTGAGGGGAGACACCTTACCCTTATGGATGTGATTTGGTTCTCTAGTGTGCTCTTCTGGGTAAGCTCACACTGCACTGGGTGCTGTGCAAAACAAAAACAAAAGTAGCAGAAGACAGAAAATTTCCCTCAAAGATATGAGTGAATTTGGGAAGCAAGATGACCAAGTTGACTCCAGAGAACCTGGTCAATTCTCTCTGTTTTGCTGCTTACACCATCCCGCCTTCCAGTATTCAGACCTGCTCCAAATGCAGTCAAAACAGTTTGCATCAGAACAAGATGAGTTTATGAATGTGGTGAATCACACTGCCATCTGACTCTCTGCATTTGGCTCTGAGCGATGCTCCAGGCGTGGAGACGTGTAAAGCCAATTCACTTCATATTTGAAAATACCGTCAGTGTTATATTCACTAAACACCCTCATTTTTATCATAGTGCTTTTATTGACAGATACGAAAAGGAGAATTATTCGTATCAAAACCAAATTTTAAAAAGTCAATGAGAAGAATTCAAGTGCCTTGTAGCACCAAAGATATTTCGTTCTGTGTTGACAGCAAATGAAACAGTCATTTAGAAAAATGAACAGTGCATGGTTTAAGTGGTCAATAAGACAATGCTCAGTGGATTTGAGTCTTTCATTGGCATCGAGGAGGGCAATTATTGAGCCTCAGTGCACAGAAAACTAAAAATTCTCCTCTGAGCTTTCCACAGATGCTAATGCAGAGGATGACACTCCATAAGCTAGACAATGGCTTAGCTGGCACCTACAATCTGAAGGAGCAAAGGAAAAAGTAACCAAGTTTTATTTAGTGCTTTTGATGACTACTCAGACAATGTGCTAGATATTTGACATGAATTTCCTCACTCCAGGCGCCCTTCCGTTTTTCATTGGAATACTTCATCAGGGCATCAATCTCTGCCCCTATATACCCTCTCCAGTTACGCTTCAGTCATTCTGCAGCATTTAGTGGGAAATAGACATGGATGCTCCACGGCCGCAGCCACAGTCTGTCAGTACAGGAGAGCAGTGCGCATAGCCCCACAAGAGAAGTAAATACAAGCTCATACAAGGCTAAACATTCATATTTACAAAATCTCCTTCTGGAAACTATATGCAGGAGATGGAGAATCCTACGTTGTAACCATATTTGAATTATATCTACATAAGCTCTTTCATTAAAAAAAAGAATAGAAAAGAAAGAACAAAGAAAGAAAGTAAATAAAGTATTCTATCATCTTGCCTCTGATTTTTTTTTTTAAAGCTTTTATACTGTAAGATTAGAAAAGAAAAGATTAGTAAAGAAAGTATTAGAAAAGAAAACGTCAATACTGGGAAGAGATGAAGGGAAGAGCCAAATCCTGGAGCACAGATTGAGAGCCTCTGTGGTGTACCCTCTCCGGCTAGGACATAAATTAAACCATTCCCCAGGGCTGCCTCACAGGGCAGACTGTCTATTAGGCCAGGGTTTACAGACTGTCTTATTTATTGTCTTGGGTTTTGCTGTTTCTTTTTGTAACTAAAGCATATTGGACTTTCGCCCCCATATTTTCATTTGAACCAAGGTTATACAAGTGATCTGAATTGCATATTAGCCATTTTACATCCTCATGAAATCTCTCAATATGACACATTTGAAAGTGAATGATTATGCGAGGTATGTTTGGAATAGTAAAGCCGTACCGGGAAATGTGAATTGCATTTTTGACATTTATCCATAAATTAATTACTCAAGTATTCATGCATAAGTAGAAACTGTTGAATTTTCTTCGTATGCTAGTTATTGATCAAAATTGTATTAATACTTAGATGCATCATTCAGGCATTATTTTCTTATGTGGAGTATATCTCCAGAAATAAAATATGGGCCTCTAGGGTAATTGAAAAAACAGCACATTTTACAATAATCAGATAAAGTCTAAGGTGATAAATATTGCCTTTCAAACACCAGGGAAATCATAATTTCTAAAAATAAATTGTAAACTAAGCATGATTTTATTTTGCAGGACTTTCAAGCTATAATCAGTTTATGCGTGTTTCTAGTCATTTAACCAATAGGTTAACAATAGTTCCCTCTCTTCTCTATCTCCAAGGAAGCGATAATAATAATGCCCCTGTATCTCATAGGGGCTTATGAGGATAAATGGGATAATATATGTTATATGCGAGCATGCTTTGGGCAACTTGAACGAGTGCATTTATATATATATATATATATAAAAATATAAAACTTTTGGGGCTGGCCCCGTGGCCGAGTGGTTAAGTTCGCGCTCTCCACTGCAGGCGGCCCAGTGTTTCGTCGGTTCGAATCCTGGGCGCGGACATGGCACTGCTCGTCAGACCACGCTGAGGCAGCGTCCCACATGCCACAACTAGAGGAACCCACAACGAAGAATACACAACTATGTACCGGGGGGCTTTGGGGAGAAAAAGGAAAAAATAAAATCTTTAAAAAAAAAAATATATAAAACTTTTAAAATTAAAATGTAGCTAACATTAATTGTTGTTGAGGAACTATAGAATGAACATTTAATAAGATTTTTATACTTAATTCAAATAACATTTCATAAATATGTTCACTATATTTTCATTAAAGGAATCAGTGATTTACCACATCTTCTGATTCAGATGATTCAGAATAAATGCTATTGATTTTTTTTCCTCTTGACTTCATTATTTTCGATCACCTTAGTAAGTCCTCACTGGCCGGCACTCACTGGAATATTTTCTGGTCTGTTGAGCCTAAACTCAGAAACACATCTATACCTTTCGACCGATGTTACAACTATAAACAGTTAAGTCAGTGGCTATCTAGAGTTAACAAATTATATTCTTCACATTAATTTCTATAAGTCATTGCGTTGTTATCGTCAATCTTAATTGCACTTTATCAATCCATCATTTTACCCATAAATAGAGAAGAGTAATGAGGCAAGTTATCAAAAACAACAGATAATCAATCCATTGATCCTTCCCACAGAATAAGCAGTTGTGTGCAATGGGGACAGTCATGGAGATTGTAGAAATGTGGCCGTAACAGGGTTGAATTTATTCTTTCTATGGCTTCAGTATATTATTGGAAGGGAGTCCCAGCTGGGCTCTCCAACCCCCAGTTAAATTGCGGCTATTCAAGGTTTCAAGGTCCTCAACAGTCAGAAAACTAATGTAGACTAATATAGGGAATTGAATTTAATTCTCATTACTCTGGAGAAATAGCACTGGGAATGGATGCTATCCCTGATTGTCTAAGGAGCCTTCTTCTGTGCTCCCAAGACAACTTGCCTACAGAAATATTTTCACTTGAACAAATAAATAAGACAGACAATGGCATGTAGCCTTTAGTAGACCAGAAAGCATGAATTGTGCACTTATACTCCCAACAACTAGAATACAGGCTGGAATGGAACAGAGGTAGTGTAAAATTTGCTTACATGAATGAATGAATGACTTGAAAAAATACTCACTAACTATTTTAGATCTCAATTTGGAAAAATGTTACTCTTGTATTCTGAGGTCAGATAAAATTAGAAAAAGAAGCTTGGAAAGGAACTTGGGAGAAAATGCTGGAATTTGAATAGGCCTTCAAAGCATAGATTTCCCTGTTGGGGAACCCTTATTAGGCTATTCAGTTACACATAAACAAAGCTACTGCTCTGCCTCCTGCTCTCCATTCTTGAGGGAAACTGGGGCAATTATTTAGACCTAATTAATCACAGCTGTATTTCTGAATGCTTGTTCTTTCCATTGTCTGAAATGTCCCTGATTCTCTCTCGCTCTCTCTCTTTTTTTAAATATGGTTACAGTTCAACGCCCTGCAATGGCAAAGTATTTGCTTTCATAAAGACTGCGTATTCTTCTGCGGGAAGTTACTCGCAAAACAAAAAAGCTGAGTCTCAGACACTCAAGATCATGAGTATCTGACCTTTAACCAGGAATTAAATTGTGGGCCCAGCACTTTAGAGAGATCCACAACTCACAAACACTGGTCAGGGCCCGGGAAAGCCTCCTTCACATCTCTTGCCCTGTATCTTTGAGGCAGAGGCAACTGCTGCTAGTAGGTGTGGAGGTTTATGTGTCGTGCTGCTGCTGAAGTTTGAGACTGACCTCACTTCTAAAGACAGGGATGAGGAGTGGCAAAGGAAAGAGAAAAGACAGATTAACTGACTTGTCAAATTCCTTCTCTTAGGTGTGCAACTGTCTTGCCAAACAAAGCACGATTTCCCTGTTGTACAGGGTGTCCATTTTCTTGTTTCCTGCTCTAATTCACCATTTCAGAAGCACTTTCAAATTGTGCAATATTTGTGACAGTCACTGATGGAGGCTGAAAAACATTTTACAATATAAAACAATTCATATTTCTCTTAAACTTGAGTTTAGGTTGGTCTATACCTACACTGTCCAATATGGTAGCCACTAGCCAATGTGGCCACCGAACACTTGAAATGAGGTTATTCCAAAGCTCTATAGGTGTAAAGTAAATACAGGATTTCAAAGACTTAGTACGAAACAAAATAATGTAATATGTCTTCATAATGTTTTATATTGACTATATATTGATTATATGTTGCAATGACTGTTTTTGGAGATGGGTAAAATTAAATACATTATTAAAATTAATTTCACTTTTTATTTTTAATTTCTTAATTGTGGCAAGTAGGAAATTTGTAATGATATACTTGGCTCATGTTACATTTTTATTGGACAGTGCCGGGCTAGACCTAAGATGCGTGAAGTATAATAGCAAACATTCATGGAGGCTCCTAGAAGGTCCTCAAACACTAGAAAGCAGAATACTAGTATTTGCTACAACTAGTAATGTAAAATGATTTTTAGTAATGTTTAATTGAAATTTCAAAAAATGGTTAAAATTTTCTATTTTATTTAAATTAGCTAAAAGACTGTCAAAGGTGAGCTCGTGAAAGAGTGGTAAATGCATTGCTAAAGAAGAAATGTGTGCATTAAAGAATCAGAGCCAAAGACCTGGAATCATCCTTTGTGCTATGGATGGGTCCACTTTGTTTAAATTGCTGCAAAAAAAAGTGATTTCAACTACGCCAATAGCAGAAACATGCTGTGAAATATTTGGTGGTGTAAATACCAGATCCCACCTGATAAGCACTCTCAGACTCACTGTGGAAATGTCTACTGCATGCTGTTAAACCAGGCACACCTGAGGAGTAAGGGAAACAACAAGATTCTAAAGGATGAACACATACCCTAAACTCAGAGTGCTGAAAAAAGGGATGCTTAAAGGTCTCATTCTGTCTGGGGAAAGATTTGTGGAATTTCCGTATTTCATATGATATCCATCTGTTATACCAAAACATTTATCTTGTTAAATGAAGTTAATTAGTCCATGCATTGCCCCAGCAAGATAAAATTATTAAGATTGTGTCTTGAGCACAGAATTCTTCTATCTGCTTTGACCAATTCTATCAGAGGTCTGAGAATCTCATGGGGTGTGTATAAGTATGGAATTATATCTTTGAAATATAGTGCTGTCATGAGAATTTGAGGTTTCAATGTTTATCAATATTTTTAGAATCTGTCTATAATTTTATACAGGTGATGCTCAAAATTGTTGTGTATGTGCTGCAAAAAATTAATTGTAGAAAATGTTTATCATGTATTAAAAAATTTCCCTGGGCTTAATGTAAATAATTGGATAGGGTATTAAAATATTAAACAATCTTTTAAATACTAACAACCAAAGAAGAGTGAAGTTAGATCTTTGACAGAAAATAAAATCAATTTTGAATTTGTGCCATCTACAGTTGTTTGCTATGAATTTTTGCTTCCCATTGATAATGTTAGCAAACACTTAAAAAAGTAAACAAATCTAAGGTTGAATACTTTAGTCTTAAACTGGTTAAAATACACTATTTCAAACTTTAGAGAAAATGATTTTTCTAAATTGAAAAAAACTACATGTAACATACGCAACAAAATTTAATGTCTAATAAAATATGCAAAAATTAAGGAAATGAAAATATTTGCGTAACCATGAAGGACAAGATTCACATACAAATAATGCTGAAACTAATTTCTATAGATACTGTTTTCTGGCTATCATAAATTCAATGTATGGTCTTGAAGGAATAGAGAGTTGAGCAAATTGAGTGAGGCATATATTACTACTTCAAATGTTTTTAATAATATCCTAGCATTGAAAGAATCCAAGAAACATATATGTTGTATTATGGAATGCTGAAAATATTGATATAAACAATACAAAATTATATAATTAAATATTTTTGTAATAGTTTCTGTGAAGTGCTAACTTTTCAAACATTACTCTCATTACAACATTTGAGCACATAAATTTATAGAATAATTCCAAGCATTGTATTTTAAATTTATAAGCACTTCCAGACAAATTCTTCCAAATTGAAGTTATTAAAGCAAATGAATCCTATTTAAGCACTACGATGTTTCAGCAAAGGTCTAACTTGGCATTACTGTCAACAGAATACAAATCGAAAATGTTGATTAAAGTAACATAACAAGTAATTTTGCTGACATGAAGTTTAGGAAAATAAATTACATGAAATAAATATATAATAATTTATAATTTATATATGTTTTGCTTTATCACACATCCAAATACTTTCCTCTTTTCAATAGAATAGCCAAGCATGTGTGTGTACAATATTTAAGCTTGTTAATTTTTCTATTTTGCTGACTTCAGTAACAAAAATTACCAAAGCTTAATGCATATTTTTCAATGTATTCATTATGAAGGATCACTCATCAAGGTAGAGAAAAGAATATATTTCCTATAATAGGCTGTACTCCCAATTTATAACTTTTAAATATTTGATCTCATTGTATTTTGACCTGTGTTTGTAATTTTTCCAGGTCCCACAAATATTAGGTATAAACCTGGTGGTGGAACTCATTCTGAAGGCAGTGAATGCTTCTATTTTTATTAATCTTCTGAAGAAGCCAAACAGAGTGTCAAAGTTCAATTTTCCAAAAGGTGAAAATATAACTCATAAAAACATAAGGTGAGCTCAAGTCAAAAGCAGTAACGAGAGATTAAGCGAGAGGTTAAACTGGTTCAATTGAGTATAGGAAAGACCAAAGTATGTACAGTCACAGAAAGAAAAAATGCTGAAACGACATTGCTAAATTAAATACAAAACTGTTTAATCTCCTCTAGGACCATAAACCATAACCTTTGGGACTCTTTTCCATCAGACAGAAATCATTTGTGTCTCAACTAGGCAAAAATCATTTGCAATTTAACAATCTTCTAAAGGTTAACATCTGACTGCACAGAGGCTGGAACTTTACCAATAGTAAATAATAAATCAAACAAAACTGAATCATCTTAGAGAATTAGGTAGGTCTTGAGGAGATCTGTTAGTGCTCTAGTGCGCCATGGAGAGAACCGGTAGTCACCCTTTTGCATCCCAAGTTTTGGATATTTTATCTTAGCAAGGGAAAGGAAATAAAATATGGGAAATTGAGGCTTAAATTGGGGAGACAGAGGGACTCCTTCTCTAACAGAGCTTGGGGAGTGGGCCAGGACTCTGAGGAATATCGACTCAAAACCATGCCATCTATAAGAGTCACCTGGCCCCGGTCCTATACAGGCAGCTCAGAAACCAGTCCAGGAGCTGCCCCGGGACTGGGACACTTCAAGGATTGGCCTGGACTGGCACACTCCAAAAACAGCCTTATTTTCTTGTAATTGTAATTTATTCTGTGTTTCAATAACTTTTCTTTATCTGCAGGCTTCAGTAAAATTCTGCCAAGTGATAGCCTCCTCTTTAGCTGTGTTGTGGGAACTTAAAGAGAGGGTCTGGTCCACGTTTGAATGAAGCATTCATGTTAGGAATGGAAAGAAAGGAGCGGGGCAGTGTTTTTCCTCCAGCTGGGCCACTTTGGCGGTAGAGTAGCAGCTCAAGGGAAGGTGACCAGGCAAGAGAACCCATATGAAATTACTTATCATTGAAATTATTGGTTATACTATAGAGGAGGAGCTATACAGATCGAACTTGGCCAACACCAGTGGCAAGGGAAGATCAGGTCATGTGAAATACCTGGGCAGGTGTATGTCAGAAATACTTGGAAAGGGGTCCTAGAAAAGACTAGCTTTTTCCTTTGGACAATGAATGAGGGTCCAGAGCAGCTGTGCTTGTTGAATGGCAGTACAAAGATTGCAGATGTGAATTCTCAAGTCACATTGCCTGGGTTCAGATCCTAATTCTACTTCTTAATAGCTATATAAATTTGATATGACCTAGTTTCTTTATTCATCAGTTTTCTCATTGGCGAAACAGGTATAAAGCATACCTACCAGAGAGGGTTATGAGAACTGAATGAATATTTATCTATCTTAAAATATTTAAAATAGTGCCTATCATATTGTATGCATTTTGGTAATTTTTCTCTTGGCATAAGCTCTATTCTTGCCTTTTACACTTACTTTTGAATTATAGGAGTGGTAGCCTACAAACTATATTTCCCTTGTTAGTTGAGTTCAGAATTTTGGAAAGCAAGAGGAAGAGAGAGACCATGTTTCCTCACTTTTAGAGCTGCCTTCAGCGAAAGCAGTAGCAGCAGCGTCGTTTAGGCTCTTCAGTGGGAGCGTGGCTCCCAGGTTCCCACTCAGCTGCAATAACATGAGAAACACAGCGTGGATCAAAGTAGGAGCAAGGCAGGGCTTCCGCCCAGGAGTGGTACCAGCTCTCGATCAATGGTTCCACTGTACCATTTGGTTCACTCAGCCTTTCCAACAACTTTGTAACTAACTCTCTGCATTAAATCCCTTTGTACTTGAAATATCTAGAGTGGTTTTTATTTTCCTGATAGACACAGTTATTATTATTTTATTATATTATTTCTACTAATATATATTATAATATTAATATTATTATTAATATCATCTGAAACATTGTCTAGGAGCCAAAAAGTCTAACAATGTAACCTTCTTACCCAAGTTTTCCAATCCGTTACTCAAGTCCTTTTCCCCACAGACTTCGTCCTTGACCCAGAAGCATATATAACGAATGATCAATAGTTATATGAACTGGTGTCTCATTTAAATCCCCACTACAGGTTTATATCTATTACCAATCAATGGCCTAATGGGTAAAGAGATTTATTTCATTTGACATTAGTCTAAGAAAGATCGCTGGTATTTGGGAGAACATATTTTGAACAATTAAAAAAATGTATAATCAATAATAGAAGAGTTCTTATGTCCTTTATAAGGCAAACACGTCTAGAAATATTGTGATTTACCTTTAATAAGTGATCTTTCTCTAGCTCTCTATTGATTACTCCTGACTTATAATATAACGGTTTGAAGGAGGAAATATATATACCACACCAATAACCTTGTTTTACTCCTGAAGCAAAAGCAGTTTATTTCCAATAGCTGGACTGCCTTGTAAGAGAAACTTTGATCAATAAATTTAGCATCCAGAATTATACATTTGTAGAATGGTTTATAAATGTGAGGGCTTAAAACTGGGGAAGAATTTGAAAAATGGTCTGGAAAAGACAGAACTTGTATAGAGAGAAAGTGTCTGGCTCAGCAATGAACTTAAACGTTCTAAGAGATCAGTCTGACTCGCATTAGAGTCTCTTTATTTTTCTTTGATTCTCATTCTTCCTTTTTTTTTTAAGGGTTTAGTTGTATCTTAAAATAATCATATCTGTCTTTGGAGAATCTCTGGAGAAGTCTGTTGTTGAATTTTTTATCTTTGTATGCTGGTTTTTGCTGGCAAATAAGTCTCCTCATGACATAGTTACACAGATACCGCTGGCCATGAACAATGTTAGCTGGAAAATGTCTTTACTTTGAATGATTCTTTCCAATAGCCTATTTCAGCAAATAGCTTCCTTGGCTAGATTGATCTCTCTATTAATAACCTAGAGTTTATAACTATACAACATGTGACTAAAAGTAAATAAGATCGATGTCCAGGTACAACACATAGAACCAGGATTGTTGTCACAGTTATACCACTTGTGACATCTGAGTAGTCTATACATGAGACAGTCTACTACTTTCTGGAAAAAGAAAATACAAAAACTACTGGAATATAATTTGAAGAATCATCGATGAGAAGACAGTAGACAAAATAAAAATAACACTGGCTTTGTCATCAGACCACTTGAGCTCAATCCATGACTCTTTCTCTAAGGATGAATTCCTATCTTAATCCATTTCTCTCTCTCCCCTCTCAATCTTTCCTCTCCCTCTCTCTCTCTCTCTCTCTCACACACACACACACATACACACCATATAAGCCACACAAGCAGCTTATATCAGAGGCCAGTCAACTGAGACCTGTGGGCCAAATTCAGCCTATCACCTATTTTTGTAAATAAAGTTTTATCGGAAAACAGCCACACCCATTTGTTCACATATTGTCTCTGGCTGTTTTTTCATATCAAAGGCAGTTTAGTATTTGTGACAGAGATCATATGGTTGCAAAACTGAAAATCTTTACTCTGGCCCTTTACAGAAAATATTCACTGATCTCCAGCTTAGATAACAGTAGAAGCTCAGGAAATTTTAGTCCCTTCCCTTTAGTTGGAAAAAAATATGACAGAACTAGTGCCCAGATCTTGCTTCCTAACACTATTCTCCAATAAAAGGAACCAGGGCTCCTTGGAAAAATCACTGATTTTAGGGCTGAGACAAGAAATATGCACAATGAGCCTGGAGCATCTTGGAGTGCCAGAAAGGAAAGAAATGTTAAAAATGAAAAAGTGAACAAACAACAATAGCTATATGTCAACGGGACACAGGAGACAAACAATGGTGCTTCCAATTTGAACAATTTGAATAAATTAATAAATAAGTAAACAAATAAAACATTGTATTGGATTATAACTCAAAGTCTAAAATAAATCTCCATGAGTCCATACTGATATAAACAATTGATTGAATAAATAAATAACAAGGGGAGAATAGAAAATCTCCAGTATGAAGAATTTCAAATAATTTATGTTGATACTCTACCTTCAAGGAGATGGAACATAAGCATCCACTCCTTAAGTTGATCTTCACATAGTAACTTCCTTCAAGGGTACAGTAAGGAAAAAGGGAAAAAGAGCAACTTTACAGCAAAGAAACCTCGCAAACACTACCTCAGCCAGCTGATCAAGGTCAACATCAACAGTCATAAGTCAGGTTGATAGTACATACCCTTGATAGTATCTGATGAGAATGCTACCTCGTCTCTGTGGTTTTCCTCCACAAAATCAATAACCCAGTTCTAATCATGAGGAAAACATCAAACAAATCCAAACCGAGGGACATTCTACAAAATATCTGACCAGTACTGCTCAAAACTGTCAAGGTTATCAAAAACAAGGAAAATCTGACAAATTGTCACAGCCAAAGAAGACATAACTATTACATGTAATGTGGTTTCCTGGATGGAATTCTGGAACAGAGAAAGGACATTAGGTAAAAACCAAGGAAATCTAAATAAACCATGGACTTTAGTTAATGATAAAATATCAATCATGTTGCCACACTAATTGTAATAAATGTATTATACTATTAGAAGATGTTAATAATAAGGGAAACTAGGTTTGGGGCATACATGAATGCTCTGTTTGATTTTTGTAATTTTTCTGTAAATCTAAAACTATACTAAAATGAAAAGTTTATTTAAAAATTTGGCAGAAAATACTTGAAAAGTTATTGTATTTGGATGGCCATATCTTACACACTTAGATGTACACATTATTTCACCATATGAATCTAACAGCAGAATAAAATGAACAAAAGAGTTCTACGTACATGTATTCTCCTATAATAATATATTGTACTCAAATGTTTTACTTGAAACTTTTTGCATCTTTTGCATTTATAACTAATGAGTTCCAATTCTAAAAATGCTAGAGAAATAAGAAACTCTATTTCAAATACAAAAGACAAAAATAGCAGGAAATAGTCATACTCTGAAATATAATAAAGTCATTCAGAAGTTCTATATAACAGCAGCACAAAAAAGAGAGAAGGATACAGTTAAAGGGTAAAGTCTACTGGGAATGTATTTAATTCAAGTATTGTATTTTGGAAACTACCCAAAAGCAGTAAGAGATTTAGCACAATGTCTGAGAAATTAGAGTGAGCAATACAACAGAAGGGCAGTTCGTTTGTATATTTGGAGAGAAAAATCAGCATAATAAGAAAGAAAACAAGTTTTTCCTGCATTTACAGGAAAAAAAATACTCTAAACCATAAACATATTTCCAAAAGAAATGACTATCACCGGTTAGAAAATGTGCAGCTTATAATGTGCAGCTACTAATGCAAGGGCAAGTCTATGCCAAGAATAAATCTAAAATTGACACGCATTCATTCCAGACATCGCTAAAGTTCGAATGCTTTAAAAACTTAAGAAATCCAAAGCTGTCATCTGAGGCATTTTAAATCTGTGACAACATGCTTCGTTACACAATGATGGTTCTAAGCCAAATTAAGCCGTGCTGGCAATCTTCCTGAAAGAGAAACTGATATTTCATAAGGCAGTGTCAGGTCATGTTGGAATAAGTTGTCCTTGATACCCTGAGGCCTCTGATGCTAGAAGTCAAGCGAAAGACCCTGATTCAATCCTCAGGAAATAGCTTTTTCAATCTATTCAACTATAAGGAAGCAATGCAATCATTTGGAAGACTGACGATATTCCTTTCAAAAGACATATTATTGTGAATGTAGTTAACCACGAATCAATGATTTCAATGGCTTCCCTTGATATAATTAAAAAAGCCACTTAGAATCATCCCATTTTTGCCTAGAATATAATTTTTTAAAACACAGATAGTCCTCAAACAACTTAGGATAATAAAGCAATTTAACTTATCTATTCCATGAGGCTAGATTAGAGAACATTTATTGAATATAAAAATATTTAACAGCTTATAGGTATTCTATGTTAATATTTAAATATAGAAAATCAATACAATGTGCTGCTTTTAGGAACTTAATTGTCAAAATCTGATTATACTGAGTAACTACAAATTGAGTATATCAATTCTACATGTTTGCTTAGGCCTGACGTCTATTGTTTGAATATTTTTTTAAAAAACAACTAATATTTCTTTCAATGAAGAGTAAAACAGTAAAGGCGAGACAGACAGACAGATTTCTTTAACTGCTTGACAGTTATCTTGTTTATCCTTTTGGCTAAAGAGCAAGGAATTAATTTTGTTTTTTTCATTACAGCTTTAGCATAGATCATTTATCGAGATTCATTTACTTAACAAATGTTTATTGATCACAAAATTTGCATCTGGCATTATGAAGAAATTCTGGGGATACAACCGTAAGCAAAATCAGAAAGGGTCTCTGTCCTCATGGAGCTTATAGTCGAAAAGATGAGACAGATTTAATTAAATTATCACATAAATAAATGTGAAACTGCTGTTTAATAATTGGTAGGACGGGCAAATGCATGGTGCTATGTGATTTAGTCAGAGAGCTGGAAAAAGCTTCTCTGAGAGTCACACTTGAGACCAGACATAAAGAGTAAGTAAAAGTTCACCAGACAAGGAGAAGAAGGAAAATTCCCAGGTACAGAAGGAAGAATGTATTGCTATTACTTTCTAGTGGAAGATAGTTTGGGCCATGAGTGAGCTTAGAAGATCACAGTAAGAAAGTTTGCCTTTATCCAAGAGAGTAAGAAAGCATTTAAGAGTTTTAACCCAAAGCAACATAACTATTTTTGCATTTAAACAATGTCTTATAGTCTATTATGTGGATAAACGATGAGATGGGGCTGGCCTGGCTACAGGTAGATTAGTTAAAGTGTTACTGTAGTATCCAGGAGTCAGTTTTTGAGAACTTGAGCCATGATGATTTTCCTGGAGATGCTAAAACGTGGATAGATTTGAGAGCCATTTAGGAAAAATATGCACTGGACATGGTGATGGGTTAAATATGGGGTAGGAGAAAAATGATAGAAAGAGGAACAAGTGTGGAGATTAGCCTCTAGATTTCTGGCTAGTACAGCCTAATGGGTACTGGGGCTATTCAATGAGACAGACTAAAAAGGAGATTATTAAAATGTGGGGGAAGATGATGTGGAATAGAATGAGTCCATTTGGGGATGTTGACTTTAAGATACCACTGAGACACACAGGAAGGAATGACCCAAGAAGCACTTCCAGAATGGCAGAGTTAGGATCTCTGAAAATTGGCTCCCCATAAAAACGATGAGAACACTGGCAATAATTGTCAAAATCAACTTTTTTTTAAAACGTGGGAATTAACCAAAGGCTTGCAACAATTATAGAAGCTCTTATGCAAGAGAAATGGCTGAATCTCAGTAAGAACAACAAGCTCTGTAGTATTTTAACTTGCCTTATTCCCATCAACCTCCTCCCAGCTCCATAGTAGCATTGAAAACACACACGCCCACACTATGCAGCTGTAACAGCCAGCAGCCTAGCAGCCAATGGAGGGGCAGAGAGGGTCTGGAGTTTCCTAAAGCCCCATCTCCAGAGAAATGTTTTTATTTGATCTTTGTATCAGTTCCTAGGTAAAGCTCCATTCTTAGGGCTTGCCTTTATTTGACCTGACTCAGAACTCCCTCTGTGTGAGTCTTATCTCTAGGGTATTTTGGGGAAACAGTTAGTCGTAATTGTTTAACATGGCAGCTTCCTGAGGCAGTGATGCCAGTTGTAGGTAAGAAGAGGCTAAACAAAAATCTTAAAAAAAGGAAATGGGGGAATGTGATGTCTATTGGGAGATTTGAAGAGGTACAACATATTCCTGAAAATCTAGAAGAGCATGTTCACATTCAGGGCTGTGCATATGCTCAGGAATAACCTGAGAAGGCCCTACTTTCTCCCCTTTGGTGACTTTAATGCTCTGCCCACGATGGAAGTACAGACTAAGGCGGAGTGCACTGGAACATGGAGGGCATATCCTAACATATAAGCAGAGCCCCTCAGCAAAGACTGGGAGACTTATTGGTTCAGGGTGTTTAGGGAAATCTCTGTCTAATCATTAATTGATCACTAAGTTAACTGACTAGAGTCTTCATTGGCTCCACAAAACAAAGAATATAAACTGAATTATTTCTAGAAAGTCATTCAACAAACAAGTTTGCTGGTAAGGTTCTAAACTGGTGTAGCCACTTTGGAAAATAGTTTGGCCATTGCTAAAATTGTTAAACATAAATTTACCATAAGATGCAGCAATTCCACTTCTAGGTGTGTCCCCAAGAGAAATGAAAACCTATGCCCATGCAAAAACTCATGTATGAATGCTCATAGTAGAATTATTTATAATAGTAAAAAACTAGAAACAACTCAAACATCTATCAACTGAAGAATGGATAGAAAATATGGTCTATCTATTCAAGGGAGTATTGTTCGTCCACAACAACGAATGGAGTACTGATATATGCTACAACGTAAATGAACCTTGACATGTCACGGTAAGTGAAGAAAACTAGACATGAAAAATCACATATTGTATGATTCCATTTATATTCAATGTCCAAAATAGGTCATCCAGAGAGACAGATTAGTGATCACCAGGGGCTGGGGTAAGTGGCTGCTACAAGGTATAGTGTTCCCTTTTGGGGCGACAAGAGTATTCTAAAGTTACATAGCAGTGATTCCTGTACAACTTTGTGAATATATTTAATTGTATACTTTAAATGGGTCAATTTTTTGGCATATGAATTATATCTCAATAAAGTTGTTACAAAAAATAAAAAGAATGAAATTATAAATTTGAATGTTGTTTATAAGGATGACACCTTTGTATGGAAGTTAGAAATTTTCTGTCAATTCTTTTAATATGTTGATCCATGGAAAATTTCATAACTGTTCCAGTTTGTTCAGGCTGCTATAACAGAATCCCACAGACTGGGTGATTTATGAAAAACAGAAATATATTTCTCACAGCTCTGGAGTCTGGGAAGTCCAAGATCAAGGGACCGGCAGATTCTATGTCTGGTGAGGGCCAGCTTCCTGGTTCTCACTGTGTCCTGACATGGCAGAAGGGGCAAGGGAGTTCTCTAGGATTTCTTTTGTAAGGGCACTAATCCCATTCATGAGCGCTCCATCCTGATGACCTAATTACCTCTCAGGGGCCCACATCCAGGTAACATCATATTGGGAGATAGGATTTCAACATATGAATTTTGGGGGGACACATTGAGTCCATAGCAATAATGAAGTTACAGAGTACAATTTTTAAGAAGAATATAAGAAAAAATTAGGGGAGATATGGAGTCCAAGGATTCTATGAAAAAAATGGTTGCAGAAATCATCTTGGAGAAATTACATATATGTCCCTGGTTTACACGGGCTTAAAACAATCTTGTTAGAGAACACAAATATGCCAAAAGTTACTTTGAAACTAGGCAAGAAATACTATTAAGATAAAAAGAGCCAGCTAAGGAGATTAAAGCATATGGTCCTTTGCTGTTTCCCAAATTCCTAAATTTTTCAAAGGCATCTGGATAACAGAACAAAGCATAAAGACAGAGCAGAACCTAAAGGGAGCTATTCACAGTAATTGAAATAGCCAAAGGGAAAATGCAAATAGTTTTTAAGGCATTGGTTTCCTGCTTTGAGAATGCCTCAATGTTTTTCAAGAGAAGCTAAAGATGAGCATAGTTCATATGGATAAAGACAAGAGATTTAAATGAAAAAGAAACAACATTTCTCTCCATGTAAGTGGTACATTCAAACCACTATTCAATTCTTAGGGCCAATTATATACATCTGTAAAAAAACGCTAAAGAAAACATTTTGAGTGTGTTAGTTTTTTACAAGAAATACATTGTAGCATCAAATAAATCAATCTGCTCATTGAGTCTCATTGTCTTATATAATTCTTGTGTCTCTATCTGCTTTGTCCACATTAATGTCTTATTTAAAGTAATAGTCATATCAATTAGAATCCTCTTGGCCAGTTAACCTGCTGGCATTTAAACAACTGCCAACCTTGAATACTAATATAACAATTATCAACAAGGAACAGACTGGGATGGTGATAAATGAGTTTGCTTTTGAACAGTGAATGAAAAGCTGATATGGTCCACCATGGTCTTTAAATGTGGTTTTTCGAGAGGTGGGAGTTGGAGAGAGCAAAAGAAGGATGTGCTTTGAAATCTGGTTCCTGAGGGAGAGTGGTTCTATTCCTTAGCCTTTCTGTGTATTGATTTTTGTCTTTGTAAATAGAGAATAATAATGTCTTCTTCAGAGAGACTCAGGAAAGATTAAAATATTAGTAAATACCCTACGTACTTGGCACATAATAGGCCCCCAATCACTGTAGCTGTCATTATATCTGTTATTATGGAATCTTACTTTACATTATAACAATGAAAAGCATCAGAAAAAAGCAACATTGTTGTGACACTATACTATGTCCAGATATTTATAAGTCATTAACATAAGGTTTGGCCAACACAGTTTCATGTCTTAGGAACTTGGCTCCTGCTTGCATGAGGGAAGGTGATGAAAAGAAGCATAATCTCTTCTTAAATATGGCACAGAGGAACAGTGTCCATGACACAGGGTTTTCCTCATTTTCCAAATAAAATAAAAAGGAAAGATTCATCTCAAATGAGATCGTGTAACAACTGGTAGAATGAGAAAAATGAATGAAAACTGTCAAACTCTTTTGGATCTTCTTTCGCAGATGAAAAGTAGAACAGGGAAAAATGGTTATTTTTCAAATGACTACACTTGCCACTCAAATACGAATAGCACATATACCTGAATGCTCACAAGTATTTCATATTTATGTAGGATGTATTCTGGTCTTGCTATCCTACAAAGGAAGGTTAGCTACAGAATGCATTGGTGGCATATATTACTGCCAATGTTCGTTAATATAATTTTCATTCTTCCCTGCCATCTCAGAGGTGTCATGAGATTAGTGTATCTTCTTCATCTGTTAGCATCCTCAGGGCAGTACACAATCTCCGCTATGCTACAATACCGAACAAATATTGGTGGAATGAATGAGATATTTAGACTAGGTGTGCTAGGAACATATCCACCACCATGTTTCAGTAGGAAAGGATACAGTTTGCCCTTATGCAAGCAGGGGCGGGGACTCCCCCATATCTGATGGCCCTAACAGATAAAAGCTCAGTGGAGGTGATGGTGACAAAGGGGTAGAAATTTAAGTAACTTGAGTTACAGAACGTGTGTGCGTGCGGACATGTGTGTGCATGCACATGTGCGTGCCTTAGGCAGGGATGTGCAGGGTAGATAACGGACCCAGTAGCTTTAAGGCGGAGCACCTAGAGAAAATATTCCTTTGAGGATTCTAGCTGGGGTTAGATATGCAATTGAAACTTGATCAGGTATAATGGTAGCGAAAGCTTTTTGGCCAGGTAGCCAAAAATTTTTTATGCTGGAGGAGTGAACTGTGCAATGGAGTTACACTATCAGTACATTTACCTTTTAAGCTAGGTTTAGAACCTAACCCTCATGTAATTCACATTTAATGCCTAAGAGCATGAGACTGATTCATAGAAAGATAGATGCAGGCAGTCAATGTCATCTCTGTATCTTTTCCAAGAATAGTGTGTGTGTCCATCTGCTGATGCAAGATTTAGATTAAAACCCAATAAGCATTACCTACTGTGTGCCAGGTGACATTTTATCTTTTTACCTCCTCCCAGGAAAAAATTTATTTATATTCATTAAATTTACAGAGGCTGATTTATTAAAACAGAATGGAGTAAATCCTTCAGGCAAACAGAGACATTTTATAATTCTCATCCATCATTTGTTCTCTATTAGGAATTTTATAGTTATCATAAAGTCAGGAGGAATAGCAAACACATTTACTGCATGCCAGGCACTGCTTAAAACAGTTTACACAGATTATCTCATTTGATTTTCACAACAACCTATTCCTTAGGTATAGTTATAATCCAGTTTTACAGATGTGAAAACAGAGCAAAAGATATTAAGTCATTCGGCCAAGGTCACACAGGTACTAAGCAATGGCTCTAGGATTCAAAGCCAGCAGGCTGATTACAAAGCAGGGACTCAAGTGTCAAGTCACACTGTCACGGAGCACCGGGTTACTCATTACTGAGGGTTTCTGCTTTGTTTTGTCTTAAGTTTAGCACAGTAGTCCTCAAATTTTAAGGCATTCATGAAGTACATCAACCCAAATCAAGTTTTAGGATTTCCAGGGCAATTTTTACTTACTGACTTTAGAACTTAGCCCTGGTAAGAAGCAATGTCACTGTAATTTGCAAAATCACAGCCAGCCTGTAGAGCAAGTACAATGGAAGCAGAAGCCGGCCCTCCCTAACACAGTGCTGGGATATGCCAATTATAGATAACTTATCTGTTCATTAGAGCTCAGACATTTTTAGGCAAAATTAGTCTGCCTGCTGTATTGCAGCTAGGACATGAAATTTAAGCATACAAAAAATACTTGGAAATATATTTTATTAGTATTGTTACCTTTGCAGATAAGCTTTAAGCACTCTTCATTCATTTATTCATTTGTCCCTTTCCTCTTTCCCTTTCTTCTTTCCATCCAAACATTATTCATTCACTACCATGTGTTAGGTGTGTGGACAAAACAAAAAATAAAACAAAACCCAAACATGGTCTTTTTATGTTTAGTTTTTGTCCTTTAAATGAGTTAGGATCTTCCACATTTCTCAGTGTTGGTTTAATTCTTAGAAACGTACCCAATATTGATCAATGGAATTAGGTCTTTTGCCTAAAACCACAGAAAAATTTAAGGTGCATAGGATTGTGTCTTGATATTTATATTTTAGAACCCTAATGGAGAAAATTCTGGTACAAGATGAGGATTATAAAAATCTCATTTGAATTTGGTAAATGCATTTGTCATTGTGATACTTTCTTTTACTGCTAGATAATAGACATAATGTGTTTAACTCTAAAAGTGTCCATCTGTTATGAAGCTGGGGAAGCAATTGCAGTTATCTATATTCCACTTTTATATTTCCACATTTAAAATTTTCTTTAAAAGAATTTCTGGATTTTAACTTCTAAATGTTCCAATGATACAAATAGAATTAGACAATAGTTGGATGTCCAAATGCTATTGTGTCCAAATGAAAACTTCTAAGTCATGAGTATCACCAGAATATTATTAAACGAATCTTGTAGAAAGTAGAGATTCCAGGCCAAGAAGATGAGGAAGCAATCTACATCTCATTCTGAAGGAAATGCATTTATATTGCTTCCATGCACTAGGGTAATGCCCATCTAAGAAGAGCTCCTCTGACAGAGACAAGGATGTTGCCGAGTTTTAGAAAGACATCTTAATATATTTTAATTAGCTCAAATTTTATAAAGCACTTGCATTTTGTATATCCTGGAAAATGAATGTATGACTCATGGATTCCAGACAGATAAAAGAAAAATCAAAATCACTGATGAGTCTATGAACAAATGTAATTATATAAGCCTTACTACCATAGAACGCACTCAGGTTTATAAAAATTTTGAGTGATTTTTCTTTTATTAAAATTGGCTTTTTCTGTTAAAAAAGTTAAATCGTGAGGTAAGCAAGGTAATGACAATTTTAAACATACATGTGATGAGAAAAGCTTACAAATTTAATTTTGAGTGTTTCTTTCATCCAATTATCCAATAAAATTTGTAACCTAATGGAAGGGCTCTCTTCGAAAGGTGAAGACACAAAAGAAAAGTTATTTCCTCCTCTTTAAAAAGGATTTCTGCATTTAATCAGCATGACCATTTACAGTCCACGAAAGGTTGTTTCAGACTTCTTTTTGCCCCCTTTAGTTCCCTCAGGATTTGTGTAAATGCTTTCCAAATTTAGTAATGGAATCTCTCAAAAATTAAAATTTGGGAAGGCAACATTAATACTGATAAAAAGGATGAAAATAAAACTAAAGATACAAGTGGAAAATTTGAAGAGTGAGAGGAAGAAAAGAATACATAAGTAGATGAGAAGCAAAATACAAGCATTCTTTACATAAATATTAACTTTCTGAACTAACAGAGTAGTGAAAAAACGTTGATAGTATCTGAAGCCTCAAATTTAAAGACAATTTCAGCTTGGAGTTGATGATGGTTAGGGGCGTCCCTGACACATTATTATACCACAATCCAGATCTAAATCGCATTGTAAAGATGAGGACACAGAGAATATAAACTAAATTATTGAAGCTGCATATTTGAAGTCAGAGTTTCTTTCCTTACATGGAAGAAACTTCTATAGTCATTGAGAAGGTGAGTCTCAGAGGACTAGAAAACTACTAAAAAAGAAAAATGACCTGTCAGATGATAATTAAAATTACCTGCAGGCTTAGCATCCGTGGTGTACCGCAATCCCTAGCATGCCGTGGAGACAGCTAGTAAAATACTTCTTTCCTCACAAGATCTATTTTTCAGTCAGTTTTCTTGGTAATATTTTCCATGAAACTATATTTCCAATTCTACATTGAAAATGAATAGATGAATGGCATTTTCTTTATTTTTAAAATGCCTTGAAAGTCAACTTTATGGAATACATCTCTTTAATAACCCAAGGAGTCAGGTGAGGGGAGAAAACAGTCATGGGATATAAATAATAACAAGTGAAGAGGATAGAACAAATTATAGAGATGAAGGAAAATTGAAGGGAAGAATTATAAATGCTGCAATTTTATCTCCAGTTTTTCTCCTGAATGATGTTGAATTCAACGATTAACCTGGCACTAACCTCCACCCGCACTTCCCATTGACTCAGTGGGAGCTCTTCATGGAGCTGCAATTATGAGCTGCACATAACACAAATTGTTAACTTGCTCATTTATCATCTTTCCTATTCCCTAAATATTTTATCTCATGCACAAATGTGTGAGTTCCATTGACATCAAATGAAGATACTTTATATCTTAAAAGCAATAACATTTATATATATCCCATATGAAAATAAAATTTAAATCTCTTGCCTATGCTTATATACACATATGAATCTTTGTCTTATATATCCACTAGTCTGAATAAAAATATCAATCATTATGTACTAACACATTATGATGCTTAAAATCTTTGGTGGGAATATCGTCCACAGAAAGACTTGAGGTGAGGGAGGAAGATCCCTCCCACCTGATAATAGAATTTCTACATGCTCAATCACACATTCAATTTTTTTCCCAGTCTTTTTCTCCCATTGTAAGATTGGTGTTAATAGTATTTATAACAGAACTGACATAAATGACTCAGTGTATGCACCACTATTTAAATCTCTATAGCCACTCTTTCTCCTCATCTAGCTCATTTTCTTCAAAACATTTCAACTGAATGAACATATCATCATTATTTCAAAACTCAGCCTGGAATGAAGAGGTTTCCTCAGTAATTCCCTAAAGCCTCCCCTAACAAACACCTTATCCTTGGTGTAATACCAGTATTTTGTTTATATCCTGTTCACATCAAAATCTCTCATCTTATGGAGAACAGATTGGTGGTTACCGGAGGGGAAGGGATCAGGGGGGATGGTGAAAGGGGTAAAGGGGCTTATATGTAAGGTGACTATGGAAACTAGACTTTTGGTGGTGAACAGGATGCAGTCTACACAGAAGCCCAAATATAATGATGTACACCTGAAATTTGCATAGTGTTATTAACCACTGTCTCCTCAACGAGAAAAACCTCTCATCTTTTTTCCCATTACTTCATTGTTGTTCTTTTTATAGTACTTGGAGATAAGATAAGCCACTACAATTAGCAGGAGTTCACAAAAGAGCAGAGTCATTTGGGGGTATATCTAGTGACATTTTGGGAAAGATACAGGGTATTAAGAAATCTTCAGTCCTCGATTTCAAACCTAGGTCACTGCATACGTTTCTTTTGTATACTAACAATTCTTCTACAGCCAAAGTCAAAAGCCCTCAAGAAAGTAATGTATTTTTCACGTCTACCATGATGAACATTGAAGAAAATGGCATTGAGTGCCATCCAACCAATAAACCAAGCCATAGTTGGTGTGAAGGCCTGTTTCTATGCCCTCAGATTGGATCTGTTCTCTTCAGATGTGACTAGAACATCATCAGTTGATATGGATAATTTTGACCTTCTGTTAATATATCTATTTAGAACTTGTAATCATTTTTCTATAATAAATTTTAATATACTATTTCAAGAAGAACCTTATATCACCTTCCTGCTCAGAAAGCTTAAAAAACCTTCTGACTAAATCCTAAACTCTTTAGAGTGATTCCCCAAATCTCCTATGGCACCTGCCATTCTCCTTCCCTACCCGCTTCTTTCTCGTCTTAATATTTTGTTACTTCCTTCATGTCTTCCATGTTCCAGTCAAGTGGACTCTTTCAAAGGTAAAACACATGCCATCGTTTCCTGACTCTGTACATTTACATATTCTGGTCAGTTCAACTGAAATGTCTTTCAATCCTACCTCCACCGAAAACATCCTCTTGATTTAAAGACTCAGCATCAATGCCATCTTTTTCATGAAGCCCTCCATGTTCCATCTAACACTTAGTTTGCAAGTCTTGTATATTGCGGCACTTACCATGCCCTACCCTGTTTTGCAGATAATTATAACAGCTATAAGTTCCTGTAGGGCAGGATTCACATTTCGTTTATCCTTTTCTTGTAAATCTCAATAGAATATGGTCGAGAAAATATCTTGTACAAAGTAAGGAATCAATAAATATAGTTGAACTAATTTACCATTGTAAAATGTATTTAAAATAAAGACTATCTTCTAAGAAGTATGGTTCTTCTACTTATTATTTTATTTACTAATGTTTACTGAATATCAGTTATATGCCAAGCAAGGAGTAGAGTGGAAAGCCAAACATTGTCCTCTGCTCATGAAATTTACAATCTAGTATTATAAAATAGTGTAATATGAAAGGCACAGGACTGATTATCACCTAGGTTGGGGTCTGAGCCCTGTTCCTCACTAGCTAGGAAAAACTGGACAGTTGATGTAATGTCTCAGGATCTCATTTTCCACTGTTGGTTAGATTTGATGTTCTTTACCATCCTTCATGGCTCAAAAATATTATATTTTGACTCTGGAGAAAAACATTTGAGTGGACTCAGCTTGTTCAATAATCTATATATCTATATCATTGCTTTCCTTTTTTTTTTTTTTAATTAAACTGCTTTCCTTCTGTGCAGACCAAATACAGAAAGAGCACATGTGGATATTTACTGAGTAATATCAAATAGTCACAAAGAAATAGAAATAAGCTTCAAACAAATATTTTAGTAGGGCTAGCATAATTTACTGAAAGGTTATAATAAAATATATAGGAATGGTATGCATTGTTTTAAATAAATGATGGCCGTACTGGAAAATCCTGGCCAGGAAGTTCCCAGAGTTGTGAGTATTCCCTCCATCCATGTTTACTCAGTCAGGCAGCCATGATGGAGAAGATGACTCCCCAAATCAGTTCAGTGCTCTAGGAAGGAACTGAGGACACTAAATGATGGCTAACCTATAGAGTGTCATGATTTACTTCAAGGACTATTAAAGAGAGTAATTCACAAAGCTACTCACAGAGTCCACAATTTGGCATTTAAGGGATTTGAGAGCAGAAGAACTTACATGACTGAAACATTATCAGTCAACTCAGGAGGAGAAAATCTGTCAAAGACCGGCTAAACCTGGACCTTGATCCACTTTCATCAACTCTATGCAATAGTTATTTCAAACACTCTCTACTCTTCTCAGCCCCACTTTGATTCCAGCACCTGGTCTTGCTTTCCATATCACCAAAATCATAGAGGCATCCTCCTCTTATCAAAGCCTACCTTGCCACCTATTCTCCGGATTCCCTCCTGCCTTCTTGGTAACCGTACAACATCTAGTGTTGCTTCTCCTTATCTTCAACCCTCCATCTCTGCTGCCTATTTCTCCCCAGTATTTAAACATGCTCGAGTCTCTCCTTAAACACACCATAAATGTTCCATCTTTGGAGGTCTTTTCTGAACCCCCAGATTGGTTTATTTTATATTGGTTTAGGTTATAGACTCTCATTGTACCAGGTACTTTCTTTAATAATATTTTTAACTACTCTAATTGGGCAATAATTCCACAACTACCAATAATTCCAGTAGGGTACTGGTGGTCTTGAATACTGGTTTATCTTCAGTGCTTAGCACTGTGCTTGGTGCATAGTAGCCACTGGACATGAAGCCATAGAATGAATGAATGAATGTATTCTCTCTGTCTCTCTGTGTCTCTGTCTCTCTCCTTCACATACACACACACACACGCAAGCTCTTCTGAAGCAAATGCCTTTCATAACTACTGGTAATAAAATTTCTTCCTAAGTTTTAAAAGAAGCACCAGTATGCTGATTTTTTGAGTATTTACGGAGTGGTGCAGGAAGGAGTGGCAGAGAGACAGAAGAAAGGGAAGAGCCCCTGGTAGCGGTCACTGTCTCCTATGAATTGTTGAATATACACAGTCACCCATTCTCCTGGGAGGCCTTCACCTGTCTTCTCCAGGAACCAGGAAAAGCAAGCACCTTAGATGCTGCCACTGCTTATTAACTGAACTGAAAACCATTATGCCTTACATTAAAGCTCAGCATCTATCTTTTTGTACTATCCCTTTATTACGGAATTATTTGTGATACTGTATGGCACAATTCATTTGCAGAGTTCAAAACTGACTGCAGTATAGAAAAGCAAGCATAAATATTTGTATGCACATGCATACATACACACACATTTAATGTAGAACTCGAATAGAAATTAAAATAAAAATACAGGCAGACTTTTGAGATAAGAACAATTTTCGTGACCTTATGTCAAATACAAATTTGAGACCGACTGTAGTTGCAATAAAGATGAGACCAGCAGAGAGCACTACAAGCATTAACTTTTTAACCGTTCTTCCAAACACTAGCTAGTAACAACACTTAGTGAAAAAATATTATTTGTCATTTTAAATTTTACTTAGACTTTTCCTCCAATTAATGCATCAATGTGTTATTTTTATTTGAAAAACAGGACAATTAAACATCTCCTTGTGTTTTCATTATGTTCCTATCTCATTTAATTTGGTGGAAATAAAATATTCATTAAAACAAATATCCCAAAGTGAATTTTTTGGGCTTTTAATTTTTAACTTGCTTTTAAACATATATACTGTTAGCTTTTTAGTTGAAAAACATGGTTATCATTGTTGACTTACTGGGTTACTGGATGGTGTATCATACCACATATTTTAAACAGAAAAATGGTCACCAGGTTATGGCAGCTTGTTTTTTTTGAAATCACTTTGGCATTTTAGGTTTTAGACACTCAATTAAACATGACGTTTCTATAGATAAGAGGTATCAATTGGCAAGTGATAGAATGCACACAATGAAGTGGGAATAGAATGGTCACAGTATTATAATCTAGAAGCATATCATTGCAAATGGCTGTTCAGCACCAGATTATACAAAAGAACAGGCTGTAACTGAGCGGAATTCATGCTCACAAAGATGATATAAACAGGAAAGGTTTTCATTCGCAGCACTGTGTGAGTTAGCAAAAACCTAGAAACAACCTGAAAGTCCCTCTATAAGAAACCATTTCGATGGAATTTTATGAAGTAGTTGAGAAGGATCACATAAATTATATGTATGGACATGAAAATATCTCTAGATAAAATAATCGAGGTGTAAAACATGGTGTATAATATAATTTTATGTAAGGTTTAAAGGGATATGTGCATGCGCGCACACACACACACATATATAATTTCTGGAAGAATACACCAAAAAAATTCCCGTTAACATTGGTTACTTGTGGTGAGTGAGTGGGCTTTTGTGATATCCTTTGAGAATGGTTTTCCATGTTCATTGCCTTACACTTAAAATTTCAAAACAAAAATCTTTGTTAAAAAGAGAATATGTAAACCATATAAAAGATTTAATAGAATCATTTACTTGCTTGTTCTAGATGCAAATGGCAAAGATTTGTTTATTCTCTCCATTTATTTGAGATTGCTTTGACTTGGGGTCTAGACAAAAATATTTGTTTGGCTTGGTTTGCCTCTACTGATCTATGCAAAATTCCAGGTGACAGGAACCTAAAGATATTCAGAGCTAAAGCAATCTTCATTTGTCTCTTTTTTTTCTCATTCTAGTTAAATCCTCAGAGGCCAAAGTAAAGTTTTAGTTGGATTTATTATGTGACTAAATGCTTTGAGCAAGAAGTCAAATAAATCTTTGAAAGAGGAAAGTTCTCAGAGACACTGTATTTCAGAAAACAGATCTACCTTGCATAACTGTGGACTTGAGGAATGGCGTAATAAGATTATAAGCATCAGAAATGTCCACCTATACCTGGCAAGGGATTAAGAGTTCATCCAGGAGCAGAAAGGCAGGGAAGGCAGAGAAGCTGAGAGTGAGGAGCATAGTTTATCAGAGCTAATTTGATCCCACTGATAAGTTTTAAGACAAAGATACTTTATGCTTCAGGTTGGGCCCAGAAACATCATATTTAAATGCAAACCAATTTAAATTGTGCAATTTTTACTTTAAATTAGAGCATCGGAGGATAAAAACGAGAGTTTAGAACTCTCTTCTGAATGTGCGGTCCATGCTAATGTTGCCTTTTGCTCCTAAACTTACTAATTACTGGCATGTATGTCCCTCAGCACACCTAGAGTAAATTCTGTTCTGAGCCTCAATTACTGTACTGTGTCATGATCTTGGAAGAATTCAAAGATGGCCTTTTCATCTGTTTCTCTCTAATATCCTTAATTAATTCCATAGTACCAGAACTAGAGAGAAACAAATAAGTTGAGCTGGATTTTAAAAAATAAAAGACAGGAATTGAGATGCTTTTCAAGAAAAAGCCATTTAAACCATATTTTAAATGAAGCTAAAGTCCCAAACAAACCAGTCTTGACCGTGGTTATTGTCCCTTTCAAGGATCAAAGTAACAAAACTCTCTCTTCACCATAGTAAAATTCTCTACCAATACACAAGTGAATTACCATAATGACCATGTCCCTCCTTTTTCTTTAGCTTCTCATGAAATCCTTTAGAAAATCGTGGTCCACTTGGTTAGCAATCTTTTGATTCAAAATTGTGAGGAGTAGTTTTCTGCTCAAAGGTATAACATTTTATTATCTACTTGCCAAGAAAATATCTCCAAGTTTCTTCTGAAAGTGAATGGCCACTGCCCACAAGAAGCCTTCACAGAATCCAGACTTACCTTTTTTCTGTATGTCTTTAATGTATACAAATTTATAATATCACTTATTTTCGTTAATACATCATTTAGTAATTACTTCTATGCCTTTTTCATTGATGCTTCTATTTTCTTTCCAAATATTTTGTAAACTCCTCAAAAATAACATGAATGTCTCCTACTTCTAACTGCATCCCACGTCCAGCATCCTAGTCAGTACTCCATCAAGAACAGTGTAGATTTGTTGTTAAAAAAATTTTTCTATCAAGTACAGTGGGACTTGTTTTCTGACTTTTCTAAAGCAGCCTCTTCCCCTGCTGCATATTTCATCACAACTTCCTATTTTATTTTCTACATGGACTTTGTGATGTGCTGGTAAATGTTTAACAAGTGGCTTTCCAGAGGAAAAAAGAAAACTTCAGTACTGTATACATATCGCATTTGCCCATACCCATGGTGTCCAGTCCCACCATAGCCAATCTAAAGATACAACGTGATGTCACTAAAAGTGATGTTGGGACAAGATGCACATAATTGGGTTTCAAATCACAGTGTGAACAGGCTGCAGCGTATCCCTGTTTGTGATCCTTACCACTAACTAAAATTTTCTGGTTATCATTTACTTGAATTTTATCTATCTTCCTTTATAAAAACTCAACTCTGTAAGGAAAGGCACTTCTTCCACATTTACCACTGAAGCTCTCCCAATTCAGTGCTTGGCGTATTACAGGTACATAATAAACATTTGTTGAATAAAAGCATAATTTTTGACTCAAAATTGAATATATTAAATTTTTTAAGATGCAATAGTAATAAAAATATTTTTTAAAACCATTGAAGGTTGTAGGCTCTAAAAGTTTGGAAATACCTCCTGAGCACATGTGAGAAAGAGATGAGTCCAATATCACTTTTAAAAATCATCTTATCTTCCTTCTCTTGTATCTCTTAGGCTTTCCCAGTGGTGTAAATGTAAGGTTGGGACACATAAAGAAAAAGAAAGAAAACTGTAAGCCTTGAATTTAAATTTCATTATAAAAAGATCAATCATAACTTCCAACTGTGAAAATAGAAAAATGTTCATTTCAAAATGAAACAAAAACATCATGTTATATTCTACAAGTTAAATAGACATAAATAAAACCCCTGGTTTTGAAAGAAAGCCTTGGCACTTTTTATACGTGCTATTGCCAATGCCAGAATCAGAGTAAGAGTTAATTATTATATTTAAGATCTGCATGAGAAGTGGTAATATAAAATAAAGCAAATAAAACCCTACAACTTAGGAATAATTATTCAGATTTCAGATTTCCCTCTCTCAAAGTTAGAATTGAATTTTTATATTTTCATTTCTTTCTTTTTCTTTTTTTTTTTTTTTTGAGAAAGATAAGCCCTAAGCTAACATCTGCCACCAGTCCTTCTCTTTTTGCTGAGGAAGACTGGCCCTGAGCTAACATCCGTGCCCATCTTTCTCCACTTTATATGTGGAACTCCTGCCACAGCATGGCTTGCCAAGCAGTGCCATGTCCACACCCGGGATCCAAACCAGCGAACCCCGGATCACTGAAGCAGAACGTGCACACTTAACCGCTGTACCACCGGGCCGGCCCCTCATTTCACCTTTAATTTTCAAACATCCAACTCTGAATTAGTAATTCTTCATTTCACTCCCTTGTTGGTAATTTTTAACGTAGATGCTGCCAATTTTTTCTTAGCCAATATTGTATTTGTACATTTTATTGTATCATGGGCACTAAGTAATTCATGAAAAAGCTCGTGACATTTCTGTTAGTTGTGTTGTCTCTCACAACCTGACTCTCAATGGCCCTCTTTGAGCTTGTTTTTCTTAAACTCCAAATTCAAATTGCTTATTTGACCCAAACACACGCCATATCTGCTCTCCCATCCCTGGCTTTGCTCTCCTGCTCCTCCGAATGCCCTTCTCCCTATCTTTGTAAGTTTTTCTCCCTGTCTTTCGTAAGTCCGACAGTATTCTAGACACAATTCAATTGTCATATTATTCATTGTTTGCACAGTACTTAGTCACGAACTGATCTCTTTCTTGTCTGTTTATTACTTTCTCTACTGTCTCTCTCCCTTGCAGAATATAAGATAAGTGAGAACAGGGCCTTTTCTTGTTCCTTGCAATATCTCAATGCCTAGAACAGTGCCTGGAATATATTAAGTACATTATTTCTTGAATGAACAGACAAATAAGTAGTTATCAAAACAAATCTAAGGAAAAATATAGTAACATTCTCTATTTATGATGATTTTTTTTTAAAAACCCACAAACAGTTATATTCCCAAGTATAGGTTGTCACTTCATCTTAATCCAGTGCTATGTTGACAAAGCTGCGAGAATTAAGGAAGATAATGTGATAGCTTGAATCAGTCAAAAATAATTTCCAACACCCAAGGCTGAAAGAATTCCAGTTTGAAGATGCTATTTTCCTCATATGAAACTGTGCTTATTCTACTCCATTTATAATCTAACTAAACACATTTTCTTAGTATGCTAATGCTTTACGCAAACCTTCTCTTAATTTTTTCATATAATTCAAAAAGATTCACTTAAGTGAAACAGACCTTACCGTAGCTTTGAATGCATTTTTTTAACAAGAGCAGATTTTGTATTTCAAAGTGGGTGCCATTTTAATATCAACCTATATTTACATAGAATGGAACCAATATCATAGTTCCTTTCTCCTTTGACCTAAATTTCCTCCTTGCATTCCTCTCTTTGAGTGTATATCTCAAGCATAACAAAAAAACCCAGCTAGCACGTATATAAATATATCTATAATTCTGAAATAGAGGGCTGAAATCACTACATCTTCAATGATACAAAATGAAGTGTGTTTCTTAGTGGGAAGCACATGGGCTCTTGAATGCAGGTGTGACTATTCTTAAGCAAGTTGCCTAACCTCTCTGAGTCTCAGTTTACTTATCTATAAAATGGGATAGCAGTACCTACTTTTCTGGCCTGAAAAGAGAAGGAAAGAGAAAGCAACCTAGCACCAAGCCTGGCACATACAAAGTGCTCAGTAAGTATTTACTGAATTAAGGAATCCCATTGAGAATACAGGTACCACTGAACTAAATTACTATATGACACAATAAAAAATTGTAGTGCTTGTGTAACCAAAGAGCTAACATAAAAGTATAATCACAGGTGTTTTAACAATTCCCTGATTAATACACAATCAACAAAGCAACACTCATATGAATAGATCAAGTATATTGACCTTGATAAAACACTATCGTTGTCCAGGCAATTATTCAAGAGACCTAAGTATGGTCACATCTACCGAAGCAAAAGAAGAGATTAAGGAAATTTCCTTACGTCTATGCATATTTCAAAGAGAAATTCACAGACGTTCCTGGACAGTAGTTAGTTATTCATAAAAAACAAATTCTAGGGGCTGGCCCCGTGGCCGAGTGGTTAAGTTCGCGCGCTCCGCTGCAGGCGGCCCAGTGTTTCGTTGGTTCGAATCCTGGGCGCAGACATGGCACTGCTCATCAGACCACGCTGAGGCAGCATCCCACATGCCACAACTAGAAGGACCCACAACGAAGAATATACAACTATGTACCGGGGCGCTTTGGGGAGAAAAAGGAAAAAATAAAAAAAATCTTTAAAAAAAAAAAAAAAAACAAACAAACAAATTCTAACAGATAATGAATTGTCTATTATTCATTTTCTACACCTGTGTAGACATAAACTAAAGGCATTGAACTTGTCACTATTAGAAATAATAACTGATGAATATATGGTGATTCGTGCTTCCTCTTACTTTCTCTTTCAATCCTTACAAAAACTCTGCAGAGTCAACACAGAGAGAATGATAGAGCAAATTTTCAATTAGGGAGCTCAAAGCATAAGTCTAGAAACATGCTATTAAATGTCTGGTGCTGGGGATACATCAGAAAACAAAAAGACAAAGAGCCTACTTTCATAGACCTCACAATCTGGGATTTGTATTGAAATAGGTACAGCTATGGTTTTTAGAGTTATGAATTAAGCCGCTCAAACGCATATTCATAATAAAGTATGTTGTTAAAAGAACTCCATTAGTGGCCAGGGGATTTGTACGTCCTTTTCATCCTCAATTATTGAATGAGGTTTGACATTTTGTGCAAAACCTTGGAACATACTCTGCTGATACTGTGCACAATTCAACTTCTTTCTGTTGTTTGATTTAGGGGATGTGAATAATGTCAATCAATCAGAATCATTGCTTCTTCCTCTTGCCCACAGCACATCCTTTCTCCGGAGCTTTCTTAGAACACTTACTGCACGGAATTCTCATAGCTTCTCATTGTCTCCCAACGTCGACTGAGCGCTGTTGGGGGAGAGGGCCCCATCCTGTTAATCTTTGCATGGCCAACTCCTAGCACAGTGCTTGCCCTGCGGTTCAGGTGGGACTTAACATTCGTTGTTTGCATAAATTTGTAAATATGTTACCCTTTTCAACGGACATTCATGCACATTATCTCAACAGGCCCTCAGTGAGATTGCTGGGAGGTCGCAGGGTAGAATGAGTTCCCCCATTTTACAGAATCTCAGTGAGATTGAAGGTTATTAAGTTCCTCATTTGACAAATGAGGAAATCAGGGATCAGTGAGAAAATATATGATTTCTGAAGAGCAGATAAGTAAGACTTGCGTTTCAAGATCAGAGTTTTTTTCCAAAACACTAAATGAAAATATAGGCACATTTACCTAGTATTTTAGGTATATCTTTCTCATATGTTAGGTGTATGGCTAGTCATCTTTGGCTTCCTCAATCATTGATGAAACCTTGCTCTTTTCTTTTTTTTTTTTTTTCCAAATGTAGACCATGGAATGCAAAAGATCTTCAGAAACCATCCATATTATAATCAGAGGAAATGACATGTGAAGGTAGTCAAAAGGTACAAACTTTCAAAAAAAAAAAGATGACATAGATTATATGTAAATATTTTGCTGCAAAACAGTGCGTGACTTTAAGAATTTATTGCTAGCCTAAACAATTCTGCTCTGTCACAAGGAAGGGGATGGAGGTAGCTTTGTCTTTTCTGATCCTGAACCTACAGTCATCACCATTGTACTTACACAAGATTTCTCTAGGCTTTGTAATCTCTTAATCAGGAAATAAGACAGTGAAAGCAGCCTGTTGGGGTGACGAGGTCACAGCCAGTATTTGAAATTTCTAGCACTTGAATCCTCATCAACTGACTCTGAAGTCACCCTTTTAATCACATCCTCTCCCCCTAGATTATAGGCTACAGGAAGGCAGGGACTGCATTGAACCCCCAAGTCAGGCCATGGCACAAGGCACGGGACACTCCTAGCTCAATTCCTGTCATGAATTAATCATTAAGTGGCAACTCTGAGTTACCTCTGGTTATAGATCAACCTGAAAATATGCTAGGTACATGTTTTTCAAACTTAGTGATAGAAACTTCTCTTCCTGTTTTTTACTTAACACCATTTTTCAGAAGTTTGCTTTTAATATAAGTGATTTTCTAGGCAATATACTCAGCGCCTTAATGGACAACTAGTGATGGAACCCTGGCCTTGTCAGTTATCTGGTAAACTGTTATAAGTCAACATTCTAAAAATCTTTAACAGACATTAACAGCAACTATACCAAATCCCAACATTTCTGACACTAGAAGCTTTTCTCTCCAAAAGGGATGGGATTACTGGGTTGACAATATCCCTCAATCTGAAAAAATTTGTCTCTATCTTACTCCCCTATGTCCCCTTTCGACCTTCTCCCTTTCCTCAGACACACATCTACTCTGACCATTTTGTTTGAGAGGAAAGTTGAAAGCAAGCCACACGTCAGCTACACCCTCCCAGTGCTGCTTGGGGTGGAACAGCAAAGTTCCAGGGTACAGCCTTCGTGCCTAGAGCTGGCGATGCAGCCGCTCTCAGATACCTGCTCAGCTTCACGCCGCGTCTGAAGGTCCGCCCGCCGCGGAACAGTTGCGTCTCCATCTGGCTGCCAACCCACCCAAGCTTTCTTCTCCTCCGCCACCACCACCTTCCCTCCTTCCCCCTCCTCCCCCTCCTTTCCATCTTCCCTCTCCACCCCGCCCCCAATCTCCTCCTCTTTTTCTCACTACAAGCGGTTGCTGATGCTGAAGCCGAGCGTCACTTCGGCTCCCACGGCAGACATGGCGACATTGACAGTGGTCCAGCCGCTCACTCTGGACAGAGGTAAGGGAACGGCTCGCCCGCCAGGCCACTGCGACCCCCTGCCTCCCTCTCTGCCCCTGCCGACTCCCACCGGGACAGCCGGACGCGCTCGGGCAGGGGGACCAGGGCAGCGAGGGCAAGCGAAGAAGGCTTTCGCGCCGAGAGCAGGATACTTTCTTCCCCTTTCTCTGCCCGCCACGTCCCCACTGCCCCTTCCCGCTGCACTCGCCCGGCCCACGGGTGCCATCGCCGGGCTCTGGCGCCCCCACTGCCGCTCGCAGCCCCTCGCCGGGTTGCCTCCGGGCCGCCGGCTTTGTTGGAGCGGATGCGCGGGGACCGCTAGGCGCCCGGGGCTGGGGTTGGAGCGGGGCAGGAGGAAGCTCGCCGTGCCGGGCGAGGGCGCCTGCAGCCGCAGACCGGGAAGCTGGCGAGGGAGCCGCCTGCCAGCCAGCGCGGCCGCGGGGCCCAGGAGGAAGGAAGTTTGTCCCGGCGCCGGGGGGCGGTGGGCGGTCCGGCAGCGGGTGCCGGGGCAGCCTCCCGCGGCGGGAAGGCGCACCCGCGGTGGCCTGTGTCGGGGCGCAAGGCTGCTGGGCGGCCGCGGCGGAGAGCTGCCCTCGGCCGAAAGGGCACGCGGAGCGCCGACAGCCGTGCCCGGGCCCGGGCGCAGCGTCGCGGCAGCCGAGCCGGCTCTCCCCGGCCTGGCGCCCAGAAGCGCGGGGGTCGCCCCTACCCCCGCCGCCGGCAGCCCTCTGGCAGCAGCAACTCGGCTTTCCCTGCCCGAGCCAGCCTCGTTCTCTGCCAGCCCGCTGCCACCGCCCGCCCGGGCTGCGGAAGGCGCTGGGGCGCAGCGCAGGCTGGGTTCAAATTCAACTTCTGACCCGCGACCCTGGGCGTGCTGCTCTGCGCCTTGAATGGGGAAGCAGCCTTTGCTTCCTCCCCAGGACGTCCCCAAGCCTAAGGATGGAATCCTCCAGTGTGATCGGGGCCTCTCTGGGGCACTGGTGCGACGTCGTACCTGTCCCTGTGTGTCCGGGTTTCCTCCCTGGCTTCCGACGTCCAGTTACGAAGGCGCTGGAGTCCCGCGACTCTGCCGCGGAGGACACCTGCGCGTCCCGGTGCGCAAGGGCCGGATTTAGGACCCTGGGCGGCCATTCGGCAATGGTGTGGTCAGACGAAAATGATTTAGTCCGATGTGTCTCTAAAAATATTCTTTCTACCTAATCAAACTGAACTGTGGGGCGAGGCAAAATAGCATCCTGCTGCGAGAACAGTGGAAAAGCCAGTGAACTCGGTGAGGTTTGTAATTTGGAGAGATTGTGGGTGACTTGAATGCAATCTGTTGGCGCCAGGACAGATGTTGTGTGGTGCCCGTAGCAACCTTACTTGGGGCAAGAGTTGAAAAATAAAAAATAATTGATTTTGTGCTGGGAAATGTTGATTTGCAAGCTAGTAAATTAATAACAGTAGTTAGAGAGCTCAGTAAGTCCCTTGTATAATCCGTGATTTCACCCCAATATCATCATCTGCACTAAGCAGGATAAATCCATTGCCAGTAAGAGCCAAACAGATGGCAAGCTATTAGAAATTATGGATTTCCCACGTATTTCTGCTTTAATGTAATGCGCTCTTATATTGTCCCATTACTGAATCAGTCTTTAAACATCTCAAGTAAAACGACTACTTGAGGAGGGAAAAAAAACGAACTCGAAGAAAACTGCATACCTGAGCAATTTTATGTACCATTACGAAAAATATGTCACTTTGGGCGTTTTACCTTAGCCCTTAGATGCCTGGCTCAGTTGTGGAGGGGAAGTGCAATCAGACCTAGATCTCTTCTTAAAGTTTGTTCCTGTTCACAGCCGGTCTGCACCTGTCCTTCCCTGTGCGACTGGGTCCATGCAGTAAGTGGCTTACAGGACGCTGCCTAGGGGAGCCTGTGGACGTGTCCGAATCAATTCACCGGCAGCTCGCTGCAGAGTCGGTAGTTTGCGGATGATGGGTTATTGGCATCATTGCTGTGCATGAAGTCAATATATATAAATATATTTTCTCTGTCCTATTAAAATGTGATTAATTAACTGATTAATTGCATCATTAAGCCAATGAAGGAAGGGGTTCTGGAAAATTTCCTACAAAAAAAGTATTTTAAAAGAGGCAGCCTGATGATACTTCTCTGGGTCTTAGTTGTAACTCTGATACTCGCTTTGGAGGGGTTGATAGCCTCTTTGGGCATCAGTTTTCCTTTGTGCCACATAAGGAATTCGGATTAGATGATTCTGATGCTGTGAAGCTTTAAATGTCTATAATTCAATTCATTAAAATTAGGACTCAGTTTCTGGATGCCTACTGGAAGATTTTCCAGAACCCTCCCTCTCCCAGGTTGTTTTGGTGCCCTTTGATGTGCTCTGACGTTACCCAGGGCTTTGGCCCCATCCAAGCATTTCTCACACTCTGTTGCATCTGTCTCCTCATTGAATGGAGCTCCTTGAGGGAACAGAGCATTTCTAAATTCACCTTTGTCTTCTCACTGCCTCCCGTGGTCCCTGACTCACAGTAGAAGATGAAAAATTAATAAAAGTTAGTTTCAGTTAACTGAGGACTACAGTAACGTAAGCACTGTTAAAATACAGGGATAGAGTAGTGGACAGAGGTGCAGTTCATGGATTCACCACATTTTGATCCTGGGAAGGAGGGCAGGGAGAACATAGGCCAGTGGGTCTTAACCTTTCTTTTCCCCTGTATACTTGGTGGATTCCCATCAGTAACCATAGCTCACCAAGGCTGTGATCATTAACCAAGGGGGATTGTGGCCGGTGGGCCAAGGGGAGGAAGGAAAGAAGATGCTCTACAAAGGCTCCCGAGGGCATCTCAGTGAACCTGAGTACATAATCCACGATTTGAGAGCTGCTGGTTCTTTTCTAACATCTTCACTTTTCAAATGAAAAATGTGAAAGAAGCGATGATAAGAGATATTTCAAGGTTACCCTACTAGTTGGTAGGAGATTTTATTCCAAAATCTGATTTTTCTTGTTTGATGCCCTTTGGCACCATAAACTGATTCGTCTTGAATCTTCAGGATAAAGGTTTTACGCAAACAAGTCAAAGCTATGGATTGAAATGAAGAGTTACTCTTCCCAGAGTTCAAAAGATATTATCTGAAAGTAAGAAGCTCCGAAGCCTGCACTAGCTTCTCGGATCTTGTCTGGGAAGCAAGCTTTTTCCAGGACCAGGCTGAGCCCTAAAAGGATGAACTTAGTGACTTAAGGTTTTCTCTGCTCTGTGTTCATCCTAAATTCTTTCCTACCTGCCGTTAAGATCTCAGATTAACCCTATTGTGGTCTCTGGGTGGCTATGTTCAGAGTAGGTTCATGTTTGCCCTGGTCCCAGTCCTCGAGTGCCTACTGTAAGCCAGACTACTGTGGGATTGGTATACAGTGGTGAACTAAACAAGCATAATTCTGGTCTTCATGGTAATTAGAACCTTCTGGGAGAGAGAGATTAAACACACACACATGCAAACAATTCATTCATTCAATAAATGTTCATTTATCAAATACACACTATATGTGAATATACACGTTCATGTATACAAGATACTGTAGGAATACCAGAAGCAAAGTTTCTACTTTTATGATCCTTGAGAGTCTAGAGGGGAAAAAGATAATAAGGGATTAATTAATTGGCTCAACAAATAAGGATTGAGTGCCAGCCTTATGGAAAGCACTGTTTTCAGCAATGTCGTACTGCTAATGAACAAAATAGATAAAGTCTAGTGGAGTTTACATGCTAATGAGAGAGTCACACACTGAACATATCTGCATACAACTATCAGTGCTGGTAAGAAAAAGTAACACTGGCTCAAGGAGGGTGCTGGGGGCTGCTGTTTTCGATATGATGATCAAGGAAGGTCTTCCCTCCTGAACTGATGATGTTAGAGAAGAGACCTGGAGAAACTAAGGAAGCAAACTTTGTAGATACCTGGGGGAATGTGCTCAGGAGAGGGACCTCACATGTGCATCCTGGGACCATCAAGGAAGTCAGCATGAAAATGTGAGCACAGTGGAGACTGGTGGAAAATGGAGTGTGTGAAGTTGGTAGCCAGGGGCAGATGATGTAAATTATAATTAGGATTTTAGATTAGTTGAAGGTGTGAAGTGCTCTGAAGACAATAAACAGGACATGAGGATAGGGAATAATGGAGAAGGACCAATTTAGATAGTGGGGTCAAAGAAGGCTCAATGAGAAAGCAAAATTTAAACTGAGTTCTGATGTATTAATAAGATCCTTAGGAAAAGCATTCTGGATAAAGGGAAGAATGCAAAGAAAAGCAGTTCCACATGTTCAACTTGACTACTATTCTGTCAATACATCTTTAACCAAGCAAATGATTAAAAAGAAAAATTACCAAGAAATAGTAACATTCCAAGTATGCATTTTGGGGTAGAAATTTGGTTATAAGTATACCAAGAAAATCTGTAGATCAGCTTTTTGCTTCTTATTGCTAGGCTAAAACATCATATAATTAGATCTTCAAAGATATACTGAACACTGCAATTTACATGTCACTGTGCATAAATCTACATGTTGAACTCAAGTGGTCATAATATGACATATATTCATTTTCAGTCTAATATTTTATATTAGACACTGATGTAAAAAGTAGTACCTGTAATTTACCCTGTGGCAAAGAGAAGATGCAGATAAAGAGATTAGTGTAGAATCTTCTCTTCCAGAATTTAAAATATTCACAGCAATTCTTCACTACACTAGAGCTTAGTTTGCCCAGATTTTAATCTCTAAAGCCAGGAGTGACCTTCAGCTAAACACAAGAGAACAAAGCAGGGTGCAGTCCATGACACTTAACACCTTCATCACAAAGAACCAGGAACACTTTCCTGTAGTAAGGACTTCCTGGACTGAGGCACTTTCCCAGGTAAAGTAGCGCCAACACTCCTTCACTTTCTATCTCAAGGTCAGAAAAGATTATACAACAGAACTCTTCAAAATTTCACTTCTGCTTACTTTTCCCCCTAATTTTAAGCAGACTGGCTTTTTGAAAACTCATGGCTAATAAAGAAATAATACAAAATCAACTCTTGAATAAAAATGGATAATTAAAATAATTTCTAGGAGTAATTAAAACTGTGATTTTAAATATTTGAGATGTTTAATATTTTAAATATTTAAATATTCGCTTCTGACATGATCAATAGCTTACAAGCTTCGTTTAGGTGCCTATGTAAAATAAAATGTTGGTATCACAGTGATCTAACTTTTTTTGTGAGTTAAATTCAACATGGGCAAGCTGCAAAAATGTAAATGGAAATCTTGATTTCTTCGCTTCTAAAATAAGCCATAATTTAAAATATTTATTAAACAAATCTTGATATTTTTTCCCTTTCAAAAACAAATTTTTTGTCCTTTAAAAATTCAAATATAAGGGGCTGGCCCCGTGGCCGAGTGATTAAGTTTGCGCGCTCTGCTGCAGGTGGCCCAGTGTTTCGTTGGTTCGAATCCTGGGCGCGGACGTGGCACTGCTCATCAAACCACACTGAGGCGGCGTCTCACATGCCACAACTAGAAGGACCCACAACGAAGAATATACAACTATGTACTGGGGGGCTTTGGGGAGAAAAAGGAAAAAAATAAAATCTTTAAAAAAAAATTCGAATATAAAACCAAGAGCCTTTATTTTTGCGGATTTCAACCTTGTGGGGAAAAAAAACACGAGAGCAAAAACTGAATGCAAATGAAAATCCCACGGGTACCACACTTTTCATAGAATTTATGATACATTAACATTTTCTCTCTTCTCTTTTCACTTTTCAAGGCATGAAGAGCTCATCTCGCAATTCAAGCCTTGGGCATCCTATAGCTTTTCTAATCAGCTGTATTCACCAGTTTTTATAAAATCGGTATTTTCCTGAGAATTGCTTTTGCTCACAGACCAAAGGGCTTGCACCTTATCTCTCTCCTTATTATTTATTTTTAACATGAGGAGAGATTAAGGAAGAAGGAAAATAAAAATTAATCTAGTTCTTATATTGTTTCAAAGATGTATGCCCTGGTGGTTGTGATGGGGCAGGAAAGAGAGAGGGGCTGGCTATATCTTAGTCTCTTGTCCTAAAGTAGCCAGATAAGTTTTAGTCTATAAACATTAAGTGCTGGCTTGCTGTCTCCTATTTTCTGTAGGCTTCACTAAACATCAAAAGAAAATTTTATGGAATTTTTTTTGTGAATCAGTATTTGAGTGTTTCTTTTTGCACTATATAGTTAGACAACATTTTCTGGGAGTCAGAACTGTGCCACATCCACCTTTTTTTCCTTTGATAATAAAATGTTACAAAGAGAAGGACTCAAATTTCTGAAGAGTTTTGATTAAAAAAATGATATTTTGCATTTAATAAGAATCTTAAACACAGTTTTGAAATTGAAAAGGAATTGAGAAATTAATGATAGAGCTTCCAGAAAAAGCAAAATGTATTTGGTGAACGTCTTCTAGTTTGGTGTGTCAGCTGTGCAAGCCCTGAGGTGTGTTTGGTGTACCCTGGTCGTTTATGAAATGAGTGCCTTTGCTTTCGGAGTGCTTTTTCAGGAATCACAATTAGGGCTTAGCTGTTTAGTGGGGAAAAGGAAACATTTAGAGAGTAGTAGCAATTGAAAGATGAATCCTGGGTATTAGGGATGCTATTATAGGCACAAAGCCAATACCTCCCGGAGAGAGTACTTTTCTTAGTCTTGACATCTGTCTATTAGGATATAGTCTTCATCAGGTCAGAGACTGTTAATGTTTATGCAGAGCCCAACAGATTTTATGACACATGGTACACTCAATATTTGTTGATTGATCAGTGGAATGAATAAACGAATGAGTGAATGAATGAAATTGACTTAGCTGGACTAGCTATCTTGGAGTCATTCTTAATGCTAAAAAAATAAAATAAAAAAGCCTTCCAACCCATACTCATGTAAAAGTGGTGGCTACCTTACTTTATCACTTTGCTTCTGTGTGTCTATGTAGCAGACTCCTAAAAGTGGAACACTCTCCAGGGCCAAGAAAGGATGTGAGGTGCTGGTGCTGATATTCACAGCGCTGCTGCCATGGCTGGCATCCACCTGTTCTCCTCACTTGTTAACTGAACCAGGCAATATAATGCCAGAATACAACTGAAAAGGTGAAAAATCAGTAGGGAGAAGAGGCCCTAGCAGAATTTCCTGCATACACACACACACACACACACCCCCACACATAGCCACATTGCCTCATCTGTTTTTTTTTAACCACAAACTGATGAATGGTAGAGCTATGCCCTGATAAGCAAGTTAAAATGGATTTAAGTTGAAATCACTCTGTGTTGGCAAATGTGAACATAACCTTAAAAAGTCATGTTGATTACATCAGTGCTTTACTTCCGGTCTAGGAGATAGAGAAGATTTTTATGATTGAGTTTTACTAATTAACGTGCTGGCTGAATTGGAAAACTTGCCTAATAAAAGTAAATATGCCCAAAGACTACTTGAAGAAGATTTTGTTGAATTGAAACTTACACTGAAGTTATACTCAGGTAGTTATCTGTCTTGGACAGAAAACTAGGGTTTCTAATTTAAACTGGTGGTAATTTCCCCTAGAAATACTGTAGCTATTTCAAGTCCAGTTGGTTCTGCCGCTTTTGTTTACCTGTCCAGTGTGGTGTTAGTTATGATATTTCAGTACGAAATCTGTTTTTTTAATATCAAAATATTATCTGTAACCAAAAAATGGATAGAATAATGAGAATCAAAGAAGGCAATAAGATTTAAACCCCAAGTTAAATGTGGGGTTGTGGGGGGAGCCCAAAACATCAAGTCCCAGCTGAGTCTATTTAACAGTAACGAGATGATTGGGGAAAATAGCTTAGAGACTGCTGAAGGTGACTTTTGAGGAAAATTGGAGAAGAGTAGTAATTGCTGATGGACAAATAGCCTGGCTTCCAAAAAGGTGAGCAAGGTCTTTTAGAAAACTATAGTTCAATCTACTTGTTCTTGCCTCCCAGCGGAAAAATCTAAGGCATATTAAAAGAAGAATGAGATATGCGCACTTAGAGAAGGAAGTGGTGATCCCACATTGCCTACATGGGGTCACTAAAAGTAGATCTTGTCAAGTTTCAGGTGGGTGCCATAGCCGCTCTGTGCTCAGGATGTCACAGCGCTCATGGAAGCCTTATGGGAAATGTGGAGGTGTGGGAAGCAGACGATGGCGCTCCAGGATTTCTGGTGTTGAAACACTGCTCCGGGGCAGTTTGGTTCTCTGTCCTATTCAACTTTGTTACTAGTATTTTGGATGAGGGTCATAGAAAGTTTTTACAGGTCACATAGAACTGGGAGGAATAGCAAATGTTTTGGCCAGGCATATCAATATTCTAAAATTATGCCTAGCTTGAATGGCAAGTTGCAGTAAAAGAGATCAAATTTAATGGAAATAAATATAGTCTTCATTCATTCATCCACCAGGAACAGGGAGCCAGCCCTGGTCATTCACTGCCCTTGGTTGTACTGTCCAGTGAACTCGCTCCACTGGACTCCACCCCACCATCTTGAATCTCTCAGGCAGGCCCTGTACCTTGATCAAGCCATTGTGATTCAGTTGTGGGCTGGGGCCAGGGCAGTTTAGCATGGCACTTAAAACATGCCCTCCAAAGCCAGCCGACTCTGGTTTGAATCCCTGCTTTTCTGCTTGCTAGGTCTGCAACTTCTAGTGTTTCTAGACTGTTTTGAATCTCAGTCTTATCTGTGAAATGGCAAGTGATCAAAATAGCACTGACCTCATAGAATGTTGGCTTTAAATGAGCTATTATATGTAAAGTACTTAGAACAGTCCTGATAGATAGTAACCACTCAACAATGAAAATTATTTCTTCCCTGATCCTAGAAGTCATATACTCCTGCCCTACTGCCAGAGGGCAGGGAGAGACCATGTTTGTTGCCTTCGGACTATACTAAGAAGCAGGGACCCTGTTTATTTCAGTATTATCTAGAAGCAGGAAGCATTTGGAGATGCCTGGAGGTCAAAAGAATAGTTTCCTGTATACACACCTAATTTGCAACTCACTCTTTCCTCAAATCACTTTTCTTGATGCTTCAATAACCCTTTTTTAATAATTCTAGCAGAACACTTACCACTCAAGGTTGAAGTTATTCATTTACACTGCTGCCACCCCAACAACATGAGTTATTTGCATTCACTTTTGTGTACCCGTTGCCTTGCCTGTCGCAGTGCCTGAAAGACAAGTGCTCCAGTGTCTGCTGAATAGATTCATGGTTTGTCTTCAAATATCGCATAGTTTCAGGGAGTTAAACTAGGTAAGTTAGCAGAGGACACAGACGACAGATTTTTGTTCAAGAAAAAATTCCCTACATTTATCCAGTTCAAAATCAGAATGGAATTCTAGGATTAGGGACCATCATATTACTGGATTACTGGAAATGTAGACAAAAGTTGAATGATAAATTGGAAAAGTTGTTAAAGATGGTCTTTAAGATTCAGTAATTGTTTAGGACTAGGATTGGAGTTTATGTAGATGTTCAGTGTTTTTATTTTATTCTGTTTATATGCAGACTCAAAAGGGTACTACATAGTTGACTGGGGAAAATATAACCAAGAGTGACTTTTTGACTGTCTTTTAGTGCTGTTTAGTTGTGAAGCATCACATGATGCTGAGAGAGGCATACATGTGCCAGTCAGGGGTGTGAGCTCTGGATCCAGACGACTGGGTTCAAATCCTACCTATTCCTGTTTCTTCCCAGCTGTGGAAGCTTGGCCTGTAACTATCTTCTCTGCACTTTAGCCTTCGTCTGTAAAATTAAAATAATACTAGTCTTTACCTCTTAAGGGTGCTGTAAAAATTAACTGAGAAAACCAAAGCAAGTGCTTAGAACACTGCCAGGTTCACAGTCGTGCTCAATACCCATCGATTATTTCCTACCTCTTCTCCCCGGGACGTGCGTTTTTCCCAGTGCAAGAAATGAAAAGTGCACGGGCTTCAGATTTAGACAGATACGGACTTGAATTACAATTCTACCGCTTACTATCTGTGGAGGCTTCGAATATTGCTTACTCTTTCCACATTTTATTTCTCTCATTCTTAGTACAGGAATAAGGACACCCACTTCACATGGTGATACGTCCCTTTGACTCCTCCTTCACTTGGCCATTCAAGGAAAGGTGAATGAGAGTCTACCGCGAGCCAGGTACCAAGTCAAGGGCTAGGGGTAGAGCTTGCAGTCTAGGGAGGATAGATGTTAGGTAGATAATTTGTGATCACATAGTTAGTATTTTAACAACAACTCACACATATTGAGTATTTATTTTCTACATGCAAGGCATTGGACTTAGCACTTTTCATGTTTCATTTCAATTAGTTCTCACAACAAACCTTTGAGGCAGATGCTATTAGTATTTTGGAGATGTGGGAGTTGAGGCATAAAGAGGCTAAATAAAGCGATTGGAGCTCAGGCTGGTTGATTCTTGAGGCATTGGGCTTAATCACCGGCTACACTGTGGAGAGCAAGTGCATCAGTCTGTAACGAGCCTTGAGGAACTTGAACTTGTACTGGACAGCAGACGCAGAGGTGCTGGCAAAGGCTTCAGAGAACAGGGAGGCAGGTAGGAGGCACAGCAGGGGAGCGTGTCGCCTAGGACAAAAGGGAAAGAACCTGTCCAATGCTTATAAAAGGAACGTATACCAACGTTGACAAAGATTAATTTAAGAGATGTATTTTAAAAGTCTAGCACAATTATTGGAAAATAGCAGGTGTTTAATAAACGCTTGTGCTTATTATTAGTGGTGGTTATTAATTTCTTAGTACTAAAGATCAAAATGCCCATGAACAGAATTATGAGAAAGTACTATCAATATTCTGTTCGTTCTTCCCATGCTGTGCCAGTGACCCAAGAGATAATGACTGTGACATTCAGATTACCTTCCAGTGGTCTGCAATGCACAGCCAAAGTTTCATAGACCTGGAATTTTGACAAGTGCTTGTAAGGGTGTGAAAAAGTGATAATAGAGCCCCAAATCCTCTTTCCCAGAGTCTTTGCCTCCAAGTGGGATAAGTGAGAGGGATTTGGGGGTGTAGCAGAACCTGAATTTCAGGCAGAGAGAAAATTCTGCCTTCTTTTTTTCCATCAAGATTAGCTCTAAATGTCCCGAAGGGCAGAAACACTCTCTGCTTACCCACGATCATTAAAATGCATGTCTTCAGGTTTTGCTATGAATTTCAGTGGTCCAAGTAATGCCCTGTTTGTCTAGCTTAAACGTTCCATCTAAACAAAACTTACAGATAAGTGAAGCACACTCCTTTAGGCCCCAGATTATTAATGTTTAATTTAAAAATGTAGAGTTCATTTCCTTTTCTTTTTCAGTACAGCATGTACTCTCTAGAAAATGGGGTTTTTATAAAGGAATAGTGGAAGATAAAATAAGCTAGTAAAAATTGATGCACTTTACTGAAGGAATCCTGAAATAATTATTTTGATGGATCAAAGGGAAATTCTGCATCACTCCAGCCTCTGAGACCTATTTTAGTTACTTGAAGTTGACAGATACTGCTTCTGAATAATGGGGTATTCTGTGATCATGCAGACACTCATTTCTTCTGAGTTCACACATTTTCTAAGTATTGCCAGTTTGGCATCCAAATGATAAATGCAAATAGCAAAGTGTTAAGATTGAGTGCATGTTTGGACTGAATGTTTGTGTCCCCCCCCCCAAAAGTCCTATGTTGAAGCTCTAACTCCTAATGTGACGGTATTAGGAGGTGGGGCCTTTGGGGAGTAATTAGGTTTATAGGAATTCCTGAGGGTGAGGCCCCCATGATGGAATTAGTGTCCTTATAAGAGGAAGAGACCAGAGCTCGCTCTCTCTCCACCATGTGAGGATGCGCCCAGAAGGCAGATGTCTGCAAGCCAGGGAGAGGGCTCCCACCAGGAAAAAAAAACTTCCTGGCATCTTGATCTTGGACTTCCCAGCCTCCAGAAATGTGAGAAATAAATATCTGTTTTTGTTTTTTGTTTTCTGAGAAAGATTAGCCCTGAGCTGACATCCATGCCCATCCTACTCCACTTTACATGTGGGTCGCCGCCACAGCGTGGCTGATGATGTAGGTCTGTGCCGGGATCTGAACCCTTGAATCCCAGCTGCCAGAGTGGAGCACACGGAGCTTAACCACCGTGCCCCGGGCTGGTGCCAAATGTCTGTTTTTAAAGCACCTAGACTATGATATTTTGTTACGGCAATCTGAGCTGACTAGGACAGTGTAGCAATCATCACATGATCTTGGCCCCAGAAATCCTCTATCCTAAGTAGTTGCAGAAAGAAGCCATAGGCGAGATTAGTTGTGCATCAGTACACATTAAGGTATGCTGAATTTCCTGTTTTTTTAAAAAAATTAATTATTATTATTTTTTTTTTGGTGAAAAAGACTTACCCCAAACCAGCCATCCATGCCAATCTTCCTCCACTTTGCATGTGGGATGCCTCCACAGCATGGCTGAGGAGTGGAGCAGGTCCCTGCCAGGATCCCAACCTGCAAATCCAGGCTGCCTGAGGAGCGCACAGAACTTTACCCACTAGGCCATGCGGAGGCCCTAATTTCTTGTTTTCTTTCATGTTTTTCCCTCTAGGTTTATAAACCCCTGTATTACCGTACTGTACTAACAAGTTTTTAAAGTTTCTCCTTTGGATTGCTCTCCATTATTTTCAGAGCTTAAAAGAAAATAAATTTAATTATTTTTTTCCTGAAAGTTTCTCCTTAATAATTTTCAAGATGAGATTTATTATTTGTAAATTACAGTTTTTCCAAATTAAAGGCGCTCTAACTAATCAACTGCTTTATGTTCAAATAATACGTTACTGACCTGATACTGATGGAGGCCTTTGCTCGTCTTGCTGTCAGTCTTTCTTTTATGGTTTACAGTGGTGGCCCTAGGGTTGACTGCACCCATCTTTAATTTATCACAGTCTTCTTTCAAATAGTATTATTTATATGCAGTATACTTACAATTGCTCCCTTCTGTCTTTCCTGCTATTGTTGTACCTGTGCTAAAACCCATAATTTGTTGCTACTTACTTTGCTTTAAACCAGAGGTTACAAGCTATAGCCACCAGACCAAATCCAGCCTGTAAGAATGTTTTTTTTACATTTTTAAATGGTTGAAAATCTAAAAAGAATAATGTTTATAACACATGAGAATTATATTAAATTCAAATTTCGGTGTCCATCATGAAGTTTTATTAGAACACAGCCATGCTCATTCATTTGCATATTGTCTGTGGCTGCTTTGGGGCTACAATGGCGGAGTTGGGTACGACAGGGACCATTTGGCCTGTAAAGCTGAAACTATTTACTCTCTGACTCTTTACAGAAAATGTTTGCTGACCTCTGCTTTTAGAGCATTAAAAAAATAGGGAAGAGAAAATGTCTTTTATATTTATCTTCAATTTAACCATTTGAGGAGCTCCACCCTCACCTCTCAGTCTTCCTTGTGCAGCGTGTCCCAGATGGTTCTCTCTCTGCTCTCTACCTTCCCCCGGGGTAGACTGCTGTTGCTTGTTACTTGATACCTACTGGCCTGTTGCAGGGGCAAAGGGGCTTCTCTGTTGTCCTGGCCCAGCCTCAGTCTTAGGAAGGATGGGGCATTTTCAGCGGTCCTGCCTCTCTTTGGTCTACCAGCCTGAACTGCTTTCGTCGTTGGAGGATCTTGTGTGGAAGACTTCTCTGCCCTTTCCCCAGTGGTAGGGCACCTCTAACCCTATTGTTATAGGATCCTGGAAATGGGACTGTTTCCTGCCTCTGTCTCCCTGCTTCTTGGGGTAGAGGGCTTTTTCTTTTACCTTCTCCCAGTTGTAATGGGTCTTCACCTCTATTCTTCACCCTGGTCCATTCTTTCTCATGAGTTTCCAGCAAAAGTTTGTGGAAAAAAGCCTGGAATATTTTCCATCCCCAGAGGTTCTATACTTTCATGCTCGCTTACATTTGGACTTTCATCAATTTGTTAGAAATTTTAGCTGAAGTCTTCTTACCCACTTGTATGGCTCCTGGTGCCTCTTCTGCCCATGGCACCACTGGCGAGTGAGCCTGGGCTCCCTTCTCTCTGCTTGGAGGGGCTTTTACACCCTTTACTACTCTCTGTTTTGCAAAGTTAACTCATCCAATGTGAGATAAAATTCACATTAACGTAGTGGAGTAAGAAACCACCTTCCCAGTCGGGAAGACAGACTTTGAAGGCGTTTTTGCAGCCTGGCTAATTTTTGGTTCTTGTTTGCACATCTGAGCAACTGTTTGGTTATGCAGACTGTCTTTATGTTGTTGCTCATATTTCAAATTAAAATCCAATTCAGAGATTAATTTGAGTGAATCTGTATTATGGCACACTAAGCTAACACAAAACCTCTCCTATTACAAACATCAAGATGTACCAGATAAAATGGAGCAATTAAAAACTGTCTTTAGCTTAGGTTGTAAGCGAGAAAGCATGATCTTCAGGTGCCACAAATGAAAGGGGAAGGGATGGCTGGAATGGTGATGGTATTGAGCTGACATCTTGGCAGAAGCGGAGAGGGGGGAGACGAAAATACGCCAAGAGGTCTCAGACTCAGAAATAAGCCCCACAGCTGGAGGCAAAGCAGGAGCCGGGGCTGAGTCCTTAGATCTACGCTGTACCCACCCCCTACACTTCAGTACTTAGCTCGGAGTCTGAATGCATGCCCCAGACTTGGTTCAGGAAACTCTCCCTCAAGAACTTTACATAACATGAGTCCTAGGCTAGAACAGACTAGAGGAAGTAAAATGAAAGCATTCTGAAGAAACATCTAGCTACATCGGTTTCTCACAGAATAAACAATGCCTGTCTCACAAAGGTGCACTCACAGTTAAATATATGAAACGTATGAGAAGGACGTAGAACACTGGAGTGAGTCAGTGCTGCGTGAATGAGCCCTGCGTTTCTGGCAGAGGGAACAGAAATTTGGAGAGAACAAGGTATGTCTGTAAAACTAAAAGAACTTGATATAGAAGAAATCAGAAAGAGACTGTAAAATAAGCATGTTTATAATTATTTTAAAAATATATTTTAAAAGAATAGAGGAGATAAGTAAAGAACATGAGATGGAAATTTTAAAAAGATTATTGAAAAATATGAGAAAAAATGCTGAAAGAATAGTTTTTAAAAAAATAAAATGTCAAATTATATTAAAGTTTTGAAAAGTTTGAAAATTTCTATTTATAAGACCATTTTTGTGTATTCACATACAGGGAAAAATCACTTAGCACCATTTTCACTTTATCTGATGCAATAGGCATATATTAGAAATGACTGTTGAACTTGAAAAGAAGCAACTGTGGGTTAAGTATTAAAACAGGCAGGTACTGGAGATAAGGCTTGTGTCTGGTTTTGATTTTCTGAAATATAAATCTGATCATGTCATCCCTTGCATAAACTCTTCAGTGCCTTCCCATCGTCCAACATTCTTAGTATATCTTAATATGTTCCTAATTTTATTAACTGACAATATACCAAATATTTATTTGTATATAGCCTTTCCCCTTTACTCTTTATGTCCCACATGCCTAGAACATAGCCTGGGACGTTGTAGATATTTAATCAATATTTGTTGAATAACTAAATAAACTCAGAGTCTTGGCAATATTGTTCTCTTTGTGGGAAAACTCTCCTTTCCTCTTCCCTTTCCAGTACAAACTCCCACTTATCTTCTTAGCATTCAGGTTTCAGTTCCTCAAGAAATCTTTTCTTGCTCCCTCAGCCTAGGTTAGATCCTTCCTTTTTATGCTTTCCTAGCACCTTACAGTGCCTTTTTGTAAATTCACTCAATCATTCACTCAACAAATATTTTTCGAGTGCCTCCTATGTCCCAACCCCTCTTCCAGGCCCTGGGGATGCAGTAGTGAACACAACAGATGCCTTCTCAGCCCTTGTGAGGCTTATATTCTAGTGGGTGAGAGTGGAGGGTAGACAGAAGATAGTAAACAAGTGCAGAGTTCTTCCTAGCTTTGCGAGCAGGTGAGGAGACATGAGGCAGTGTTAGGGGATGAGTGAGCTGAGGAAGTGGGGGTGGCTCTTTTATACAAAAGACCATGGAAGTCCTCGCGCATTAGGTGTTTCAGAAGAGAATCTGTAAGTAAATGAAGAGTTGGCCCTGAGGATAACTGGGGACAAGTGGCCCAGTCAGAGGAAACAGCAAGCGTAAACGCCTTGAGACAATAATGTTCTACAAGTGTAGGAACAGCAATGAGCCCATTGTGGCTGGAGCAGAGTGAACAAAGGAAAGGGTGTTAAGAGATGAAGTCAGAGAGAGATTTATTTTTTATTTTTGACATGTGATGTTTTAGTTGTTACAGTTGCCATTGGGATGGGCAGGGCACAGCAGGAACGGGCTGGCTGCGGGTTCTGGCTGGATGCTGCTAGGAACGCCAGGTCCCGAAGGTGCAGCCCCAGGAGCAGTGGCGAGGTGGCGCGAGGCTGCACAGGCTGCTCTAAGGTGCGCGGTCCAGGGCCGGGAGCGGGGACTCAGAGAATCCAGAGGACTTCAGGACTAGCCCTCCACGGGCCTGGTGGAACCCCCGCCCCACTTCCTCAAGCCTCAGAGGGGTTTCACCTCGGTCCAGGGATCCCAGCCCCGGGTCCAGGGCCTGGCCTCTGTAGTGCCCATCTTTTGGAGGTGCAGTTGGGAGGTCACAGCCTGGGGACTGGGTCCAGCCCAGCCAGCTCAGCAACAGGTCAGCGCTCAGCTCCCTCCAGTGCTGCTGGGGCAGCTAGGGCAGGGAGGGCCCAAGCAGTCAGGTCTCAGCAAAAGCCCTGAGCAACCCGCCGCCAGACGTGGCACCTGCGGCTGCTGATGGCCCCCTCGGCGGCCTCCTGGAAAACGGGTGGACGTTTCGCGGAGCTGAGCCCAGCACATGCGAGGCCACTGCGCCCACCGACTGTGTGAGGCGGAGGCTTGCTGTTTTAAAGACGTGGCTTTTACTCTAAGGTATTAAAACCACAGGAGTGGTTTCTGTTTGAACAGGTTTCCTCTGCTATGTTGACCCGAGCAGGTAAAGAAAGGGCAGACAGGGAGATTAGTTAGAAAGTAATGAAAAGAATCCGGATCAGAGATGATGGTGGTTGGGATCCGATTGCAGCCGGAAAAGTAGTGGTAAGTGGTAAATTCTGGTTACATATGGAAGACTTAGCCAGCAGGATTTGATGAAAGGTAGAAAGTAGGGTGTGAAAGAAACAAAGCAGTCAGTGATGAAACAGGGGTCTGGCTTGAGTATCTGAAAAGGTGAACTCCCCCTTACTCAGATTGGGAAGAATATAGAAGAACATAGTGGGAGGAATTTTGTCCAGGAGGAATATGGATTTTGGATATGTGGGGATATCTATTAGACTCTCAAAGGAAGAGTCTGAGTTGGCAGCTATATATAAATTCTGGAACTCAAGGGAAAAGTCCAGGATGGAGATATAAATAGGGGAATTATCAACATACAGATGGTATTTAAAGCAATCTGGAGGATGAAAAGACATGAAATTTGATGACTCACCTCTGGGTAAGTCCAACATTTAAAGGTTGAGAAGATGAGGAGGCACAAGGCAGAGAAGAAAACTCAAAAAGAGTGGTGATGAGAGGCCAAGTAAATGAAGCCTTTTAATAAGATGGGAAGGACTGTCTGTGTTAAACGTTAATAGGAGAGGTAAGATGTCATCTGGGAATTGACCATTGTGTCTAGCGGTGTGGAGGTCATTGTTGGTCCTGACACTTTGTTGAAATAGGAGGTAAAAGCTTCATTGGAGTAGGTTCAACAGAGAATGGGAACAGTAATTTAGGGAAAATGCGAACAACTTTTGCGGAGAACTTTTGCTTTCAAAGGGAGCAAAGACATAGTACAGTAGCTGGAGGGAACTATAATACTCAACCTACTGGACACTCCTAAGTCTAAAAATGGTAAGAACTATACACTGTGGCAACAACTGTGTCCATCTTGTTAACTTCTTTTTGCCAAGTACAATGCTTGACCCAAAGCAGATGCACAATTAAATATTTCTTAAACAAATAAGTACCGTTTCAGTTAAAATTATAACCTAAAATTTGTTGATGGTTTAGAAATATTTTCAATAGGTGTTACTTTTTCTTTGAAATTGGACAAGAATATGTATTGTGACGTTGGTTAAAAACTGAAGTGATCACAGATAATATGATCCTTCCACGTCTACTCATCAGTTCCCCAGCTGACTCAATTATGCCAAGCACCACATGCCACTTTTATTTCAGAAAAAAAGGTACAATATGACAAATTAGTTTACCAAAAATATTCAGTGCAGGTAGCTTTAATTATCTACAGCAGAGTTTTTCAAATCATGGGGAAAAGAATGTAAACATACTTTTCTTCCGCAAAGAAGACTTTGATTTAAGTTTAGAGAACATCAGGAAACCATTAAGTCTTTAAAGAGATGTTTCTGGTACCGTAGTTGTGTGTAAAATGTTGATTCATTGCTAAGTGATGGTTCACATTTACCTGGTGAAACATATTTGTGTGATGTGGGGATGAGCAATTGTAGTACAATAGATCCTAAGCTTGACATCTGGTGAACCACAGAGATGAATGAAGTCATGACAACTGGGATGAAACATGTAGGTTGCAGACAGATAGAGGTGCTTAGCTTTGTTTAATGGGTAATTGAGAGTGTGTGAAAATTTTGAGCAGGGAAGTGGAATGACCTGAGCTGTATATTTATTAACTAATATGAAAATTCGTTGCAGGATTGAATGTGTGGTAAAGACAAGTGTTTTACACACTTTACCCTGGGAGATTTTTTGGAAAGCTCCTTGAAAACGTTTCCATGGTAAAATGATTTAGGAAGCATTGGGTTTCCCAAACACTAGGTTAAACAAACTTAAAGATGTTTCTTTATGTGGCCTATGATATACTTTGTGAATCCCCAAGTTGTATGGAATATGCAGATCATGGAACTCTGTTCAAGGAACCCTATTATTCTTTGGAACAGTTTGACAGTTTGGGGTTGTATCATCATTGTAATCTGGATGTCCTACCTTGAACTTGAGGAGGAGTCATGGAAATGGAAAGGAAGGAAGAGATAAAAACGAGCATGCCTTACTGAATAATAGGTAGTGAAAATAGGGAAAGGAAAAAGTCAAAGTGGAAACATGTTGGTCCACACAGTTGATGAGTTTAGCTTAGCACTTAATGAGCTTAAAGATGCTAGGGCACAACCAAGTATAAATTGGGACTTTGACTTGGCAAAGTGTTCAAGGCTGGAAACAAATTTCAGAAGCACATATTCCATATAGTATATAGTGCAGGAGAATAATCTTGAAATAATTAGAGCATGAATTAGGAATATTGAAGAAGTAATAGTGACAGATTTCTTTTTCAGAAAAAAATGCGAGATAGAGCAAAAGCCTAGTTTTAGGAAAGATATGGCAACAAGTACTTAAAAGTAAGTACCTTTTTGTTAGTATGACAAGCATCATTATCAGTATTCAGACTGAGATATAAAAAGAAAACCAATGTAACAAGTGTTTTTCTGCTCTGCATATTAGTTCCCTGTGTCAGTAGAGCGTGATGCCTCCTTCGGCAATCCCGACATGCTCAGGAGACTTGGGCAATCAGTGTTTTGTGACAAGCCGGGCATTCCTCACTGTTTTAGCCTTGTCATTCCCCCTGTGAGCCTTACCTCCTCATGATCCGTTGTGTCTACGTCAGGATCACAATCCTAGGTTCGCATCTCCTCTCCTTGACATTCTCAGAGGTCTACCTCTGGGGCTGCTTGTGAACCATCATTCTCAAAGAAGCACTTATTTCTTAAAACTGTGCTTGTCAGCACTGCAGGTGGATCATGGAAAATGTAGGAGCTTATATAATGACTCAAAGGCTGAAAAAGCATCACCACCAGAAACAAAACCTTTTAAAAGATCAGAAAACCGAGATTAAATAAAATACAGCACAATATGTCTTTTGTTGTATTAATATCCTTTGCGTAATTATGTCTACCTGCATTTGTATTTAGAAGGAAACGCATGTAGCAAAACATGTAGTTGCATTTTCAAGGTCAGAATGTGGCGTTTGGAAGAAAAATATGGAACAGACGGTAAGCTCATAGGAAAATTAAGTCAGCCAGCTCTCCCCAGATGGTCACCTTTGTACTGTTTTTTGTAGCTTATGAATTAGGCACCTGTGTTTTCTTCAACTTACTCCTTGCCATGTGAATTCTTGCATTTGACATTTTAATTGCAAATAGAAACAATAAATCCTGATTTTTTTCCACCAAAAATCCCCCATGTTTTTTATTCTTATTTTTTCTTGAAATGTAAAACATTTACTCATATCTTGGAATTCCTAAAATGCTTATTTGTATTTTACAACATATTGCCTGGTATGATACTAGAAAAGCAAGTATAGTGGTTCAACTCATAGAAAGGATTTCTTTTTGCACTTTTCAGGAGACTGGCTTGAGTCACTTTTAAGACCTGTTCAATTTTAAAATATGTATATTACATTTTTTCTATAGAATGCATTTTTTAAAGGACATCTATGATTGATGGTGAGAATAGCCATATTGATTTCACATCAATTCAGTTTAAAGTGTTCCTTGAATGTAATAGTCACGTGTTAAGTCCATCATCTACCCCCATACATGAGAAGAACATAATGCCTTTGAATAAACAGTGATTTTCAGGTAAGTAATGTGCTTTTCTCAGTCACTGCTTTTGAACTTCTATGACGTTAGAACTGGCCTTGTATTACTGAAAACATGAATTCATACTCAGACTTAAGTCCTGGGATCTTATTTATCTTGTTCAAAAGACAAAACAAAACTAAGCTTATTTTATTTAATCTTCTCTTAAATGGAACAGAAACAAGCTATTTACTATAAATTCAAGACCTTGTTAAACAAGTCATTTAAAGTTTATTTGATTTGCCTGTTTATTTTGAGTCAATTATATCCTAATGACTCACAAACTAGAAAAGGTACAAGTATAATTTTAAGGACTACTAGTGGTCTATGGGATTAAAATTTTTTCATCTGACAAGAAAATATTAAATTATTTTTAATCTAATATGAGGTTGCAGCATCTGTTTTTACCCAATTAAATGTTTTATTTGTGAATTTTAAAATTAAGTCCTCATTCTTAGAGTTTACAACCCAACTTCCAAACTCCATCCCCCAGAACTTCCTTAAAATTACATTCAAAAAAAGTTTCTGATAATTTTCAGGTTTATAGAGATTGAATTATGATTATAGAGTCAGTGAACAGTCTTGAGCAGTGTGTGTTGAATAGCATCAAGCAAGTCAAGCCTACCCCAAAATATTTCCTCCATCTTCTGGACAACTATTTTCTTTTGGCTCATTTATTTGTTCAATAAATATTTAATGAGTACTTGCCATGTTGCAGTCTTCAGCTGGGCGTGGACATCAAAAGACAACAGAAACCAATCATGGCTCTTGTTCTTATGAAGCTTACAATATACGGGGGACAGTAGTCCAATAATTACAGAGATAAATGTAAAATTACAATAATGATGAGTACTAGGAAGCAAAGATAGATGGTGCTATGAAAGAACCAGGGTGCATAGTAGACATTTAATAGTAGGTACTTAGTATTTGTTGAATTAATGAAAAGTAACTGAATGAAAGGGATAACATGGAGAATTGTCCTAGAGAAAGCTTCCCTGAAGAAGTTATGTTTGACCTGAAATCTGAGACATGAATAAGCATTCAGTTGGTAAAGAGTGTAGGAAAAAAGGTCTCAAACAAAAATAAAAACAAGTTTTTGTGGCAAGATAGCATATGACAGATAAAAAGGAGTGAGCCTGTAATAAGAATTCAAAATAGAACGTGGTGACAGAAAAAGCTGGAGTGGTTGGCCTTCATTCACAGACAAAATGATTATCTATATAGAAAATCCTACAAAATCTATCAAAAAGCTGCTAAAACTAATAAGTGACTTTACTAAGGTGAAAAGATATAAGGCTAACATAAAAATATCAATTGTATTTCTATATAATAGCAATGAACAATAGGAAACGAAAATTTAAAAACAGTAATATTTGCAATAGCATCACAATCTTGAAACATTTAACATTGAAAATTTTTGCAAATTTAACAAAATATGTGCAAGAATTGTATACTAAAAACTACAACATTGCTGAGAAAAACTAAAAGTATAATAAATGGAATGGTATACTATGTTCATGGTATTGCATGATTCAATATTTTAAAGATGTGAGTTTTCCCCAAATTGTTACACAGATTCAACAAAATCCCAGTTAAAATGTGAAGTCTTTTTTTTAAATTGTCAAGTTAATTGTAAAATTTATATGAAAATACAGAGAATATGCAATAGCAATATTGAAAAACAAGAACAAAATTGGAGGGTTTATATTACTACTTCATTTCAAAACTTACTATAAAGATACAGTAATCAAGAAAGTGTGATATTAGTGTAAGTATTGGTATGCAGATCAATGAAATAGAATAAAGTTCAGAAATAGGCTCACGAATATATAGCCAATTGATATTCAACAGTTGTGTTGAGGAAACTCAATGGAGAAAGGCTACCTAAAAGGTATCTAAAGTACCTAAGTGGTACCATAAAAATTGGATACCTATATGCAAAATATCCAGCCTCAACCCTTCATACCTTACTCAAAAGTCAACTCAAAATGGGCCATCGATATAAATTTAAGACTTAAAACTATATTCTTTTAAAAGAAAGTATAGAAGAAAATCTTTGGGACCTTGGGTTAATCCAAGATTTCTTAGATTGAATGTAAAAAGCATGAACCATAATACGAAATGATGATAAATTTAAAATTATTGGTCTTTAAAAGGTATCGTTGAGGAAATTAGAAGACAAGCCAAGGACTAGGAAAAAATATTTGCAAACATATCTGATAGAGGATTTGTATCCAGACTATATAAAGACCTCTTAAAACTCAACAATCAAAATAAATGACCTATTTAAAAAAATAAACAAAAGATTTGAATAGACATTCCACCAAAGAAGATGTACAGATGGCAAGTAAGCATATGAACAGATATTTAGTATCATTAGTATTTAGAGAAAGCAAATTAAAACTACACTGAGATACTCCAATTAGAATGGTTTGGTTTTTTTTTTTTTTAAGTTCTCATTTCTGTGTATGATTTTAAAAAGGCAAACTTTGCTCTGCATTGTCGTTATCTCGAGTACACAACAGTATAGAAATGGCTCTTCTCTCATGCAAGATCTCTTACCTAGTCTCACGGCTTCAGTCTTTTCTCTCCAGTAATTATTTTTCATTTGATGATAAACTCTCATCTTCCCAAAATCATCCCTGTGATCAAAACCTCAGGCAAATGATATTGTGTCCTTTGACCTCAGTTTTTTTATATGTAGAAAGTAGAGATTGGAACATAAAGTCCCTTCCAACTCTGTGATACTAGTTCACACTCCTAAAATAGATAACTTTTTGATAAAAATCAGGCAAAATTAGTGTATTTCACTTACGTTTGACTTACCTATGGTATCAATAGGTGTATACAGATACATAGTTCCGGTAAGAGATACTCTGCATACAATTGTGCATATTAAAACGACAGCATTTATTTTGATTATTTTCATTATTCTTTCCCCTGGATCAAATTTTCATTTTAACTTTTGTTACTGATATATCTCAATTTCATAAAACATGAACACTGATGTAGTAGATATGTGAATATTGATTTAGAAAATGTTGGAATCATTCTTGATTGTACGCGTTTGTGTATACAGCAAGCTATTTTTAATTAGGATCAAAGGACAAAAACAAGTCTGAACAATTTCAGTTAAATATTGAGCGGTGTGGTGGGAAAAGATATGGCCTGGGATTCAGAGTATCTTAGTTCTAGTTCTGCCTTCATCATTGTTGTATCAGACTATTAAGAAGTGCTGAAGGCTGGGAGTGACTGAATCATGACACCAGTGACAAACTATCTCTTTATTCCTCCTTGCTGAAGTGGCCGTTCCTTGGCCACCTGCATACCTAGTCTTAGAAGCAGGCTCTTATTAGGCTCTGTATTCACCTGTGAATGGGAATACCTATTTGATTATGGAAGCATACAGTCTAATATAAATCCTTAAGTATAAATATTAAACAAAAACAAAAAAATCAGGGGCCAGCCCGGTGGCGTAGTGGTTAAGTTCAAGTGCTCTGCTTTGGCGGCCTGGGGTTTACAGGTTTGGATCCCTGGCGTGGACCTAGGACTGCTTGTCAAGCCACTCTCTTGCAGCATCCCACATAAAATAGAGGAAGACCGGCACAGATGTTAGCTCAGGGCCAATCTTCCTCACACACACAAACCAAACAAACAAAACAGAAAAATCACCAACTCTTTGAGAATAATGGAATTTATAAAGGTACCTATTTCCAAAAAAAAAAGTTACCCCAGAGAAAATAGAATGAATAGAGGAAACAGAATACATGCTTTAAAAAATAAATATGAGAGAAAATGAAGAAAATGATAAGCTGATATGAGAAACAATCATAAAGAGAGAGTTTGAAAATAAAGAGATGAAAGATGAAATACCAGGGAAAAGTTAGTACAAAAACATGTCAGAATAATTTAAAAATATCAGGCAAAATAAAATTTAAGCCAAAATTAAGTGTGACAAAGGTTGATGTTTACTGTAGAGAAAAATTACTGAGACTCTATTAGAATCCTAAACCTTTAGGTCCCTAGCATCATAGTTTAGAAATGTATGTGTATGAGGCAAAACCTGTTCATGGGAAATATTAGCAATTCACAAAACTTTCTTAGAGACTGACAGCTCAAATAGATAATAAAAAGTAAGACTACTTGAAATTTCAGTAAATCACTTAACAATCTTGAGCACACATATTATGTTTGTATCTGTATTATCTATTATTTTCAAACATCTGGAATATTTGCAAAAATGTTGTTCAAATCCAAAAATGAGAAATCACACAAGTAATTTTCTCTGATTGGTATGGAATGAAATCAAAAAGTAAAGAATAAAAGTACAATCCTCTTAAAACCATTCCCTTGGAAAAAATTTATTTTGCTCTAAATAACGTTTACTTTAAGAAATCAAAATTAAATGGTTGGCTAGAAAGAGTGATCTACTTTGTCAAAAGAAGAAGATATAGCTACGGTGGAATTCTGAGAAAAATGTAGGGTTGTTAAAACACACATACACACGTAAATCTAAGCTAATGATGAAGGAAGCAATAAGGGTAAAAGCAGATATTAGTAAACAAATGATGATGAAACAATGTATTTCATAAAATCAAATGCTAGATCTTTGAAAAGACCAATAAAATGAATGAAATTTTTTCATGTTTGATCAAGAAAAAGAGCACTGGTACAAATAACTAACTTTGAAGTGAGAACTAGGACATAACTATAGATATTGGAGAGGTTTTTAAAAAGTCTAACGTACTATATACAACTGTAGAGCAAAAAAAAAAAGAAAATTGGATGAAATGTACATTGTTGGACCGTAGAAATTCTTACAATTGACTATGAAGTGGTAGAAAATCGGAATAGCACAATAACAGAAGAAATTGAAAAGAAAAGCTAAAACTTATCCCTAAGAAAGTCCCCAGGTCCAGATGAATTTACAAAGATCTGTTCTTCAAACAACAGATACTTCTAAAATATTTCAACTACTCCAGAGCATATGTTAAAATTAATAGAGAAATATTTGGTGACTCAGTAAATAAAATACTAGTTAGAATTCAATTAAATCTAATATAAAGAATGATCTGAACACAAAGAAAATGATTACCCTAAGGCAAAAATTTTAAAGAAATGCAATCATCACATGCCTATGATTAAAATTCTTAGTAAAATAATGAATTTTGGAATTTAGAGAAAATTAAATAAGATAGCTACTGCAATTTTAAACTAAAATGATTTATTTAGTTAAATTATTTTGAACCATCTTTGAAAGTTTTAATTTTAGAAAAAAGATTAGGGATACTTAATAATATAGACAAAAATTTTAAAATATTTTTTAAACAAAGAAAAAATATCTAAAGCATAGGACTGGGATTCATACTTACTCTATAAACCCCCAAGATGTGAATTTATTTTATAGTTGGGAAAAAAAGCACTCAAGTTTGTTTTTTGTAATCTTTAAATTTATTCAATACATCATATAATTGTATTTATGACCAAATAACACTTCATTAGTTACTATTAGTTTGCTATGCAAATGCAATAACTTACTAAACAATTATTTTTCCTCCTCCTCTATTCCCAAGATTTGGTTTATAAATGAAATATCAACAGAAAGTCTGAGAAAGCAGCCCCAGGGAATCTAACATAATGAGGAGAAACTCATTACTTCACAATTTTCACTTGGAATTTTAAATCATCTATTATGCAGCTCATAGTAATCATGTTCTCACATATATGTGTATATATAAATATATAAACTATTCACCATAACAATGTCTGCAAACACCAAGCTTCACTTTATCCTCTAATCATCTTTTAAAGACTTAGATAGCAGCACACTAACCTCACCATACAATTCTCAAAGTAACTAAGAAACTGGATGACAGATGATACAGCGGTGATAGGGTAAAAGAGAAAACATATTATTAAGTAACTTGATAGCAGAATAATATATCAGTGTCAACTTAGATAAAAACATTCATCCGTTTTCTAGTATAGGAGATATTCAAGGGCATGAAAAGTTAAATTTGTAAGGTTTCTTTATAGCAAGCTTTCTGAAAACATGCAACTTGATTGGGTGTCTCTCCAGCAATTTCATGATGAAAGCTTTCCCCTTCAATTTCCTGAGCACTATGAAGAGGGGAATTGGGATTTCCTGATAATAATTATAATGAAAAACTCCAAATTTTATGATAAGCACAGATGGGATCACTACCAATATAAAAGCTTGGTCGTTTTTCATGTACTAAGCTAGGGAAGAATTACAACTCACAGAGCCTAAGGGTACACATCTTTTTGTGTCTGGTATTTTAAGATGCTGGACAATACTTGTTTAACTGACTTTTGTTGAGACAACATTAGATAGGAAAAGAGTTATGGAAGGAAGGGTAAAATACATACACTTCAGTTTAATGTTGAACTTCAAGCTCTTGAAAGGTGTTCTGTTCTTTCATCCAGCTGCGTCTGAAATTGAATGAGGTCATAGATGAAGTGTAAATAAGCAATAGTGTGGATGGACAGGCTGGGTAGCTGGTGATGCACTGCTGAAGTATCATATTGTTAATCTTATGTGGTAGTTGTATTCCTACGGCTGTATTTCCAGTATTTAATTGGTGAATGAATAAGTGCTTATCATATTTATTTTTTAAGAAACTTCTGAAACAATTTGTCTGCATATAGAATGTTGTAGATTGGACAATACACTTTAACGACCTCTCCGGAGAGCTTAGAATAAGACTTCCCTAAAAATTTCCACAAGTGCTAAAATAGACTCTAATCCACTGTCAAGTCATACCCATTGGTTCTTATTCTTCCCACTTGCAGAAGATTAAATCTGATCTTTAAAGAAAGGTGGAGTCCAGTCCCTTAAATCCTCATTTTCTCAGAATTCACATTTTGTAAGAAACCTAAATGTTGTCAAAAAGGGCTTGACCCAAGTGTCATTGTTAACTAGTGAATACAAATACTTATATAAATATAAGGAGGAAATTTAATTCCATACAATTTCCAAGTGGCTACAATTGGCATGATTCTGTTTAGGATACAATGGCATATACAAAATTTAATAGGATGCAGAAAGAGGGCAGTAGATTGTTCAACTTCTTCCAGACGCACAAAAACAGATTATATTTTGGCCAGGTCTAATTCCTCATAGATTCCCAAAACACAATCAAGTTAGGTGTTCATTTGCATGGAGGCCATGAAGGCTGGAAACAAGAACAAATGAAATGAACTAGTTGCACTCTCATTAGGAATAAGGTTATAGTCGGCTGTCATGATGTGTAGACATGGATGCAGGATTAAATAGAAAAGTGAGGTGAAAATATAGAAGTAAAGGAAAGACATCAAATATAACAGAGACAAAAGAAAGCTCAAGCAAAAAGGAAAGTGGAACTTTTGATTTCTTGAGGTCTCCGGTAATGATGGGCAAAGCAAGCTTCAATTTTAGCTACTTGGGAAAATTAGATGAATTTTTTTTTTAAAAAAGAAAGGAAGGAAGAAGAGGAAAATAAAAAGAACACAAGACTAAACATAATTCCTAGAAAAACTGGGAACACATTACTCATTCCTGCCACATGACAGGGATTGTTGAACAGAGACAGCTGTATCTTAAGCTTTGTATACCTGCAGACTCCTTTATTGGGTAAGTAATTACTTTCAAAGGAAATAGGTATCTTCCATTTCAGAGAATCTCTTAGCAAGTACAGGTTTTCATTTTGTAACATAAATTGTTCCCCTGATGGCAGTGGGTTTGGCAAACACTTTGAGCAGAGTCTGGGCCAGGATTTTGTCATTCTATAAGTTCATGATTTAAAAATGCTAGTAGTATCAAACATTTTTTGTGATACACTTCAGTGTCATCCCAAATCCCATAAAGAAAAGTCAGCTTTTGATAATAAGTATAAAGTGGGCTATTTTTAACAGCATAATGAGAAATTTTTAAAGTTTGAGCACATTTAAATTGAGCTGTTCTTCCTAGAGTTTACTGGTTACCTTGCATTTAGGGAATATGGCAAGTTGTTGGTGGATCAAAGCAGAGATGACTGTCACATGAGAAGGACACACTGATTGTCATGTCTCATTAGTAACTTGTAAATTGACAGTTTCCTGTCACATCACAGCAATGGAAGCACAAAGCATTATTGACCACTTATTTATTTTGTTGGTGCTTATGCTGTGTTGTACAGCATTAGATTTTTAAACTGAATATTCTTTGGCCCAGTTTTTAGATATGCCAAAAAGCTAGTTATAAGTCAATATTTCATGTGCACTATTTAAAATGTCGTCTGAATAATGACTTCTACAATACTGTACATGAAATACTGACTTCGGGATGGATTTAGTTGTTTACAGCTGTTAAACTGTGGTTGCTCAAGTATAAGAGTATGTCTTTAAAAAGAGGACATCTAGTCACCTTGTCAAGGGAAATTTGAGTAGAAAATTCTCTTCCTGTAATTTTACATTTCCTCTTCAAACATTGCCACTAATAGAACAGGAAGTAAGAATTCACAGGAAGAACGGATTTGGAGAAAAGATGATATGGATCTCATACACAGATCATAAGCCAGGCACTCTATATGAAAATCTCGTTATAATTATATCTCATCTGGACCTCGCAGTAACTGTATAAATCAGTAATACCACAGTTTATATTTCCCATGTCTCTGACTTTGAGGTCTATATCCATATTCTCTACCTGCTTGGTGCGGTGCTAAAACATTATACATAGTCCCTTACTGACCCTGAATCGAGGGATCTTTAATGGACAGGAAGAGAGTAACAGGAGAAAGTGCCACCCTCTTTTTATTTCCTTTTAAAATAATTTTGTCTTCAGGGTGGTGATACTTTTCTTCTCCCTTGTTATTCTTGTTACTTATTAAATTTGTAATACGTAACAGGTGTAATAAGACACGATTTGCTTATAAGTAAAGCAACAGCCACAATTATTGATGAAACACTGCTAAGGCATGTGACTGTATTCACTAATAAATCCTTTTCTGCTCAAGAGGCATTCTGTTGAGACCTCATCATACACCTGTGCACCCCCTCAGGGTACAGATTCTTCTTCTATCCACCTGTGCTGTCCGTGTCTTGCCATCCCTGCTACCACCATTCTAGTCGAACCTTCCACCACCAAGCCCACTGTAATAGCCTTCTTCCTAACTGGTTTTCTCTATACACCCTTGGTCCACAATAATTAATATTCCAAACAACCATCATGGTGGTATTTATAAAATGCAAATTAGATCACATCGTTCTTCTGCCCAAAACTCTCCAATGGCTTTCTTTAGCAATTATACTAAAATCTAACCTTCTTATGAGATCTTCGCACGAAAGTCTGGCTCCCATTTACTTCTTAAACTTTGTCTCTCATATAGCAGTGTGCTGGGATTGGTACTTTCTGCCTTGTGAGAGCTGATGGTTAAGTAGTTAAGAATTTTGCAGGCCAGTGGTATTGTGTTGGTAGTTTGAAACTGGCCATGCTAGGAGTATTTACACCACAGAAATCAGCAAATGCTACAAATTAGGTCTTTTTTAAAATTTATCTGTTCGTTTTGGAGAGCTGGTTGTTAATCATTCACGAGCACACCACTGTTACTATTGCTTTCTGCCTCATTCACCATGTTCTACTGACCCTGATTGTGTCTATTCCTCTAACATATAGGCTTGGTCGCTTGCTCACCTCACTTTGGGGTCTTAGTCCTTGCTATTCTCTTTGTCTGGATGCCCCTCCTTTGGTTATTCATAGTGCTAGCTCCTTCTCAACATTTGGGTCTCAGTCCAAATGTCACCTTCTCAGAGAGGCTTTCCCGACTATCTTAAGCAAAGGACACCATATGTGACTCCAGTTTCTCAATAACATCGGCCTCATCCCTGCACTTAGAATAGTGCCTTTGACGTCATGTGCTCTTTTATCAGTTAGCTTGTATTTATTTGCAAGCCACAGAAAACCAAATAGTAAAGCACATATTTGTCTCATAGGCAAGAATCATGGGGTTGCACAGCTCAAGGCGGGTACAACAGTTCAGTGATGATGTCGAAGGCTAGGCCCCTTCCTTCTTCCTGCTCCACCTTCCTTAGCATGTGACAGTCATTTTTGTGATCACAAAACAGCTGTTTCATCTCTAGGTGCTTTAAAGCATTATAGCTGGCAAGAGAATGGGGAAAGAGGAAGGGTGCAAAGACCAAAATGCTGAAGGCGTATGCTAGCAGTTTGTCCATTTAAAAAGCCTTCCTGGAAGCCACACCCGGTGACTTTACACTTACAACAACTTGGCCAAATGACAAAAAAGTCTGGAAAGAGAAGTATGTTCGCTTTCCAGCTTTTGAAGAAGAAGGCAACAGATAAAAGGGTTTTAGATAGTTTTGAGGTAGATAATTCATATTGTTTGCCATAGTAACCAATAAATTTTTATGAAATTAATGGACAATATGCTTTAAATGATCCAGCTCTATCTTCATCCAGGTTCCAGATTTAGATGAGTCATGGGTCAAATTCTGCAGTATAAATTTCAGTCAAATTAATCAGAATTCATCATTAAGGAAAGAGAAGATGATAATTGGACTATTCTAGATCACTGGAAGCTCATCCCACTTAAGTTCCAATATTTTGTTATTGTTTCTGTTTATAACTTTCCACCTATTTTAAAGGAAATCTTTCCAAGATGTCAGCTTACATTCATCAGGCAATTGATGATGATTTGATCATTTTTCAATTATCAAAATATGTTATCAATATGAACATATTGATTATACCATAATGTATTGGAGGGTTACCTCCTGGGTCTTTGGGCAGTGGTACGACTTTGCCTCAGTTTACAATGGTCTATGATGCTGTATTCAAAAATTAAGCAAAAGTTTGCTGTACATTTATTGTCTTATTTCTAATCTCTTTTCTGTGACAGAAAGGAGAAATTTTGAGTCAAACATATCTGGGTTTGAATCCTGGCCCCACCATTTACTACTTGTACAGCCTTGGGCCAGAGAATTCATCTTTCTGAGCCTTAGTCATTTTTTCTTTTACTTTTCCTTAACTATATAGTGGAAAAAATAGTAATACTTTTATATACATACCTGTGAGAATTTTATGAGATGATCTAAATAAGGCAAGTAAGCACTGAATAAATGATGGCTGTTAACTCACTTTGTTCTGGATCACATGTTAAATTATCAGTAGCCTGTAAAGTGCATTTGTGAACCACTTCCTGCATCAGAACCATCTGAGATGACTACTAAAATAGCAGATTTCAAGGCTCCACACTCAGCTTCTTTTTTTTTAAATCTCGATTTTTACTAAGTGATCCAGGATTAAATTTTTTTTAATTTTTAATTTTTTTAATTGCAGTAACATTGGGTTATAACAATATATAGCTTTCAGATGTACATCGTAATATATTTTGAACTCTGTGTAGATTACATCATGTTCCCCACCCAAAAACTAATTATAGTCCATCCCCTCACATGTGACCCTAATCACCCCTTTTGCCCTCCCCACTCCTTCCCCTATGGTAACCACCAATCCAAACATTTTTATGTTGACTAAAATTTGAGAACCGTGTCTTTCAGCCCGCAAACAAGGATTTGTTGATCAGATCAGCTTAATCTCTCTTAACTTTGCAGAAGAGGAGGGGGAAATGATTTTAAGAATATAGATCCTTGAGCCACATCTCAAATGTAGCCTAGATTCTAGAGCTGTAAATCTGAGATGCAAATTCTAACTCTAAAACTTATTACGTCTTTCCCTGGAGAAGTAATTTTAACTCTTTTGGTCTCAGTTTCCTTTTCTATAAAATGAAGATAAAAATAGTGCCTACCTCATAGTGCTGTTAAGGGAAATAAAATGTTTAGATCAGTGCCATACAAGACACTATATGTGACAGCAATTAGTATTATAAGTAACATTGTTATTAGGATACCCAGGGTGTACCTTGAGACTCTATATTAATGATTCTCCCATGGCCACACATTATAACCACTGGGGAGCTCTGAAGATCCTGAAGCCCAGGCCATACCCCAGAACAATGAAATCAGGAATATATATGGGTAGGATCTAGGTATGTGGGTTTTTTTCCGGTGTCCCCAGGTGATTCCAGTGGGTAGCCAAGGCTGAGAATCACTCCTCTCTATTATTTAAATATTCTCTACATGATTCTGATCAATGAATATTACCTGAGAGAGGTATACTGGTAAATGGAATAGGGGTTAATCTTTATTGAGGGAAGAAAGGTTAAGAGCTCAGCCTCTGACCAAGAAGCCTTCAGAGCACAGAGCACTTATAAAAGGGCTGGATGTTGAAGGAAAAAACTGCTAAAAGAAAAGCTGTGATTGGAATAAATTAAAAGGCACTGAGTTTTGAACCACTTAGATCTGGACTCCAAAACTGGATCTCTTATTCATTAATGCGATACTTAAACTCTCAATAAACCTTAATTTTCTCATTGCAAAATCTGGATATTTACTACCACATAGGGTTGATATAGGGATAAAATGGGTTAAAAGATGTAGAGCTCTTAGCATACAATGACTCCTACTTCATAGACATTCAATAAAAGTTTGTTATTGTTGCTTTTAGAAGTGAGGATTATTGGAATGTGGGGTGTGAGAGTGAGGGAGCAAGGGTAATAACCAAGTACTTTGCTTGGATAACGGGACGGATGGTAGAGATATGAACCTGAGAGTTGGCCGACAGGAGTCAGTTTCAGGAAGAACTTTGGAGATCTTCTTGCTTTCATTGTGCTTGCCTAGCAGGCTCTTCAGTCCTTATCTGTAATATTCCTCCTAGTCTGAGCTATACTAATAAACCCAAACTGCTATATTGGTAACCAAATTCGGTAGAACAGTTTCATAAGTATAAGGAGGTTCTGAATAAGAACCTTAAGGGGACTTATAAATAACTTACACACAGTTTATTGCAATAGTTTTAAGAACAGGTATTTTGCTGACTCAAAGTCTTCTTTTGCTTCCTTCCAGACCCTGGCCTTGCAGGTTTCTGGTACTTTTACAGAGCTAAAAGAAATCAGAATTCCATTTAAAACTCCAGTCTCATATCCAATTTATTACTCACCATGTTTTTGTTTGGAGCACCAGCCAGGCCTGGACTGGAGGAACCTGATTTCCTCCTCTTTTGGTTTTTAGACTCCTTTGGGCTTTTACCAACTGCTGTATACCCCATGACGGCATACTGCTAGATCCCCTTGGTTGGGTACCAGCAAGATGGTTCAGGTTCTACTGGGCACTTCTTTCCACTTCTCTCCCTCTGATCAGATAGTCACCGAGGGCAGGCAGATCACCAAGTCCGTTGCCTGTGTAACCAGGAAAGAGATTCTAGTCTCCCTTTGCAGGCACTCCCAATGGCTACAATTGATTCTATTGGAACTCTCCTTACTTAGTTAATGGAAGGGAAACAAAAGACTTAGAATTCTGTCCGAAGTTAATGACTTAACAATGCTCCATGAATTTTCTTTTATCTCACAATAACCTCTTAATAAGGAACGGAAGAGGCTATGGTGTAATGTAAGAGGGCTAGCCAAGCATTTAAGAAGTCTTAATGGAAGGATGTCTGGTTTCCTTGCTGGCCCTTTTTTGAACAATATTTCTCAAACTTGGATGGTCAGTCAGAGAAATCATCTGGAAGCCTAAAAAACAAAAAAGAAAAAGAGTGGATTCTACTCTTAGAGATTTTGATTTAATTGGTCTGGGGAAGCAGGCTAGCTTAAAAACTCCACAGGTGATTCTAATGAGCAGCCTTTGCTATGGAACACTGTTTCAGAATGGGGCTGGTACTTAACACTAATTACTTTCATTCCTGGAATTTTAATAGTAATTCCGAGACTCCTGGAAGAATCCCATTCAGTATTCTGTTACACAGGGTATCAAAGAATAATAGAAAAAAATCAACAGTTTTTATTTATTTTTTTATTGAAGTATAATGACATACAATATTATATTAGTTTCAGATGTACAACAGTGATTCAACATTTGTATACATTACAAAATGATCACCACCGTAAATCTAGTAACCATCTGTCACTATACGAAGTTATTACCATATTATTGACTACATTCCCTATACTGTATATTACATCCCTGTGACTTATTCGCTTTATAACTGGAAGGTGGTGTCCTTAATCACCTTCACCTATTTTGCCCACTCTCCTCCCCGCTAACATAATGGGAAAAACACCCATAATTCCATCACCCTTATTGTATTAATTAATAAGCTTTTTAGTATGAAGTTTTACCTGGCAATTTTATATTCTTTTTTCAATTAAAATTGCATTGCAAACAGTTTCCTAAGTCATAAAGAATTATTTTGTAGATGTGTTAATAACTGAATAAAATCCCATTGATGATTAAAAGAAGAAAAGAAGAAGAAAAATAGAAAATGAAAGAGTTCCAGGAATGCTGGGGCTGAAAGACTCCTGAAAGGTCATTTTGTTTATGTTCTCCTGAAATGGGGTCTGTGAACCAACAACTTCAGAATCACTTGAAGCATTCCTTTAAGAGGAAAATTCCTGGGCCTCATCCTCACATCTCCTGAATCAACGTCTCTCAAGTTGGGGTGCGGGCAGGGTCAGGAACTTGCATTTTGATACGTTCCCCCAGCTGATTCTTAGGCACATTCATGTTTTAGAACCATCAATTTCTCAACCCTGGCTGAACATTCAAATAACATAAGGCTGGAAAAATACTCATGCCGGCTCGACCAGTGATTCTCAACCTTGGCTGTGCCTCAGCATCACCTGGAGGGCTTTAAAAAGCCCCATGCCCAGGCCCCTCCCTGTGCCAATCACATCAGAATCTCTGCAGTGGGACCCAGGTGTCTGTAGTTTTTAAAGCTCCCCACGTGATTCCAGTCTACAGCCAAGGTTGAGAACCACTGTTGTGGATATTCTGGTTTCATTCATTTGGGATGAGTCTCAGGTGTTAATAATTTATTGTGGTAAGCTTTTTGCTATATACCTTAAACTAATATAATGTTATATGTCAATTACATCTCAAGAAAACTGGTGGAGGGGAAGTAAATAAATAACTTTTAATTGTACCCCAGGTAATTTTAAAGTGCAGCCCAGGTTGAGAACTCTTGAATAGTCAGTCACTTTCAGCTTTTCTGAACTTCTTTCAGTGTGGTCACTAAATACCCTTTAGCCTACTCAGTCAGGCTTGCCTCCTGCCCCAACACCAGACCCAAGCAAGTCTTGACCAAGGCTGATAGTGATCTGGAAGTCTAGTCTCATGAGAAGTTATATGTCCACCTAGACATAACCCCTGCCTTTCTAGCCAGTCCCGTTAATTAATCTATCATTCATTCAACAAATATATATTAAACATCTAATATTTGTCAAGTGCTTTGTATTGAACTATGGATACAACGGCAAATAACATACTGTTTCTGACACCTCTAGAAGCTTCTAGATTTCCGAGGGTGAAGGAGGGAGATATACATGCAAACAGAGGTATAGCAAAGAGTAGTAATTATTACAATGGATGCATGAACAAAAAACTGTGGGAACACAGATACGTTAGCAACTAAATCTGCCTTACATGTCTAAGGAGATGCTATTTAAGCCAAGTCTTCCTTCCATGACCTAAGACACCCTCCATGATATGATTTCTCTCTACTGCAGCTCTTGCTACTTTTGCTTGGGTTTCAACTTCAGCCATACTGAACTCCTTTCAGCTCTTTGAATGCCCCCCACTCTCTTGACAAGACTTCAATGTGCATTCATTTGCATGGAACATTCTTCCTCTTTTCCCCTCCTGTACCTCCTACCTGGGACTCTGCTTAGTTGTTACTTCCACAAAGAGGTTCTCCCTGACCTCCTGAATGGTGTTAAATGTCTTTGTTATACATCTGTGTGCTAGCCTATAGTGCTTCTTTAATAGCACATGCCCACTTTATTGCACAGCACAGTGCCTGACACTACTGGATGAATGAATTAATTGCATCCCAGGAACAGGGGATGATACGTGCAAAGCCATAGAAGCATGCAATTTTGTGCCATGTCCTAGAATAGCAAACATTTTGGATGGCCAAAGATAAGATGGGCAGGAGGAGGTTTCTAAAGATGAACCACGAAAGGTCGGTTGTTAAAGGCTTTGTATGTAACCCTATGGGGTCTGAACTTCACCCTGTAGGCAGTAGGAAGCCAGATAAGGTTTTACGTGGGGAAGTATAATAATGAGGTTTATCATTCGGGACCTTCTCTCTGGGAGCAGTGTGGAGGATGGACTGAAAAAGAAAAGATTGATTCAAAGACAGTTAGGAGATGTTCCAGTACTACAGGTAAAAAATAATAAAGGCTTCCCTGAAATAATGAAGCAAAGGGCTCCATTCAAAAGGCATTTCTGAGATAAAATCTGAGCACTTGCTGACTAATTGCATGTGGGGGTGAATGTGAAAGATGATACTATGCTCTAGCTTGGAAGACAGGCTGGGTGGGGATGCTATTAATGGAAATAAGGAATACAGAACCACAGGAGCTAGTTTCAGGGAAAAAAAAATAATGAGCTCATTTTTAAACACGTGGAGATTTCCATGTACCAGTGGATACACAGATAGAGTCTTTCATGCAGTTATAAATGCATAAAATTCTTAGTTTGGTACCTTACTGACTGCTGATGTGGCTGGTATTGTTCACTTGACTATGTTGACTTCTGGTTTCCGTACAAAAGGACAGTCTTTTGAAACTGACAGTGTCATATTGATTTCACGACTTATGCTTCTTTGGGCCACAATTCGCTATCAGTTGGCAATAGTTCAAGGGAGAGTCTCCATTAAAATCACTTACTGGTTGTGTTCTTTGGTTAGATACATACACCTATGCCAACTCCACTCGAATTCTGAGATGGAAACAATTTTATTACAGGTAGCTCTGCTGTTATATTCCTTTCTCATTTTATTGTGAGTTCCGTGAGTTCCGAAAGGAAGCATCTTATTCTTCTTATTACGCTTAGTGCTGGGTCTAACAGAACACAGATTAGTGAGTGAATGGATGGATGGATGAATGAATTTATAATCTGATGGCAGGGATAGAGGATACTTTCTGGAGCTAATCACTTAGGAATTAAAAATCTCTATCCTATACATAAATGCCTAAGTAACTTATCATTGAGTTATTGACTACAGTGACAGAGGTAGAAGAGATCACTATGAGTATTTTTAAAATGACCTTTCATCATATTACTTTCTCTTGAAAATGCAAAACCATCCTGGGAATTTTAAAGCTGTGGTAATAACAGACTATGTTTCTTGATACATTAACACTTTGATATTGTCAAGTGAAAGAGAAGCATTTAAATTAATTGCTATCGAAAACTCTTTTGCTTGGTACTGTCCTCGAAGCTGGCAGATGGGTACATGATCAGATTTTATTTTAGGAAGATAACTTTGCTTAGGATTATATGAAGAGGCAAGGGGACATTTTGACAGAGGAGAGATGATGATGAGGGCCTGGAATAATGCAATGGCAGTGAAATGGAGAGATCTTATTAAGTAATTAATTAATTCATCAAATATTTATTCACTGTATTATTCTGGACTCTGGGGATGGAGTACTGACCACACTAGAGAAGTTCCTACCCTCAAGGAGTTTACAGACAAATGGAGGAGATGTATATTAATCAAATCATCATATCAATAAATGTAAAGTTGCAGATGTGATACATGTGGTCTGGGAAAGTCAAGTTGAAAAAGGCATCTCAGAGGTGAAATTGACAGGACTCATTTGGTTATTGGGGTATCAGAATAAATAAAAGACATGTTCCCTGGTCTCCTTTCCTGAAAGAATACTCAACCTGATTTGTGTGACAGAAATAACATACATGAAATGCCTTCAAAGATGTATTAAGTGACATATCGTGTGGAATAGATTAAAATGCCCTTTTGCCAAAAGATGAGATCAATAAGCTATGAATTGTAAATTCTGATTTTGCAATTAATTGCACCTCCTTTTAATTGTCACCATTCTACTGGAATGATGTTACTGTGCTGATGAGATACAGTTGACTCTAGATCTCTCCGTTTTGATTTTTTTCATTCAGATGTTGCCAGAGCAATTGAATTACTGGAAAAACTTCAGGAATCTGGAGAAGTACCAGTGCACAAGCTACAATCCCTCAAAAAAGTTCTTCAGAGTGAGTTTTGTACTGCTATTCGAGAGGTATGACACCAAGATTTTAATAACTATATTCGGCCATATGTCTTCTGAGTAGAAAACACGTCTTTTCCACACAAACAGTTGAAATGATTAAGTTTGGAGCTACATCTTAGCTTTCTGTTTTTAGCTCCTTGGACAGATGATAAAATATAATTTAGCTTGCTAAATTCTTAAATTAGATCCAGTCAGGATTGACACTTTCATATAAAACCAAATGTTGATCTTATGGTACCAAGGAAGTGACCGCCTCAGCAGGTGACTGTTACATGTAGTCTAAACTATTTAGTGGTTACATGAAGTCATCTGGAAATTCAGTTAGACATAGTCATAATTAGTGAGGGCTGAGCATTTCTCGAAAGAACACTCAGCTAAATCTTTCACAGCTAAATCTGAAAGAGTAACCTCCTACTGACCAAAGTTGTAGTTCTCCAAACACTACTATCTAGTGCAATAATGGGAACCCTCCGAACAGGCTGATATGCCCTTCTAACAAATCTTTGTAATGCTTTCCTGGCTAATGGTTTCAAGAACCTTAGGGTGAAACACGTGTATAAATGACTACTTGAATTTTCTTTTGAATTGTAGGGGAATTGACTAGTCAACTAATGAATTTAATTGGTTATAAGAGAGTTCACTTGAGATACATACACTATATTATTTTTGAATAAAACAATATTCAGTAAGCCCATCACCTCTTCCCTACAAGATATGAAGTAATAATTCAGTAATTAGAATCTAAAGTCCATAAATTCAGCGTAACTGCCTTGCTAGAAGTCCCCAGTAATGAATTACCCACTGTCATCTCTTCCAAAGCCGGTTGAATCCAATCATTACCTGTAGCCTCTATTCTCTCTGTATCCGTCTCTTCTCAGATGGGATAATTCTGGAGCATGTGATTTGTACCCTTTGCTAGGGTTCTTGTAGGATTAAGCTCTAGTCATTCTCTGTGAGGCTGGCTCAAAGGACATACATCTCTCAAGAAATGCTTGCATCAACCTCTTTTCCTCTTTGCAACTCCACTTGTGGCTAATGAACGTTCTTTTGCCTCAATAATGCTAGTTTATGAGTAGTCACTAAGTAGTCTAGTTAGTCACTAGGTAGTCGCCAGATGACTAAAGTAGAGATGTAAAAAACTTCTCTCTCTACAGATTTAAACTATAGCCTACCCAATGCAGTTACAATTTGGATTTTGCTGGGATTTGATTTAGACGGTGTTTGTGCTAAATCTTTATCAGGTGTAGTAATTTATGATTTGATTTTTGTTTACAATGAACACAGCTTAAGTAAATAAGCGTAATTGTATCTCCAAGTTTTAACCTATGAATTTGATCAAAGGCTGAAAGGAAATTTCTCAAAGTGTATGAATTCTTGGCCACTGGCTGCTCGGTGGAAAAGGTGTAAGATATATGAAAACCCCATGGATCTCCCAGCAGTTAAACTCCAGTGGTCACTCTGTAGACCATTGCTAAATCGCCTATACACTCTTTTCTTCCTTCACAGAGTGCTGCTTCCCTGAGATTTTGTGACTGACTTTTCATTTTTAGATATTCTATCATCTCTTCTACCCTCCACAGAACTAACGAACGAATAGAACACAACAAATATATATCTCTGCTCACTGGGAATTTGGCCTGTGATCAATGCAAAGTCTCAACTTTCACGGAACTCACAATTCAGTGAGAAAATTTATGATAAATATTCAAAAAAATATCAGAGAGTGAAAAAACTATGGAGATAAATAAAGCAGGATTAAGTAGGAGTAAATCTCTATTAACTTAGGGTGCTAGGAAAATAACCTGATTAAAGTAATGGAATAAAACATAAATATAAGGGGGGTATAGTGTTCTTATAGGCAGAGGAAACCACAGGTACAAAAACCCAGAAGCAAGAATGATCTTAGTCCATGGAAGGAACATCCCAAAAGCCCGCATGTCTGCAGTGAAATAAGCAAGGTAGGCTTCCTAGAGGCAGCTGGAGAGCAGATCATGTGAGGCCTTGCAGGCCATGGCCAGAACATTGGATTTCATTCTAAGAGTGATAGGAAGCCCTTGGAGAGATTGATCTGACGTGATTAGATTTTGGAAAAGGTCTCCCTGACTGCTGTGAGAATACAAGTGTGTGTACAATAGTAGAAACAAGAGAGTCCAGTAAAAAAGCAATGGGTAGTCAAGTGAGAGTTGAGGTGACGGCAGCCAGGATGAAGGTGGCAAAAGTGCAAGTTATGGGAAGTTGTCAGATTCAGTATGTATTGTTTGTGAGTAAAGTCTACAGGAATTGTTGATATATTGAACGTAAGGGTGAGAGAGAGAAGTCTCAATTGATTTTTAGATTTGGGCTGAATGGTGATATAACGAGATAGGAATCTTTGAGGATGGACCAGGTTTGAAGAAGGCTATCCGGAGCTCCGTTGTGGACATAGCAAATGGATGATGCTTTTCAGACATCCGAGTAGGGATGTCTAGCAGGCACCTAAGTCTGAAGCTTGGGGGCTAGAGATGTAAGTGTAATATAAATATCTGTTCAAATAAACGCACAAGTCTTTTTCTTTAAAGAGTTTGCTAAGGAAAAAGAGAATGGGAGTAAACAAGAAGATAAACATGGAGACATTGTATAGGAATTATAAATATATTTTATAAACCCTGTCTGTGGTAGAGTGTGGTATGTGTATCATTAGTGGTTCATGGAAATCTATAACTGAACTATAGGCAATTGAACAATTTCAAAGGGAAAAAGATTATATAATCTATCTACCTTAATTTTACAAATTTGGATGGATAAGATTAATTTTATGTTCGTAGTAATGTCCTTGTAATAATTTTGTTCTTAAAGGCAATGCGTGTTATACAGAAATTATTTTGGTCACTTCATCTTGGCTAACATTTCACACCAGTTGTATGGAATTGCTTGTATTCGTTAAATCTGGAATTTTCTTCATTATTCGTATTGCTTCACTTTACATTAACTGAGCGAAGTAATGATAAAAATAGCAATATGTATACAACAATTCTGAATCATACAATAATATTATGAATCCATCTAGTGAAAAGTTCTTCAATAAAAATGCAAAATGTGAATACATGTTGCCAGACAGGTGAATCCACGAGCCAGTAAAGTTCAACTAGGAAGTACGAGGATGTAAGACAACGAGTACCTTAAATTAAATTTTATTGAGCCAAGAACCCTTTCCCTCCTGGTCTCTTGGATATTGACCGTTATGCTAGCACAAAGCTTTTGAAATTTTGGTTTCTTAATTAGATAATGCTCAGAATCTCCATGCTTCAATATTTGAGTTTTTCAGAAAGATTTGATCGTTAATACTTACCAGTGTGAAAATTATGAATTTTGTCATGACAGGTAATGGAAAGAACAAGAACTACAGTCGCATCATTCTTAGTTGTGTTTGCCAGACCAAAACCACCTACAGGTCACACCATTGCCAACAAGACTGTAAAACCCAAATTATGCTCAAAAAGAAAGCTGGACAAGCTACTGCCACTTTTTTTCCCCATACACAAGTGTAACAGTGGTTATCGTTACATGTTGAGGCAATCCCAGATTTTGCTTTACGTTTGGAGAAAGCCACTGAATGGGCTCTTGGCATATGTGCTGCACTTATTTAGGGAGAATAGTTTCATGAAATTTTATTTTGTTTTTCACTTAAAATGGATGATTAAAAGAAATTAAAAGTTTTCTCTACTTAACTTTTTGTCTGTAATAAAGACTGAAAAAGTTTTGTTGAGATCAGTACTGAAGGAAGATCATCTATGTATACAATTGAGAAAGGCATTACTCTATCAATAAAATAAGTTGCATTTGAATGCCCACCCACGCACAGCTTTATTCACAGAATACAGATAGTGGTTGGCAATACTTTTCTTGATTGTTTTATTGCTGAAGGATCTCAAAAGGGCCTGATCAGTCATTAAATTGCACCTACTGTGTGCAGGGCATTTAGGAGTACATGGCAGAGAAACGAACTGACACAGGATGCCTCTTTTCCACAATGAGGGGTACTGGCTGACAAGAGGAAGTTCACCCAAGCTGTTTAATGAGAGATGAAATAAAAATTTTTATGGTACTGATATTCCCAGTAAAGACTATCTCTATGATTTTAAGTGGCTTCCTCAAGTTTTAGTTCAGCACTCTATTAATTAGCTTGAATGGCCTAAATTTAGAAATTTAGGATTGAAATATAAGGATTATAAAATGTTGATTTTGGATAAGAGAATTTCCTAAGAAAACTGAATTGCAGTTCAAATAGCTCACTTACCAAGAGATAGACTTTTTCCCCAACACATCATTTTCTTCGTGCCTCCGAGAAAAAAATCGATAGTATATGACTGGTCATATTTTAAGAGGACATCCAATTTCTGCAACAGAATACAGAGAAATTCTTTCTGCAACTAAAATAATCAAAAACAGAATTAGCAACCTATTTGCTATCATCATCTTCCAAGTTTAAAACATTCAAGCTTCCTGCTTTCTCGGGTGATGTACTTGTTGCCTTGCTGTGTGACATGCTGCTGAGAGCGGACTATTGTGAGGACTTATTCCCACATTGATGACTGTCTTATGCACGTTTGAATAAAAAATGCAGAACAAAATGACAGTCACCAAAAACTGCCTTCCTTGGCCAATCACCAGATGGTATATGGTAGTATTTTCTAATGTTGTAGAATAAGAAAATAAACCAACTCCATATGGAATCTATCATTCTGCGATAGTCAGTAGGATTGTTGGAAAATATTCCAGTTCTCCTCTCCTTCTTAGCACATGTTACAACTAGATTTCCCCAGCCTCCTTAAAGTTAGATGTGGCTATGACAACTTCCGTGGCTAGGGACATGTGAATGGAGGTGATGCAGGCCACTTCCTCGTGGATGCCTTTGAGTCAGTGCATGATTTGCTATGTTCCCTTCCCTTTGCCATGTGTCTAGTGATGTTTTATATGATAAATGATAAATCGGCCTTGGTTGCAGAGTGAGAAAATGAGAAATATAGGCTTTAGCCAACCTTTTATGAATATGTAGCCTGAGCAAGAAATAAACCTTTGTTGCTCTAAGCCCCCAAGATATTAGCGTTATCATACCACAGCAGAACCCAAGCTATCCTGACCGATAATACGCAATCCTCAAGCAAATTTACCTTGGAAAAAGGTTATAAGATGTATCAACCATTTAACTGCCATAAAACAAAATTAATTTTTAAACACTATGTTGTATTTTAGTAAGCTGTGATCAATCTTTTTTAAACTGTAGGAACTTGGTAACCAATAAAAGTACCCATGCCCATAAGGTGGTTCATAAATTTTTAAATTTTGAGACACTTGGATCATAGATTCTTTGCTTCTAGATTATCTCCCATTTGCTCCTATTCTCATTTTTTTCTTCCTGAGGACTGAGCTCATTAACCCTCCAGCACTACCTCCCACCCCAGCTAAGTCTCACACCATTTCCTTATAGAAGGATTTCTTTATTTTATTGACTTAAATTCATAGTCAACAGAGAAGAAATAGCTGGAATGCAACCATCTGCTCTTTAAGTGCTCTTAGTCTCCAATGAAGTTATTTTTTTCCTGGAGGTATTTGTAGATTGGGAATTATCACCACAATGCCTCCCACCAGTGACTTGTGGGAAATGTTCCCGTGAGGCATTCTGTCAGGTTAGAGGGAACACCAAAGACATTAGAGCACTGTTGTAGTCAAGTTGACCAGTGTTTGAATCCCAACTTAGCTACTTATTTTTGGCCTCTCTGAAATCTTATTTGTCAGCTTTTAATAATGGAATAACACCACCAGCCTTGAGGTGGTTCTGACAATTAGAGATCATATATGTAAAGCCGGCTAGTACAGAGTCTGGCAGCCAATAATTACACAATCAGTGGTTGCTATTATGACTAAAGAGTAGAGTTCCAAATTATAACTAGGTATAGTATTTCGGTAAGTCAGGAAATGGATAGCAGTTGGAAAGAAAAATGGTAGTTTCTGTAGGCTAGATCTAAAAAATCTCTTAAGATTCATAGACGTATATTCATTGCTCCACCATCAATCATTAAAATAAAGTAAATTGAGCCATTGCACCCTAATTGTAAATCATATGGGACATCGCACTGTGACAGAGGTGTTTGTTCTTGAGGCTGTTCTGTACAATATCTTAATGTACTGTGTGAATGAAAACATGGCAGACAATCAGCTTTATGAGAAAGCTAATATCGGTTGTCTGATAGAATATAGATTTATAATTACCTTAAGAAAACACATACTTGGATTAATAGTGACAAGATAAGGTGAAACAGGGATACATGGAAGGAGAGAGAAGAGCTGGAGGAAGGGAGAGTGAGAGGGAGGAAAGGAAGAAAAAAGGAAAGAAAGAAGGAAGAGAAAGAAAGAAAGAGAAAGAAAGAAAGAGAAAGGAAGAAAGGAAGGTAGGAAGGGAGAGGAGGGAGGGAGCAAGAGAGGGAAGAAAGAGAGGGAGGGAGGGAGGTTGATGCTGAACCATGGCATAATGTACTGTAATAGAAAGAGAAAGAACATTACATGGGGTCAGAAAAGTACTGACAGTCGATTTGGACGACATGAATTTAAATCCTTGCTAGGCCACTTAATTATGTGATCTTATGCAAGTTACTTAACTTCTATGATCTTGGTTTTATCCTTTTTTAAAATATAAAAGAAGACAATAATAACTTCATGGGATCGTTGGGAAGATTAAATCAAGTGAGATAAAAAGTCAAAAGTACCTTGAGTAATACAGTGCCTAGTTAAAAGAGTAAGTAGTTAAAAAATGGTAGCTATTCTGATAGAAACTTGGTGATTTTAGTGACAGTAAGCTAAACTTTTAATATGTTCTAATAGAAACATTAGTTACTGATATGGAGAATAATAGTCTTGTAGTTATCAATTATCCACACAAATGAAGAATTTCTTCAATAGGAGGCTCCACATTTTAAGAAAGAGGTTGACAACCTGGATTTTTGGAATAAGCCAGTATAGTGAGGACTCTGGAATCTTTGTCATATGACAATAAGTTAAGGATTTGGTGATACCTAGCCAGAAAAAGAGAAAAATAATATGTAATGTGATATTTGTCATCTAATTGGTAGGATAAAGGTAACTATACTAGACCAATGGATGACAGATAGATGAATACAGATAACTAATGATAACTACCCATACCCAGCAATGGGCTCACTTGTGCTGTGGGAAGTTTCCTATAACAACAGCAGAGGTTAGATGGACATATTTCAGCTCACTCTAGAACAGGAGTTTTTAACTTAGGGTCACATATACGCTTCATGTTTTAGGTGAGGTAAAAGCAAATTTATATATACATATGTATATGTATTTTCTTTATTTTTGTTTCCTTCCCTTTATGTGCAAAACATTTTTATGGCAAATATGTTCTATAATGTTTTACTTTAAACATGCATAGAGTGGCATGGATTCATTGTGTAAAATTATCATCCTTGTTACATAATGGCATCTAGAATAGCACTGCATTCATGGAATTAACAAAAATTTATCTGACGTTATGCTAATGCGTATCTCTTTCTGTTCATATTAAACTTAGCTTAAGTTGGCAGATGACAGAGAAAAGAAAGCTTGATGGCTCTTACATTTCCTTTGATTTTATTTGCATTGCTAAATTTGATGGAACACAAAAGCCAGACTGTTTCTTGTGTGATGAGTGTCCTGCCAACAAGAGCGTGAAGTCAAGAAAGCTTATTTCTGAGCATCCTGAAAATACATCACACAATATAGAATTTTTATTTTCTGGAGAAAAAGTTCAATTTTTAAGTGTTTTTTTTTTTTTTTTTTTCCTGAGGAAGATTCGGCCTGAGCTAACATCTGTTGCCAATCCTCCTCTTTTTGCTTGAGGAAGATTTGCCCTCAGCTAACATCTGTGCCAGTCTTCCTCTATTTTGTACGTGGGTCACTGCCACAGCATAGCTGCAGATGAGTGGTGTGGGTCTGTGCCCGGGAACTGAACCCAGGCTGCCAAAGCGGAGTGCACCAAACTCTACCACCAGGCCATGGGGCTGGCCCAAAGGTTCAATTTTTAAAAAGTGGAAATTTACCAACTTATATTTGCCCCAATGTGTCTTGACAGGTTTCCAAGTAAAAGGAACTATAAATAATTAGAGAAGGCTTGATAAAATCATGTACTCCGGAAATGTTTGAACTGGTGGGTTGCTCAGAACCAAAAAGATTACAAGTGTCTCTGTTCACTTGATATAACCTACTTCTGAACTCTGACATTTTGCCAATATTTAAAGCCAGTTATAGTGAAAATAACAGCTGTGCCATTCCCACTTGGCATGCAATTGGGTGAAAACTCTAATTGTTTCAGCAAAGCTCTGCTTTTTATCTGTCATGTAAATGCTGATGTCCTATTGTGTGCATGTGTGTGTGTGAGTGAGATAATCCATGGATACTTAAAAGATCAAGTTGTTCCACAGTAAAAAATTTCTTTGTCAAGCAAAACTCCTAATGGAAGAAAAATCTTGATAATGTGTGTGCATGTGGAGCACATGTGGGTCCAGCATCCACCTTGATTGCTCTGGTAAAGAAGACAGAGGTTGTACTTTTTTATAGAGGTTTTAGAGGTTTCTACTATAGAGATTTAGTACCTTGAACATCAGCATGCATTAGTGTCAAAGACTCTGACAATTATCCTAAGAGATGCCATTCCTGCTCCGTGAAAAGTGGTCCAGTAATTTCACAGCCACAGGCTGGAACCTATATTTTCAAGTTTTCATTTAGAAATGGAGCAAAACATGTTCTTTTTACTGTCAAAATTTCCTTGGCTTTCCAGAGGATAAGTGTTAATGCACTTGGTTGAACTTGGGTCAGACATTTCACTTTTTTTTTTAAGTAAAGGATTGCTGTATCTTAGAACAATTGGACAAGGGACGTTCATTCGAGGTTAGACTTGGTTGTAAGTGTTAGGCCATGAGAAGGATTCACTGGTCTGGTATGGTTGCTGCTGGAAACACCTGCCATCTTGGAGGGAGAGATTAGAGCCAAAAACTTGTGACCTTTCCAGTGCTGAGAAGGGGGTCTCGGTGAGGAAAAAGGAGTTGAAGATGAGGAAGCCTTGCCAGTTTGTCCATGGGAAGACCTACAACAACGGGAAAGACCGCAAAACTCTTAAAGGTTACTTCTGCTTACGTGATTTAAAATTGAAAAATGGACTCAAGGTCTTTCTGTGCTGACAGAGGCTGCGCTGTTGATGCCAGCCTTTCCAAAAATAACTTTGACTTGAGGACAAAGGATTTGGTAGAACCTGGATTCTACTTGAAGTGTCTTAGAGAAGGCTCAGGTGCCTTGACACAGGTCTACTCTGCTCTGATAGGAAATTTAATTCTGTTTGCTATTGAAAGCAATGTTAGCTGAAACTTTGAGCACTTGCTGCTACTAAAACAGACTCAAAATAGATTGAATCCTAAAAAATGACATAAATATTTCCATGTAAAAGATCATTTCAAATGCTAACTTCTTCCAAACCAAATAAAACAGCTTTCTCATTGAAATATATTTTAAGCAGACACAAAGTTTTCTTGTTTTTATATGATTTGGTTAATTTGGAATTATATTTTCCAGGAAGCAGCCATGAATTTTTACAAAAAAAATAAGCATCACGTAATCCTTTGTAATATGTGAAATAACTCAATGTCAAAAGCAAAAAAAAAAAAGGCATGAATATTTATGCACAAGTCTATTTTTCTTGGGATAAGACCATAACTTCATCAGATTCTCAAAAGAGTCCATGATATCTCCTCCTACCCGCCCCCCCGACCACCACCAAAATGAAGACTACTCCCTAATAAAGGATTCTTGTATCAATTGAAAAATGCTACTTGACTAGCTAGTCTCTATCTCTAAGGTTCCTCCAATTCTATGAGTCTATAGTTAAATAGCAAGTAATTGATGTTTTTCTTCACGTAGATTACATGGTGTTACGTAAGGGTGAGCACGAATGGATGGCGGAAATATGTGCCAATATGAGACTCTGTATGAATGGCGTACGGGAGAGAGATACTATGAAGATTTTTAAACTGATTGAAATAATAACAAAAAATAAATATACTCATTGAGTTTTTTGGAGACTATAAACTATAATTTTATCACAGGAAATTGCAAAAACAGAATGACTACGTCACTCGCTGGAAACAGAATTTTTAAACTATAGTTATAATTCTATTCCTGCAGCTTTCTCAAAGGAAAGATACATGTCTAACAATGTGAGGAGTGTTTGTAATGTCAATGTGTCACTTTCTGGTAGCAAGAACAGGGTCTGTGTGGCAGGAACCATCTTAGACTATAATTGCACTAATGGGTCATTGATCTTAAAGATATGTAAACTGACTCTTACAAATAGTCTGTAATGACTCTGAGGGCTGTTAGCATCACTGTTGGGTAAATACTCAGCTCAAGCCTTTCTATTTGATTTTACAAATAATAAATAAATAGTGCATATTTCCAGAAGCTTGTAATTACACATGCTTACACAGTTGTTCAAAATAATAGAGTCCTCGCAGAAGTTGTATTTAACATCAGTCAGATAAAGTGAACATTCTGTCTTTGGTTGAGATCATAGGACTGGAAATCAGAACTTCTATTTTTGGCACCATGGATGACAACAGTTTTTTTTTGTTTCCAGTGAACAAGTCATTTAACCTTTTCTTGCTTTAGTATTGCCAACATAGGCAGAGACAAGCCCACTTGTACAAGCCATCTCAAAGTGAATGTTAAGTCAAAAATTGGCATTTTTAACCAGCTTGCTGTTATTCCTGAGTGTGAATTCCATATAGAAAAGTAAATGAAATTAGTATCACTTATAATTCAAATATATGCAATTATTAACTTCCTCCCTCCCTCCTTTCCTTCTTTTCCTCCTTCCTTTTTTCGTTTATTCGAGATTTAGGGCTGAAAACTGACCAGTACATCTTATGTTCATCATTTCATTGCTTTTTATATAGTCTGAATGTTTGTGTATTTTCCTCACATATATTAATTTTAATTTTATTTGTTTAAAATATTATAAAAAGTTATGCTGATGAAATCTTTGGGGATGTTCTTTTTTTCTTTTGATATCAGACTGCTAAGATTCAATCACGTTTTTTGTGTTGCTGTAGTTCATTTGTTTTGACTATTGTGTGAAATTTCATGGTGTAAATATACCGTAGTTTATTAATTCACTCTCCCATTGATGAGCATTTGACTTGTTGCCAGGTGTTCACTGTGATCATTAGTGCTGCTGTTAACATACATGCCTTTCTTGTTAGGTGACCAAGACTTCTCTTGGGTATATATCTAGATGTGGAATTTCTGGATCATAAGGTGTGAAAATGTTCAACTTTAAGAGATAATGCCAAACAGTTTTCAAACTTGGCTGCTCCAATTTATACCCCAACAAGCAATATGCAAGTTGTGTATCCATATCACCTCCAACACTTGGCGTATGAGACATTTATGCTCTTACAAACTGAATATACTAAATGGCATCTCATTGCAGTCATCATTTCCATCCAATTATCACTAAATTGTTGAATATCCCTTCTTGTATTATTGGCCATATATTTTTCTTGTCCTGTGAAACGTCTGTTTATCTATTTTTCTACTGGTTTATGCTTTTATGTATATTTTTATTACTAATACTTTACTGGTGGTATATATAGTGAATACAGTCTCATAGTCTGTAACTTGTCTCTAAGATGTCTTCCATGAATACAATTCTTAATTTTAAATATTCACATTGACCATTTTTTAATAATCAATGCTTTTTTGGTATCTCACTTAAATGTTTTCCTACTCCAATGTTGAAAATATATTCACTTATATTTTCTACTAAAGGTAAAAATTTTATTTTTGAAATTTATGTCCTTGATCTATCTAGAGTTGATTTTTATATATAGTGTGAGGTAGGGATCTGATTTTGCCTCTTATCTATAAGGGTAACTTTTTTATTTTTAGCCCTATTTATTGACTAATCCATAATTTCCTCCCTGATCTGTCATATTAATATATACTAAAGACTATACACATGGATCTCTTTCTGGCTTTTCCAATTAATTGGTCATTTTATCTACCCCTTCATTAGTGCCCCATTTATCTTATTTGGGATAGCCAAGGCAAAGAGTATGAAGGGGGCATAGTTTTAATCCTAGCCTAGTTGTATTCCTAGCTTTTGTTTCATTAGGAGGTTTATGAGTGCTTATTTTGTATACGTGTGTGTGTGTGTATAAAAGTAAATTAATAAAACCAAGACATTCATGGATCAATGGAAAAGGATGAGTATTGTGCCATAAACTAAAGATTATAATAACCCCAGTTCTGTTCTTTATAGCTGAGGTCCAGTGAGGGAAGAAATAAAAAGAATGTAGTCTAATATTCTCAAACAGAGAATAGTTTCACATTCATGATTTGTGGGTCTCTTTCAATTTCTTTTACCAAGGTTAATTAAGGTTTTAAGTAAAGTCATCAATCTTACTCTAGTGAAGGCAGAGAATGTTTTAATTATCACAGCAAAATATGAACCTAGCATAGTGTCCTCCAAATAATGAGCATTTAATAAATATTTGTGGGATGCTTGAAGAAATTCATTAAGATGGTTCATTTTCATTATAAGACAAACTTATATTTGTTTCTCATGAGTCTTGAATTTCACATGGGACTCTGAGCTCATATAAATCCCAGACAAAATATGATACCTCTAGTTCAGAACAAGATCTTACTTACATTGAAATAGCTTCCAACCTTAAAAGGTGATTTGTTATTATAACCAAAATTTTATTTACATTTAAAAATTGTTTCCAACCTTGAAAACTGACATGTAATTAGAATCAAATTTTCAAGGTTTTTATGTATTTGCGTAAATATATGCGCTAGTATGAATGTGTACGTATGTAACACATGGGTTTTCATGTAGTAAATGTATGAATATTGTATTTGACACAAAATTTAGTAATGTGTATAGGGAGAGAAAGGAACCATAGAAAGCACCTAGTCCTGTGGTGCTTAGCCTTTGGAGAGTCATAAATTTCTTTGTGAATCTGGTGATTGTGAATCTGGTGTAATTATGGATCATTCTCCAGGAATATGTTCATGTGCAAATATTTCTTTTTCAAATTCAAGGAGTTGATAAATCCTTTGAAACTGATCCATTTGGCATCTTGATCTATTATAACATCTTAATTTTACAGGTGTGAAAACAAGATCTGGCAAATGTAAGTGGCCTTTCAAGCTAGCTAGTGCCTGAATTAGTACCAGAACAAAGTCTCCTGAATCCTGGTCTAGTTTCAGTTCCATTCGCTATGGACAGTGGCAAAAAGAGAACATTCTGAAATGTGGAAACAATGAACTACATAAGAGTACCTTTCACTACACATCAGCAGTGAGCAAAAATAATTGGAAAATTGTATCATGATTCCTATTTCTATAATTCCTATTCGTATCAGTGTTCCATGTGTACCAACAGCATTATTTAAAATGTTTGCCTTCTAGCTATTTTTTGCCTCATTTAACACAAGACAAGGTATTGTATTTTAGTAATATATTCTCTCATATATTTTTTATCCAAATTTCCAGGAGGCAATGTGAAAAATTTAGTTACTAATCATTGTATAATTGGCATTATATCATAAAACAATTGTGACACTTCCAGAAAATTTCAGCCTCTTCTGGAATAATTTAGCATCTTTAAGACCAAATTGAGCAAATGTGTTTCAGGATCTATCACAAATATGTGTGTCTATTCAAATGTGCCCATAGCCCTTTACTTAGGAAGTTAGCGCTGGAGCCAGGGGAACCATTTTCAACCAGCAGCCACAACATTAGGGAGAAGGCCTGCTCTCCTAGATAAAGAGAAAAGAAATCTGTTACAGGGACTCTTGTCTTCCGAAACTACCTTGTCTTTCCAACGTCCAACTGTTGACTGTATGAGAGACCCTCAATATTTATTAAGCTTGATATGTGGAAGCTTTTCGAACTGCGTTTTCTCCACACTGCTGTGTTTCCCATAGCTCAGCAGTGATTGCATCCCAGACTTGTCCTACTGCCTAAGTCCAGCCCAAAACTACTTTGCTATCTATTCCCCGTTTGCTAGCACCTGGAGGTGCCATCGTAGCACCCAGCCCTACCAGTTGATAGGCAAGAGACAGCAGCCCTTTTAAAAGATATCTTTCCAAAATTCTCAAAGGCTATGCAAAGAAATGAACAAATGTAAAAATCAAATAAACCAAGAACCAACAAAGCAACAACAAAATACCATAAGCCATTTACCATAGAGTGACCAATTGAGAGATTAGGGGCCAAGAGTGACACATCCTCTTCCTCTCCTCAGTCTTACTTCTGGAAAGATGCAGCCAGTTACCAGGGACACCAGGGACAGGGAAATCTTGGAGGTCTGGATAGCACCATGACAAGGGACAGATCTGTATTTTCCATGTTAAATGCAATAATGCTCCTCCTTCTTTACAGTCAAGAAAGGAGAGGGAAATTAGTCTTTCTGGAACACTCGGTAGAATAGATAAGTTCTCTTTCACTGACTTCCTTGACATTGCTTTCTTCACACACCTTCCTAAACAATTTTCAGGTCCTACCCACTTTGGGATCTCAACAAGCATGCAACTATACAAGGATAACAATGCCGCACACATCTTTCTAAAGAATGCTCAGGGCTAATTATTGTGAGGAATATAAACCCATGTGGAGTCAATGTGGCAAAGGTTACTGGCAGTGTAGCAAAATTAAAAAATCCTACTTCCAGGAGTTTCTAATTGAAAGAATATTCCATTACATTTCCTGTATGACCACCTGCTTGACTGCCAGATGTTTTTGACTCCTTATTTCAAAAAGTGCATTGTAAGAGAATTCTATTAAAATTTCTTTGAAAATCATTCAATTTCCTCACAGATAGGATGGTAATTACTTTGTCCAGGATACATTGAGAGAACTGGGATGGCTAGACGTTAGCTAATAAGTAAATTAGACTTTCCCAAACAGGCTATAAAATATGTCTTTCCTCCAGGTATGGCAAAGATTTGTGTCAATTATATTTTAATAAAAATTAAAATAGCCAAATAATAAAATTGGAAGAAATTGAAGGTCTTAGAAAATTAGGAAGACACCATAATAGTTCAATAGAACTTCTCAATAATGAATACTTTAAATCTTGGAAAATAGTCCCATGAGAGGACAGTAATTTATTAATGACTATAGTTGAAGAGTTTGTAATTGTGAGTGTGATTCAAATCACATTGTTGATATTTCATGCGAAATACCTTGTCAACCCTAGGCAATTACTCAAACAGCAGTTAAGAGGAAGAGATTCACTTAGAATGTTCATTTGCCTTAATTAATGTTGGCACATTATTACAAGCTTAGGGAGGAATTTTCAAGATCTCCATGACTTACAGACCGAAAGTTATAGAATCACTGAATCGTACTTGATACTCAGATTTTCATCTTAGAAAGGGTAAAATTGGGTAAGAGAGAGTCCATTAAAATTGATTTAATCATCAGGGTATAAAATGAAAACAAATGAAATTGACTATTATTATAATTATGACTTTATAATATTTGCATTGCCCAGTGCAAAGACAGATTGCAGTATGCACATATTTGAACATGTGACTATACAAATGAATTTTCTATGTAATGAAAATTGGGCTCTGTCATGCCATAGCTTAAAAAAAATCTCAGAACATTTATTCTATCTTTAGTTTAGTTAGCTAAATAGCTATAATGATCTAATAGTGAAAAAAATATTGACTAATGTGATTATATTTCATAAAATGTTTTCATTCGGTAGAAGATAAAATGATATTTTTCTCTGGAATTCCCAGTGATAAAAAAGTTTACATTTGTTCATTTATTATATAATTTCAGAAAGTTTTTGACCATCAATACTTATATTTAGTTTTGAAAGATGTTTTACAATGGATGCTTAAGTAAACATGAGTTTGCAAGCAAAATATTCATAAGTTAATCATCTATCTGCCTATTTTGTTTATTTAATGCTAAATGTTAAGATATTTACAAATATTGCTTTCCTTATAGGAAAGCAATATTTATAATTGTTAGAAAAACATATACTTATGTAACTATATTTCAGTGTATTTGGTATTGATGTACATATTGGCAGCTAAAAAGAAGTAAAAGGATAGTTTTCCTCAATATGATGGCTAATTTGAATAGATAAAACTATTTAATTAGATTTAAAAGCAGTTGCATTGTAATTAAGCTTGTTGACTTGCCTTGCTAATAGAGAAATAACCTTTTAGAGATGTCATTTCAGACACTGCAATTCAATATACATAATTTTATTTTAAAGTAGCAAGTTACTTAGGAAATAAATTAATTATAGGCTGTGTACTAACTCTGAGGGACACTTCCTGCTTCCCACTCTTCTCCATTACCTTCCCTTTCACTTGGCCTCTAAAAGCCAAGCAGCCACTGATAAATGCTCTTTACCTTCTCTCATCCCACTGCCTTGATCCTCTAATGTGTCTAGAAGAAGGAAAGAAGCTGAATGAGATGGATGCATTCCTCCCCGACTGTTTCAGCCTAAGATACCTTAATTCCGTATGTGATATTGGTTCTTTTAAAAATGTAGCAGTTATAGTTTTATGACCTTGGGGCTTAGATCATTTCTACGTGAATGCTTTTTCACTTTGTAGAAGAATTTTCCATTGACCTTTCCAAGGGTATACAAATAATTCCTTAGAATCCATGTTTGCTGCTAAAAATAATATGAACATTTACAGTTTTCATGCACAATGGCAAATTAGGCCCAAAATTAGTGAATCTGAGTGTACCTATGATAATGCAACAAAAATACTTTTCCCTAAAAAGTACTGATTTTCAATATGCACCCAGCACCTGGAAGAGCTCTTGGTGAAATGGCTATATAGTCTGGCCATGGTCTCGGCTCAGCAAGTTTTCTCCTGCTCATGTCTAGTTACAAGAGGCTCTGTCTTCCTTTGTAAGTCATAGATGATGGTGCCAAACGCTTAATAGGGGATTGTGATGATAGCTATAATTTCATGCATCTTTGGAACATTTCTTTAGTCCTCTATGCTCACAGCACTCCGCAGTTCTGTTCATTCTACAGCAGCTGCTTGTCGTCCACCCTCTGCCTAGGACTTGTCCAATATTTGTATGTAGCATCAGTTCTGATCACCTGGACTGGCAGGATTCGCCGTTCGTCGTATTGAAGAGGAGAGTGTGCTTACTTTAGAAATTCCCCTGGAACTTCTCAAGGGTGCCACATAAGATTGTGCAGGGCACGCTTTAGGGACACCATTCATTTTTGTAGTCATCCTGGATTTGAATATTTATTATTGTAATGTCCTGGCAGATGGCTCTGTCTTGAGGAAAGGCCAGCTTTTCCTAACATGCACAGAGGCACCAACTGTGCTAAGTACAGGACTGGATTTCCCGTAACATATTCTTTGTCATTTTGTACATTTACAAAAGAGGGGCAATACTACATGCTTGGAGATTCTGAGATCCCAAAGCTATTAAGAGTTAGCAGGAGTTCCTGGAACCTTGCAACCAGCAAGTTTCCTCTCCCTAATTTAAACGTTTACACATCCTTTAACTTTCCTTATATGGCGTAGTTTCCTGTCTCTTCAATCATCTGGTTACCTTCCTCTCCACAAACGCCAAAGTTCATGAGAAATGCTTAGTGGAAAGATTTGATTCTATAATTTTATGTTTTGTATGATCAGTTTACATGCAACAGTGTTAAGTAATCCCTGTCCACTTAATTTTGGTATCTCATGGGCCAGATTTGAGAGCATTCAAGTGTGGCCTTCTCTTGGATTGAAAAGAAGATAGTTTGCAAAATATATACATACATATATATATATATATATATATATTTCGCCTTAGGCATTATCCAGTTGAGTTATGCTCTTAGTAGCTATATATATTAGTCATTTAAATTTCTAACAATACAGGGCTGGCCCTGTGGAAGAGTGGTTAAGTTCACGTGCTCCACTTTGGCCGACCAGGATTTTGCTACTTTGGATCCTGGGCGCGGACATGGTACTGCTCATCAGGCCATGCTGAGGCAGCGTCCCACATGCCACAACTAAAATATACAACTATGAACTGGGGGGATTTAGGGAGAAAAAGCAGAAAAAAAGGATTGGCAACAGTTGTTAGCTCAGGTGCCAATCTTTAAATTTCTAACACTACATATACTATTGTATGTCCATTTACTTCTAAGAATCTTAAAAAAATACACATTATTCAGTGAAATGATTCCTAACAGTTTTACAATTAAGGATATATCTATTCTAAGGACACCTGAGATGTGATTAAAAAAAAAAATCAGAGAGGGCCAGCAGACATGGTTTTCAGCCCAAATCTCTGGGGATCTTTGCCAAGCTTATCCCAAGGTGCTCCGAGGGAGTGTAATGCCCTCTGCCTGAAGATGACCCACACCCAGCCAACTAAACATTCCACCCGAGCAGTTTGAAAAGAGTGGAAGGGACAGACATGTCCAGGTGTCCCCAAAACTCCCCTCATGGAAAAATCCTCTATTTCAGATTGAAATGCTCTCTTTATGTGTGACCAGAAAACATGCATGTTAAATACCAAAGTGAGTTGCCTTGAAGCCTTCACTTGAACTCCATAGGTTTCTGCTTATTTGTCTCATGAACTATATGACAGTTTTTGGTAAAGATAACTTGGTTTAAATTGCTAAATGCCAATGCCTTTTCTCCATCTAAGCCAACACTCAGGCCACCTTCACTTCACCCTGCACTTTGCCTTGCAGCTTCTTAGTGGCAATTGTGTCATTGTTTAGACTGGGTATCACATCATTCTCTCTCTTCATTAAGTGTCAAGTGCAGAGCAGTTGAGATGCTGGAGAACAGTCTCTGCTCTAGGATTTCCTCAAGGGTGAGTCTCTCCTGCCACCTGATAGTGATTATGGCTGATAGGAGCCCCTCGTGAAACCAGCTCAGAGGCAAGGACTGGCAGCCACTGATCTTATCCCGTAGGTTGTATATGCTCACTTGGTTAATGATAGCTGAGCAACACATCTGCTGAGCAGCTGGGTGGGTAGCATTTCTGATCTGTCTTGCCAGGGGACAGTTAAATGAGATAATAGCCACTTCTTGGTTTCTGAGTTAATTAGTGCCTGGGAACTCTGACCTAAATTATGCCAAAAGACAACATCGCTGTGAAGAAAGGTATCCCTCCTGTCACTTTCTTTCCTCTCTTACCAGCAGGGCTGATGTCTCTTTATTCTCAATTTGCAAACACAGACATGTTGGCAGAAGTCTGTGAATGATTCCCTCGGTACTAGGCAGATGGCCTCCCATAATTACTATTACTCTCTCATGGGAGGCAACTTCAGCATTATCAGAGAGAAGAAAAGTGACCAAGGTGCAGGCAAGTTGCTAATCATCTATTATTTCACTACAGGAGGCTTAAAATAGCTGTTTCTAGCTTTCCCTTTGCTCTGCAATCAGTGTAGTAACACTTCCGGGATAAGTATTTTCATATGGACTGTAAATCTGAAGTGTACTTAAATGAAAATTGAAATAGTGCTAATATGTTAAATTGGCAATATAAAACACATGCAGCAGAACATTTTTTTACACATTTCTGGTTCTGAAGGGGATGAGTTGCAAATCCTAGCAAAACATAACTTGGAAAGAATTGAAATTTACTATAAGACCTACCACCAAGGAAGCATGCTTTGAGAATGGGTTTGTTTCCAGTTGATATTCCTCTGAGCCCTGACATCTTCGTGATTTCTCACCTTTATAGAGTGTAACACTCATGTAAAGAGAGGAGAGTAAGAAAAAACACACAGAAGTCTTGCATAAGAGGAAACCTACCCAGGTGGATGACAGGCCATGGAGTAGAATATGAAAAAAGGCATTGAGCAGATACTCTAGGTTTTCTGCCAAACAACTTCCCTCATTTCTCTCTAACTGGCAAAAATGTGATTGTCTTAAGGTGCCTTCGCCACTACCCCTTCACTCCGGCCCCAGCATGGCTTAGGGAAGGGTAACCCCAGCCTCAGCTACGAGGGTAAATCTGATTGGTTTAATGTAAGGCAGGTGTCGTGGAGTCCTTCCCTTGTGGGAATTAGATTAGCAGCGCAGGGAGAAGTGACCCTGATCTAGCCAGTGTGGCTTGAGTAGAAGTCCAATAACGAGTTTCTGAGAATGATACCATTTGATTAAAAAGAGTTATAGAGAGTGATAATTCCTTCTTTTCTACTGGATGTTGTCCTGTCTGGATGTGATTTTTGGAACTCTGACAGCCTTTTGAGGACTACAAGGAGAACAAGCCCCCATAGACAAGGCTGACATCCTGAGCATTCAAGAGGAGTAAAAACCTGGGTCCTGGGTGACAAGATGACACCGCTGAAGTCATTCTCTAGATTCACTTTACCTTCAACTTCCTTTTAGCTGTTCTCAGTGCTTGAGCCAGTGGTTCTCAAACTTTGCTGTGCATGAGAATCACCTGGAGAGCTTTTAAAACTCCTGATGCCCAGCTTTCACCCCATTGCAGTTTGATCAGAATATTGGGTAGGAGCCAGGAATCAGTTTATTTTAAGGATTTCCAGGTGACGCCATTATGTGGCAACATTTGGGACCCATCTGGTTTGAGCCACTTTGAATTATATCTTTTGTTATTTCCATCTGAGTGCTTCCTAAGTGAACAACAGAATTTAGATTTAAAAAAAATTGAAACTAAAGACATTATTTGTATGAGCAGCTACACCGGATAAAAAAATAGAAACAATATTAGGAAGAGTATAATGAAGAGTCAGAAAAATGGTTTAATACTTCTCAAAAGGAACTCTGTCAGTTACTTAGCAATCTAGTTGAACCATATTCAAATGTAATCAAGTACCTACTACTCTTGATAGTCATCTTACTGATTATTTCCTTTTATAAAGCTTTGTATCTATGTAATAACCTGAAGTTTAATTTATGTAAAATAATCCAAAGTGAGAGAATCCTTCCTTCTTTATTAAATTTGGTCTTTGAAGAATATGTCTACATAATAGAAACAAATATTGGTTTCTAGTATATATAATTTCAAGAAAAGTAGATTCATTATCCTTGTCAGCTGTTACAAACCCCCCTCTCCAAACACACTTTTTTTTTAACCACTGGTGAATCCTGGATTAAGGCCCTCTGATATCTTACCTCCTTGCCTGGTCCATGATTATGATGTTATCGAATTTAGGAAACCATCTAAGAAATCAAGATGGGGAAACAGGCAGCAAACCTGACAGCCCACTGTGAATCCTGGCAATAATTCTATGACTCTACCAATTTACAGCAGAAACCTTGTCTACTCTCCAGAAGAGAAGTACTCTGTACTTCCTCTTGTTTTGAGAAGGGGAACTTCTCATCGTCTACCTCTCCAGGGTAGAGATTGCAGAGCAATAACTCTTCAGTCTGTCCCGTTATCTAAGAGCCAGAAGGCAGGGGCCTGCCTTTTCTCACACCATCACAAATGCAGTGGACTCAGGATCTTGCTGAGAATCTCAGCATCACCTTGCAGTCCAAGAGTGGATATATTTGGTGCCCTTAAATCCTGACTGTGTTTGTAACTGCACTACATCTTGATCTAATGTGACAGCTGCCAGAGGAAACTTCCCGTTTCTTCAGAGATGTTCTGAATAGTGCATAGTTGTCATTGATCCCATTCCTCTTCTCCACTGCTGAGTCATTGGACGAGGGTCTTGACTTCTTACTTTGTCTTCAAAATAATAAAAACTTGGTAGATACTATGTAAGTAGGCATCCCTAGTCTCATTAGACAGCAGGATAGGCCATTCAGTTTAAAAAAACAACCTGGTAGGGGCTGGCCCCGTGGCCGAGTGGTTAAGTTTGCGCGCTCCGCTGCAGGCGGCCCAGTGTTTCGTTGGTTCGAATCCTGGGCGCGGACATGGCACTGCTCATCAGACCACGCTGAGGCAGCGTCCCACATACCACAACTAGAAGAACCCACAACGAAGAATATACAACTATGTACCGGGGGGCTTTGGGGAGAAAAAGGAAATAATAAAATCTTTAAAAAAAATAAAAAAATAAAAAAAAATAAAATTTAAAAAAAACAAAAAAACAAAAAAAACACAACCTGGTAAATTGACAGAGGAATGGAGTTTTCATCTCATTGGTTGTATCAATGTAAAATTTCTTTAATTTTACAGTAGAGATAATTTGCTTAACAGATGAGAAAAGTGACTACCCAATCTTATTCTTTAAATAAAATACTTTTAAAATATGCATTTACAGAGGCAGTAAGAACATAAAGAGGACATTATAGACTGAAAGAGACATGGAATCAGAAGGTCGTTTTCCTTTAATGCTGAATTGAAAATTAGCTCTAATAGAAATCAGTGGGCAATGTGACGGGATAATCAGCAGCTGAGAGAAATTCTTTCATCAGTCTGAATTGATAGCGTTTACCTGATTGAGGGTAGGTAGTGGTGAAGCACTTCAACCTAACTAAAACTTTCTGAGCCTTTTCCTTGTCCTTTCAAAACTTGGATTTTTATAGGATTTAATTTGAAAGATATAGAAATACAAAGGCAGATTTTTGTCATGCCTGAGGACAGGTTAATAATACATTCAGATTCAAATCATCTTCCACGTTGATAAAACTGACCTACTTTTCCTTTCAGAGAGGAAATGTCTTATGAAATATTTCACATAAAAAAAGTGTTGCATTTTGCTGTCTTTCTTCTTACATTCTATAATTAAACCTGGCGTATCACTTCCAAAAGTTAAATGAAATTTAGTTCATTTTCAGGTCTGGGCTTTTTAATGAGCTAGCATCTCTGCTGCCTGAGACAAGTGGCATTCACTGCTTTGCATGCTAGGGAATTTTCCTGACAGCAGTGATAATGATGCAGATGTTTTTCGTTGTGGGAATCTTCCAACAATATCCCTAATGAAAACACATGCCTACTTCCTGGAAAATAAAATCATAATTTTTTCACGCAAAAAAATATTCAAATGCCTTCATCCTAAGATGGCAAATATAAACAATTAATTATTTTCCACATCATTTTTGCTGTGTTTTGTTGCTTCAATAAAGAGATTCTTCTCTTTAAAAAAAATTTTTTTTGGTTTTGATATAGAACCAAGTTTTACAAAATCTTCCGCAGATTTCAAGTGAAGTGGGGTTATAATTAGAGCAATGGGGTTATATTTAGAGCAGCGGGTCAAGCACTGCTATTGACTCTTGAAATTGATTTGCCGTGTCATCTTGAACCTTATGTCTAGGTCAGCTGGTTTGGTTTCAACAAAGAAATAAATACAGTTGCTATAAGTAGTATGCCCTTAAACTTATGAATGTAACTTTGTCTTTTGAGATTTACGTAGATGGACATAATGAAAGACCTGTGTAAATAACGTTAGCTAAATCTTTTCATTAAAAAATGTAAATTTCTGCAAAAATGCAGCTGAGATTTTTTTAAAACTAAACTCTAGATCTATTTTGGGGTTTGTGTGAATATTTGCTGCTGCACTTTCCTCAAAGGGACATTTTAATGTGTTCCAAGAACAAGGTTTTCATCAGTTAGCTTTTAAAAAAGAATTTCCAATTGATATGCACAAGAGATGCCCTTACTCTATTCTTTTTTAAAAATTGTATTTTATTGTAGTGAGAACACTTAACATGAGATATCGCCTCTTAACAAAATTTAAGTGTATAATAGAGTATTGTTGAGTACACATACAATGTCGTAGAGCAGAACCAGAGTTTATTCATCTTGCTTAATCAAAACTTTACGTCCATTGTTTAATAAGTCTCCATTTGCCCATTCTCCCAGTCCCTAGCAGCCACCATTCCACCCTTTGATTCTGTTAATTTGATTATTTTAGATGCCTCATGTGAGTGAAATCATGCAGTATTTTGTCTTTCTGTGACAAGCTTATTTCACTTAGCATAAATAATTGACAACAAGTGTTGATGAGGATGTGGAGAAATTGGAACCCTTACACACTGTTGGTGGGAATGCAAAATGGTGCAGCTGCTGTGGAAATCAGTATGGAGGTTCCTCAAAAAATTAGAAATAGAACAAATTAGAAGTAGAACTACCATGTGATCTAGCAGTCCCACTTCTGGGTATTTATCCAAAAGAATTGAAATCAGGATCTTGAAGAGATATTAGCATGTACCCTATTCTTTAAGTATCATGGATGCCCTGAAAGTCACGAAGCCTTATTCCTGAGCCTCACCACAAACCTAACCCACACCACCAGATGGGATACAGGATGGCGTGAGGACCAGAGACGTCTGTTGTTCCCATTACTTGGTTGTAAAAAGTACTGTTTTAAATTTACTTGCCTGTGTTAGGAGGAGTATGTCAAAATGCCGCATCAGATGGACCACATCAAAATATCCTCATTTTGAAAACTTATTTACCACCAGAAAGCCTCCTCTCTCTCCTTGGGTGATGGAGCCACCATAGTCATTAGGACATACAAGCAACAACTCATTAGAATAGAAGGGGAGGGGACCTGAGCAATCTCAATAATTCAAGCCACGTAAAATCTGTCATCAGTGGCAGCTTGGTTAAGTTTGCGTGCACTTATGGGTAGTTTACTTTGTTCTCTCTCTTATCTGTGAGGGGACACATTGACTGCCTTTTTAGGACCAATGTTAGAACTTTTTAGGCTCTACCTTCATAAGCAAAATATGTTTAATTATGTTTGTTTCCTTGCTGTACTTCGATTACATTTTAAATCTACAAGAAAATGAAGAACAAAGTCATTATTTCTGAGTGTCTATTTAACCCTTGAATGAATGAGCTTAAACTACAACGCTAACAGACGTCTGCCTTAAGCCTCACTTTTAAAACCCCTTTTATTTTCTCCCTCTTTCTTTTGATCAACCTGCACGTGTTTGAGAGCTCGGGACCATCTTTGATTACCAATTAGAACTTAGTGATTGTTTTATAGTCATAACATGCACTTTGTGAGATTAATTATACAGAGCCAAGCCTGGTGCCTTGAACACAGGCGAATTTAACAGAACACGTGAGAAAAGATGAAATGAAAAACTCTCCATGAAGAGTGTCATCTGGTGTTTTGGTAATGATGAGCCAGGACAGTGTCAGGAAAGTCAAGCCCATTCTGATATTCTTCATTCTGCAGCTTCTTAAACGAATTATCCGTATACAGTCAATCCTCGTTATTCATGGATTCTGTATTTGTGAATTCATCTACTTGATAAAATTTATTTTGTGGTCATTCTCCAATATGTGCAGAGTTGTGAAAACTTTGAGTTGCCCAACGAGCAGCCTCACATTCCCAGTTGAGATAAACAAGGGAACACTCTGCCTTCTTGTTTCAGCTCTCATACTTTAAACAAATGTCCTTTTCAGGGTCTATTTAATGTCATGTTAGTTGCATTTTTGTGCTTTTTTTGGGTGATTTTGCTGTTTATATTGGTCCCCAAGCGTAGTGCTGAAGTGCTGTCCAGTGTTCGTAAGTGCAAGAGGGCTGTGATGTACCTTACAGAGAGAGTGCTCTTGCTAAATTAACTTCATTAAGGCCTAAGTTATAGTGCTGTTGGCCTTGAGTTCAATGTTAACGATCAACAATAAGTATTGAATAAGGTGTCTTTAAACAAAAACACACATAAAACAAGTTAATAAATTGATCAGTTAATGGACATGTTGCGACCAGAGGATCGCAGACACCCAACTCTGGCTTCCCATGGGAGCAATTGTTCAGCATTTGCTAATTCAGCATTTGCAGGGACTTCATGGACCATAAAACCTGGAAATAATAAGAATCAATTATGGTGCTTGTTTTCAATATTATCAATTCCAGATGAGAGACTAGGCCTAGGAATGAAGTTGTATAATATAAAGAGGATCATAATTCATAATTTTCCAGGATTATGAAATTATGAAATTTGATGAAACTACTTTTACAGGTTTCACAGAAATTACCAAAGTGTGCCTCACAGTAGGGTTAACATAAGCTGAAGGGCTTGGTTGTAGCTGAGACACTTATAACATCTGCCATCTGATAACTTGTTTGGAACAGGATCAAATCTTCTACCTCTCTATTTTGAAGATCTATTTTGAAGGCTGCACAACTACTATCTAAAAAGTCTTCAAATGGTGGGTTAGCACATATTTTAAGAATATGTTTTCTAACTAGTAGTAGGAGCCATGGAACATTTGGAAAGTTGAAGCGATGATGCAATAATTTGGTTTTAAAACCCAGACCACACCAGGATTAGCTAGAAGTGCAGTGTGCTATCCATTGTGCCACAGAGCTCATCAACAGATGAATGGATACAGATGTGATTTTATACACACACACATGCGCGCGCGCACACACACAGTGGAATACTACTTAGCAATAAAAAGACAAAATTGTGCCGTTTGTGACAACATGGATGGCCCTAGAAGGCATTATGCTAAGAGAAATGTCAGACAGAGAAAGACAAATACCCCGCGACTTCACTCATGGGGAAGATAAACAAACACATGGACAAAGAGAACAGATTAGTGGTTACCAGAGGAGGTAGGCAGAGGGCAAAAGGGGTAAAGAGGCATATATGTATGGTGACGGATCAAAACACTACTGGTGATGAATACGAGGCAGCCTATTAGAGAAACTGAAATACAATAATGTACAGCTGAAATTTGCACAATGTTATAAGCTAATATGACCTCAATAAAATTTTTAAAAGTACCTAATAAATAAATAAAACCCAGACCAGAACTCAGGATTCTTTTTTTACTCATTTTCAACATGCGTTTGTAACTTCTTCTGCTTTGAAACTTCATTAAATAATCTTTCTTGGTAATCACCTAATTTCAGAAATATCTGTTTTAGTAATTTTCATATTTAATTATTACGGAAAATTTTATCTGTAGTAAGAATTGCTTCCTGTAGTAGGTATAAGAACACTTTGTTTCTATATACCACATAAATTGGCAGGAGATTCAGATAGGGAATTACTAGAACTATAATTTGTTAATATCTTCTCTTTTTAATGAACTGTCAATAACCCAGTTTTAACTTCATTTAACTTTCAAGTAATCAAAATAGAAAGACAGAAAAGCAAAACCAAACAAAAATAATTAGTAGATTATAAAAATGTCATACATTCTGATTCTTATGTTTTTGCATTAGGAATGAAATTCTGTGGTTTAAAAAAGTCATATGTCTAGGGACCGGCTGTGGCACAGCGGTTAAGTGCGCACGTTCTGCTTCGGCGGCACGGGGTTCGCCGGTTCGGATCCTGGGTGCAGACATGGCACCACTTGGCACACCACGCTGTGGTAGGCGTCCCACATATAAAGTAGAGGAAGATGGGCACGGATGTTAGCTCAGGGCCAGTCTTCCTTAGCAAAAAGAGGGGGATTGGCAGCAGTTAGCTCAGGGCTAATCTTCTTCAATAAAAAATAATTAATTAATTTAAAAAAATCGTATGTCTATTTCCAGTAGGACTTTTTCTAATTCATCTTTTCTTGTGAGGATCAGGGCCCACTACTTAACATTGCTGTGCCACTAGGATTCTGATGAGTAAGGATTATAAAAGGAATGTGTTTGTGTGTCTTAATGATCCGGCCGTGATCTAATTGGTAAAATACTGAGTTAAATTATATACTGTATATTTTTATGCATAGGACATAAAGAAAATCAAGACAAGTTTAATGGAAATTTGGCAGCGAACATCCTGAAGTTGATCAGGAGGGAATTATAAATAGTCTATTTTTCTTTTCTATCAACCCCATACCATTTCTTTCATTTTTAACAGACTTCTAGTTATGAGTAAATGGGCCGGTATTTTCTTGAGTCTCTCTGAACAGAAGTGAGAAGAGGTAGGAATAGTTAAGTATCAAGTATACAAGCTACGATGAAAGGGTAATTGATAAATTCTTTTACGTGGACAGGTGATAAGAGCTATACGTAGGTCTGCACGTGGAGTGCCGTTCATTTTTCAGCTACCTTTTCACAAGCACATTATGGCACATTTATAAGAGTAAATATAATGGTATCATTAAAACAATGTGGAAGAGTATTTAATACACAGGGAAAATATTCCCAATATTTAAAGTGAAAATCAGGCTATACAAAGTATATAATGACTGACTTGATATTGATTTTTAAAAATCAATAACTAAAACAGACTCGAAATAAATCCCCAAAATGTTAACAGTTGTTGTATCTTGGTATGGAATTTTTAATTATTTTAATTTTTTGCTTCTACAGTTCTATATTGTACAAATTTTCTGCAGTGTATATGAATCACTTTTACTGTAAAATCACTTTTTAAAAATTTATTTCTTTGTAATCCCTTTCTCCTGAGTATATTTCATTTGAAACAGAGTATATGTGAGTTATTTAAATTAGAAAAAGATTCCTTAGTCCCATAGGTTTAGTATAAAACTAAGGGTTGGCTTATAATTACATAAATAGATGTTGGAGCCCCTCAAACGCTCTCATCTTCCTACTCTAAATTTCTCCCAGAGAGTAACATATACACAAAGGGCTTCTTTTGCCAACTAAATAGATAACTCACAAATTACATCTTACAGCCTATATTATTCCTCTGATTTTCAGACCTACATATCTAGCAGTCTACTGAACATATATCTTAGAGATCACAAGACAACTCAAACAGCATCATCCAAAGTCAAACTCTTTATCCTGCATCCCTGGCCACACCACCAAACTGGACCACTTCCCATCTTTTCTCACCTGGAGCCTACCCTCACCAAGCTCTGTTCAGTTTACTCTTTAGTCATATTGACCGTTCTGCTCTGAATTGTATCCAACTTTTCTTGCCTGCCAAACTATAATAGTCTCCTTTTCAACCATAATCTATTTATGATGTCCCAAATATTGTGTGGGACATACTTAAACCAAAAAGTTATTCATTATTTATCTGAACTTCCAATTTAACTGGGCACCTTATAATTTTACTGCTACCTCTGTCAACTTTATTATTAGCTATAATAATTTTAATTCACTAGACTGAATAATCAGGTTGGTTCTTAATAACTGAATTAAATTTTTTCTTTAGCGTTTGATTAGCTGATAGGACTTCTATGACAATACAGACTAATTAATCCAAAGTTATTAATTAATTCATTTTCCTGACAAAAACCTATTTTAAGGACTAAAAACTGATTACAACTCTTGAAATCTTTCAAGTACATTGGTAAATTTCAACCCTTCTCAACCAATGCCCTTGTACTTTGGGATCCTTCGCGAGATTTTATATCATCTTAATCCAGTTAGTGCAAAGAGACAGATTTTAAGCCCCAAACCTTGTTTGAATTTTACCCAAAATAAGCAAATAGAGATAATCCAGTCCCTTTGAATGGTGCTATACTAATTGGAAATGACATCTTCCTAAAATTTTGCTCAGGCATTTCCTGTCACAGGGGACTCTGGCTGTGTAACAAGGACAGGACGGGCACAGATGTCTTAGGGGAATTCTTTTTTAGACAACCGTAAGGAAAGAGATTTCTCCCTGGTGGCTTGGCCACCTGCCCTGAGGACCCTGTGGAAATGCTCTGTTATTTGTGATTTATTTTTTTCTCACGGTTATTACATGATTTGTACAAAGTATTTAATTTGTACTACCTTATGAAAGTTATATGTGTTAAGAACCCACTAAGTATTATAAACCAAATATAAAAATAAGTAGAGAAATTAATGGTCAATGGCACAGTTTTTAAAATTATAGTCATTCTTCAGTTTTATACTTCCACGACTAATTATTCTGCTTTTATATACAGAATAATTAGTTGTAAAACGTTAAAACTGAGCAAAGTATTTTCTGTTTCTTTTGGAAAATTAAGTATATGACATAGTCGTTGTAATTCACTTAAAACAAGTGATAAAAATAACTTCTGGAAATTTCAGAATTGATAGAGATTCTGAGGATTGTGTTATGTAACATACCAGTAGTCCTGATGCTTCCCTACTGAGTTCCTACAGAACCAAAAACAAAAGAAAGGATGTGCCATTGTGCCGTTTATTGTCCGGCATGAGCGGGCGTTTAATCTTCACTGCTCAGTGATCCCAGAATACTCTCCTTGAGGGTCCTCTCATCCTTCCCACATCACTTAGGAGGAGAGTGCTGGAGAACTTTCTTAATGTGCCCTTCTCATTAGAATTAACCTAGAAACAGCATTTCAGAAAAAGTCCCAGTTTCTTTGTAACTTGTCTAGACAAGTGAGTAGCTATTTAAAGGCATTACTTTGTCCAAAATGTTCCTCATTTTCACCTAAATCTAAGCATTGGAGATCACTTGCCATTTGAGAGTGTATTTTCCTTCAGTCTACTAATACCATTTTCACATAAATTCATTTTAAGACAAGAGATTGGTCACAAATTATAGACCATTTCACTTCAGCTCTTCTACTGCTGTAGTCTACTGAATGTCCTTTAAAGCAAAGGATAAATGACATGTATCCCATCGCAGCAGAAAGTCTGATCATGGAGTCAAGCTTGGAAATACATGTGTGGGCTGTGAGAAGTAGACTTGAGGTTAGTGTTATTAAGATGGCATTATAGCCAGGGGTCCAGGAGTGCTCACATCTCTTCTGCACTCCATCTTTCTTCTCAGGGAGTTACCAACCAAAGCAAGCTAGGTGCAAGGACCATAACCAAATAGGAAACAAATGACCACTTTGTTATTGGCATGGGAAGCACCCAAATCCTGGCTAGTGCAACTCTCTCTGATAAAATGTGATTGGAGCATGAATTTTGGGCCTAGATGCCTAAGTGAACTCCTCGCTTTTCCTCCTGTCTGATACGTCTCATTTGGCCTAAGAAGGTGAACTGTAACAGCAGAGGAGCAATTACATCTCCTCCAAACAGGCTGCCCCGACCTGAGTTCTTGTGATATGGATGCAGAAAGGGAAGGTGTGCCTCATGGCTGCTGACCTTTTAGGGACACTATCAGCACCACTAGTAGAACCGTGGCCTAATGCAGTTCCTGGGTGAGCAGGTAGGCCTTCCTTCCCTGGGGGTATTGGGGCAATGAGGAAGCAGGCGGGCAGAGGCTAACATGAGGGAGGGAGGGCCAGAAGTTTTTAGTCCCCAAATGTAACATTTATTTTCAATTTTAAAATTCAGTAGTTTTTTGCTTTTGTATTTAAGTAATGCCATCCTATTGATGTCAGATGTATCTTGTCAGGATACAATCGAAGTAGGAAGCTCTCTAGTAAGGCCTATTTTGTTTCTTGAAGGCAACAGTTGTATCGACGAGAGTTAACTGAGGTTTTGTCTTCAGTGCTGAAAGGAAGTGCTGTCTGGGCAAAGGCATTTACAGGAACACTGCATCAGGATGGTTGAAAAAAATAGCAATGAAGTAATGAAGCGAACTGCATAAAAGAAGGTCTTTTGTGTCTTTTGTGACTAAAAGCTGCAGAGTCCATTTGTCTTCCCCTTCCTAGTTTGAGGACAGAAAGAGTACTTCACGTGGCAGTGTTGTCATTGAACCAAGGAGGAATACTTCCTCTTCAAGTCCATGCCCCATTTCTGGGAGGAATGTCAGTCACCATTTTGTTAGTACCAGTAATACCATCAAATGTCAGTGTTAATGACTGAACCCTCTTGGGAAAATCCTTTCAACCCAATGGAGATGTGTTGTCCTTTGCCTCTTTATATCTGTCAGTATTTTTCTTCTCCAATGGGTGGCATGTTGGCATCAAAGTTGATGGCAATGAGAGATGTAGAAAAACACATTACTATGGAAATTTTATCTTTCATGGATTTTCACAGAACTGATTTCAGCCTTGATGGTCTTACTGTAGCAGACATGACTTGTAACCAGTGTGTGCCACTTAATTTTTCTTTTTTTTCCAAAAAATGGTTGGTTCTAGACGTTGAATTTCATATCGTAAATTCCTTAGTTTATGGAATTCTGACACTGCAGTTTTAAACAGAATGTTTGAGAAATGCAAATCAAGACCACAATGAGATATCACCTCATATCTGTTAGAATGGCTATTATCAAAAGATAAGAAATGAAAAGTATTGGCCAGGATGTGGAGAAAAAGGAAGACTTGTGCACCATTGGTAGAATGTAAATTGGTGCAGCCACTATGGAAAATGGTATGGAGCTTCCTCAAAAAATTAAAAATAGAACTATAATATGATCTAGCAATTTCCCTTCTGGATATTTATCTGAAGAAAATAAAAAAAAGCCTAATTTGAAAAAGATGTTTGCATCCTCATGTTCATTGTAGCATTATTTCCAATAAACAAGATATGGAAACAACCTAAGTATCCATCAATGGATGCATGGATAAAGAAGATATATATACATACAATGGAATACTATTCAGCTATAAAAAGGAATAAAATCTTGCCATTTGCAACAACATGAATGGACCTTGAGGGCATTATGCTAAGAGAAATAAGTCAGACAGAGAAAGACAAATACTGTATGACCTCACTTATTTGTAGAATCTAAAACAAACAAACAAACAAAAAAACCAAGCTCATAGATACAGAGAACAGATTGGTGGTTTCCAGAGGTAGGAGTTGGGGGTGAGTGAAATGGGCAAAGGGGGTCAAAAGGTACAAAGCTCCAGTTATGAAATAAATAAGTCATGGGGATGCAATGTACAGCATGGTGACTATAGTTAATACTGTATTGCATATTTGAAAGATGCTAACAGAGTACGTCTTAAAAGTCCTCATCACAATTAAAAAAATACTATGTATGGTGATGGATGTTACCTAGACTTACTGTGGTGATCATTTCACAACATACACAAATATCAAATCATTGTGTTGTACGCCTGAAACTAATATAGTGCTATATGTCAATTATACCTCAATTAAAAAAATATAAACAGAATGTTTCCACAGTTACAAAAGTATATGGAAACTATATATGATAGATACATAGATAACTATAGCTTTAAATATATAAAATTTATTTATGGCTGCCATTTTTCCAAAATGGAAGAAAAAAACTCAAGGCAAAAATTATGTATTTTTGCAATACCTCTTCCTTACTAGATGAACCAATTTTCAATTGGTCTGGAATTATTTCTACAACACCTCCTAAAATAAGTGGACCAAGTTTGCAGTGACTTAAGCTTTATTTCTATTTTATTCTAGTCATATCAATTACAAGGCACTTGGTTCTTGCATGTATGGTCTCCACTCCACTAAATGCAATTAAATTTAGAACAAATTCATTTTAGATACCTTCCTTGGCCTAAAATCTACTTTCAGAAAACCTGCTGAGATTTTATTATATTTTCATAAATACGTTGTGGCTTAATATTGTGAATGTTGTCTAATTACCCAGGTGGCCTGTAATTATAAAAGGATATGAGGGGGCTCAATGTTTATTTTCAATGTTATGAAAATATTTAAATATTTTAAAGTCAGATAACACATCAAGTAACTTTTCTTTATTTAGCTCTTATGTGAGTTTCTAAATCTGAAAAATCAAGAAATCCGTTTAAAAAACTATAGATCAATATAGATATAAATGTCAGTCTTAATGCTTACATTGTTTTTTTCTTATTAAAAAAGTACATTCTTGCTTGCTTTTTAATAAAGGCCATACATTTAAGAAGTCTTAATGAACACTGTAATGTGGTAGGATTGAGACCATATCATTTTTCCATTTGGACTTTGTTTCTCATTTATTTACTCTAATAATTCTGGTCATATTTCTTTCCACTTTTTTCTCTCTTGAGGCAACTTAGACCTATGCCATTGTCATTTTTCACGATGTTGCTGAAAGGTTTCTTTCTTTTTTCTGGCCACCGATGTAGAGGGTTTTATTTAATCCTAATAGTAATTCTATTGACATTTCAGTAGCAGGTCTGTCCATAATAAGGCACTACAGAATCTCTGGAGAAATGTTGGAAAGAGATGTTACCATCCATTAAACTATATCTCTTGCTTTCTACCTTTATAAACTTGGAGGAATGGGGGCTAATGTCATCTTTTTATTATATTAAACACTTTCTTAAATATATGTAGGTCTTTGTGTTTCAAAGCTCTTATTTTTTGTTTCCAAAATCATAATTCAGTATCTGAATATTTTCATCTCTTAAAAAGTGTTTTCTGCTATTTTTTAAAGTCGGTTTTATTGAAGTATAGTTTGCATAGAGTAATATTTCTCCTTGTCAGTGTATGGTTCCAAGAGTTTTAATCATCACATACAATCACATAACTCTCACCATTATCAAGATATGGAACAGTTCCAACACCCCAAAAAAGTCCCCCATGCCTGGTAGTCAACTCATCCCCACCCTAACTTCTGACGACCTTTCATCTGTTTTCTGTCCCTATTATTTTACCTTTTCCAGAGTGTCCTATAAATGAAACCATCATAGAGTCTGGCTTCTTTCATTTAGCAACATGCATTTGAGATTCATCCACGCTGTACGTTTGAGCAGTTTGTTCCTTTCTATTGCCTAGCAGTGTTCCATTGTGTGGATGTACTGCCGTTTGATCATTCGTTCACAGTTGAAGGCTATTTGAGTTGTTTTCAGTTTGTGGTGATTATCAATAAAGCTGCTGTAAGTGTTTGGATCCCACTTTTGGGCGAATAGCTGTTTTTATTTATCTTGGATAAATAGCTAGAAGTAGATTAGTGAGTCATACAGTAAGTGTAGGTCTAACTTTATAGAAAATTCTTATCTTTTTTTCTTAAGTGGCTGTGCCATTTTCCGTTCCCACCAGCAATGTACGAGAGTTCTAGTTGTTCAACGTTTTTGCCCACACTAGGTATTGTAATAAGTGTGTAGATGTATCTAATTATAATTTAGTTTGAATTTCCATAGTGATTAACAATGTTGAGTATCTTTTCATATTTGCCACTCATGTATCTTCCTTGATGACATACCTGTTCAAATACTTTACCCAACTTTCAGTTGGGTTGTTTTCCTATCATTGACTTATCTATTTATTTTTTTTTGCTGAGGAAGATTGTCCCTGAGCTAACATCTGTGCCAATCTTCTTCTATGCTGTATGTGGCTTGCTGCCACAGCATGGCTTGACAAGTGGTACGTGTCTGCACCCGGGATCTGAACCCGTGAACCCCAGGCCTCTGAAGTAGAGTGCCCTGAACTTTACTGCTACACTACCAGGCCGGCCCCTCTTATCATTGACTTTTGAGAGTTCTTTATATATTCTGAATATGAGACCTTTATCAGATACATGTTTTGCAAACATTTTCTCCCAGTCAACTTGTCTTTTCATTTTCTTAACAGTGTTTTTCATAGACTTAGTTTCTGCCCTTTTTAAAAAAATCACTATTTTTGTCTACCTTCTTGCGGTTTCTAAGCCTTCATGTTCACAAATTTGCACTAATTTCTAATGAACAAATTATAACATAACTTTTGGAATTTGATGAGGCTAAAAGAAAACAGACTTTGAAGATAACATAGTTCTGTGTAACATTTACTTGAACAATATAACAATCAGGAATTTTCTTGGCTGAAAATAGCAAAAGATCCAACTTCAGTGGCTTAAAAAATAGGACTATTTTTTTTTTTTTTTGAGGATGATTAGCCCTGACCTAAACATCCGCCACCAATCCTGCTCGTTTTGCTGAGGAAGATTGGCCCTCAGCTAATATCTGTGACCATCTTCCTCCCTTTTATATGTGGGACACCCGCCACAGCATGGCTTGATAAGCAGTGCATGGGTCTGCACCCAGGATCCGAACCAGCAAACCCCGGGCTGCAGAAGCGGAGCATGCAAACTCAACCACTATGCCAATGAGTCAGCCCCCATAGGACTATTTTTTTTGTTACAACAAGTTGAGAGAAAGGCAGCTGCTTGCAAGGATTCGGGAGTTCCATATAATCAGAGCTGCTGTCTATGCATTTCCTTGGCCTTTCTCTAGTTGTTGAAGGTTGCTACTACAGCTGATTATATCCACACTGAGGACAAGTAGAGGTGGGGGAAAGAACGGCACTTATGCCAAGAGAGCAAGACTTTCCTAGAAGCCTCTCACCTACTTCCTGTTGAATTCTCCCTGGACAGGACTCGGTCAGACGGCCAGGCAATGCTGGGAGCGGGAGGTTGGGTGAGAATAGCCTACCTAGTGTCTGCCTCACACAGCAAATTTTAAATAACACCAAACTACAAAAGACAATAACACTATAAGAGCAGAAGACAGAACAATCAAAATCTCATTTTGAGCTCATGGTTTTGTCCACACTTGTTGGCCAAGCAGCTAAATTATAAAGGCATCATGTTCCGATTGCATCTTAGGCATGCATATAATGGTAATAATAGAAATATAGCCACTATTATAATAAGAATAATGGGTTTATGGTTTATGAAGCCACATACTTTATCTTCTTTGACTGCCTCGTGAAGATAGGGTTTTACATAGTAGAAAATGACAATGCATTGATAATAGGTCACTTAAAGCCACATAGAATAGTGACTCAGGAAGAAAAATAACTGACATAGAATTGTCACCTCTTACCTACCTCTCTGTACCTGTTAGGGTTTTCAAGATCAAGAAGAATGATTTGATGTAAAGCTTATATTGTGATATTGTCTACATAGCCAGTGTATAAATGAAAGCTCCAAAGAAAAATCCTCTTAAACCAGAATTTTAGCTGTTTGGCTTATATCCTATCTAAATGGGAATTCTGTTGTAAACTTGGTAAATAAAATGAAGTTAAAGGGTAGCTTTTACTTCATTTGTATTTGTTAGTCTCTCAGTGGAAAGTTTTCCATCCAGAAAAAGTGGTCTATTTGCTTTCTAAGATAAGGAAAAGTAAAATTTTTAAATGATTAATTAAAAAGATTTTAAAACAGCCCTTCTATAATGAATGTTAATGTTAATTCAAAGTTTTAGAAACAGCTCTTAATTTTTTTTCTTTCATATTTTGGCCCAAGTGCCTAGTATACTGACTAGAACAGCTCCTAAATGGAAGTTGGCTGAATAAATGAGGCTTCTGAACCGACTCACCACAATTCTATTGCCTTTACTGAGTTGATCTATATTTGTAAATTTTCAATAGCTTGAAATGAGTTCTGAATATGCAAAATGCTGTTGAATCTGTGAGAATTATTCAAGGTTAAGAAATTACTGATGCTAGAATGTAAGGTAAAACTCTGTACAAGAGTTTCTATCAACTATTTGATTTTCACTAGTAATTAAACCCATCTTACCCAGTGGGATGTGCTTAGAAATGGTGTAGCTGATGTCTGCTAGAAATTTGGGGACCCAAAGGATTCAGGAGACTATAAGCCCCACTGTACCTTATTGGAACTCACACAGCCATTTTCTGTTTTCCCTTCAAGAACTCACTCAAGGTGCCTGGTAAAATACTTTAGCTTTCCATACCAACTTTCTTCAAAATTTTACAAATACATTTACAGTTGTCCTTGAAAAGTAAGATAGGCAAGGATGCACTTGTCCATTAGGAAACGAAAGGCTAAGAAATTTTCTTAAGGCGACAGAGCTACTGGAAATGGAATTAGTATCTCCAAGCTTTGACTTGAGTTTATAACCAGACCATGCCCCCTTCAGCCCACTTTTGAAAACTAACTAATCAATCTGTTGTTTTATTGAAAAAAAAAAAAAGACTGGCAATAATATGGGATTTATTTCATTTAATCTTAGTATATTGTAATGATAAAGGAGGATTAAAATGCTATTTCACTTTTTTCTTTTTAAAGATTGGCACCTGACCTAACAACTGTTGCCAATCTTTTTTTTTTGCTTCTTTCTCTCCCCAATTACCCCCGGTACATAGTTGTATATCTTAGTTGTGGGTCCTTCTAGTTGTGGCATGTGAGATGCCCCCCTCAGCATGGCTTGGTGAGTGGTGCCATGTCTGCGCCCAGGATCTGAACGGGCGAAACCCTGGGCCACCGAAGCAGAGGGCGCGAGCTTAACCACTCCGCCACGGGGCCCGCCCCGCTACTTCCCTTTCATTTCGAGGGATGAATTTGTAGGTTTCAGAATTGTCGTAGTGTACATTTACAGCCACCACTTGTATAATGCTAGGCACCATGTAAAACCTAGATACCTTTCTTCAAAATATAAATAAATACTTGTAACATCTGTTTTCGTTACCACATGCTGCCAAAATAGTAGTGATCTGATGCTGTCTTAAGATAAGAAAGCCTGCTGTGGTTGAAAGACGGAAGATTTCGGAGGCAGTTAGATATGAATCTATGTACCAAGTCTGCCGCTAGCTAGCTGTGTGATTATAGGCATGTCACCATCTCTGTGGCTGTTTCCTTGTGTGTGAGTGCCTGACTCATAATAAGTTGTGAGAATTGAATAAGCTCACAGATATAAAATGCTCAGCATAACACTTGGCCTACAGTAAGTGCTCATTAACTGCACACTGGAATCATGGTAATTTACTCCAAAAATTAATTCTTAGACATTTACAAGATCCTTTACTTAGTGCTATACAAGTGTGTTTTTATAGCTTAGTAATTATTACATATAAGAAGAAAAGATGTGGCTTGACTCCTTAGTTCAAAGTTTCTCAATCTCGACACTATTGACATTTTGGCAGATAATTCTTTATTGTGGGGGTGCTACGCTGAGCGTCGTAGGATGGTTAGCAAGATCCCTGGCCTCTACGTACTAGATGCCAGTAGCACTGTTCTCCCCATTGTGACAACCCCAAATGTCTACAGACCTTGCCAAATGTCGCCTGGGGTGCAAAATCACCTGCAGTTGAGAACTACAGTCTCCAATCAATTCTTTGTAAAAAAGTGTTCAGGTATTTCTAGTCCTAGGAGATTCTTCCCAAAGATCCTGGAGTCTTTAAGTTGGGAAGCATTATATAATAATAATAATAATAATAATAATAATAGTAATAATGGCTAATTTTTTATAAACTTACTGCAGGTTGCAAACTGCTATAATCTCATTTAATCCTCATAACAGAGCTAGAAGTTAGTTATAACTCTAAGGCATATTTTTCAAATGAGAAAAGTGAGCCCCAGATAAATCAAGTAACTGACCAAGATCATACAATTAATAAGGGTTACAGCCAGGATTTATTTCTAAGCCATCTCCAGGGCCTCTGCAATTATCCATACGTAGTACTGCCTCTTGCATACCCTACTTATTAATTCACGGTTCAAATTGGGGTGTTAAGGCTGTACTTCTTAATTATTCTTAATTTGTATTCACTTTACTTTTAGGCACTTACAAAATTAGTTTTTGCTTTAATCAATTGATGACAAGCTCCCAATTATTTTCTAATGATTGTCCTCATAAACATTCTTGGTTGCAAGCAAAGATCACTGTCCCTGGAATATATATTAAAAAAGTGACCCCAGACAAAGTCAGATGGTCCAAAACCAAGGAGAGGGAGATGTTCTCTGCTTGAGGGAGGCAGGAAACATTTAACAGCGAAAATGGTGTTTGAACTGGGCCTTTAATCTTCGTGTTAAACTGGGACAACAAGTAAGAGTCTGCGAGGTGGAAGGGCATTCCAAGCAGAGCAAACAGCACATGCAAAGGCCTGGACAGCTGGGAAGGTATGATATCTTTGGGGAATAGTGTGGGTGGAGGAAAGTAGGAAACTAAGACTACAGAGATGGCTGCGCTCTGCCTTATCACTGCTGGCTTGTCTACTGCAGGCATTTGACTATGCAGCCTTTACTCTAAGGGCAGCACACAGCCAAGAGCACAGTCTTGTCTTCCCACCTAGGAAAGCCGGGTCAGCATTAGCAGAGATTCAATGAACTGTACTTGAGAAATGATGAGCCAGGTAAAAAATGTGGGAAAGAGATTGGTTCCAGACACTCAATGAATGGTTGTTGAGTGGATGAATTAATCAGATTTTGAATTCACTTTAATAACTTTTTTTGTTCTACATTGTTTTTGTTTCAGTTTTTTTTTTAATTTGAGTTCATAATAGTTTACATCATTGTGAAATTTCAGTTGTACATTATTTCTTGTCTGTCACCACATAGGTGCGCATGTAAAATAAGATTAATAGAAAGGGAACAAAACCTCTTTGATTACAGTTTTCCTATTTCATCTTTTACTAAAATAGCTAATGGTCACTCCCAGAAAATACTCCAGCATAATACCAAGTGGACTTTTACCTCTATGGATTATGCAATACATATTTACAACTTTGTTATTTAAATCTTCAAAATGAGCATATAGTCCAACATTTTTAACCTTGTTATTTTTTCAAACCATCTTCTTCAAACTATTCTTTAGGACTCTTTCTCCATACTTCAGTTTATTTAAAATGAAGCAATTTGTTTTACCACTGATTTCATAATCCCATCGCTGGTGGTTTAGAAGGAAAAGATTTTTACTATTACGTTTCAACAATTTCTATAATTGTGTCTAAAATCATAATTAATAAGAGTATCTGCTGTCTAAGGAGTACCTGTTAGGGGCTGAGTGACTTGAAAGGATTATTTCAAATAAAAACAACTACTATACTAAATAAATATTCTTTACCCATTTTTCAGATGGGCAAAAAGAGATCTAAGTGGTAAAGCGGTTTAATCAAGACCTCACAGTTCTTCAATTGTATTGTAAAGCTCAAACTTAGGTCCGTTACTCAGCAAATCCTGTATGCTTTCTACAACATCATTCTGGGTCCAGATTTTACCCCCATTCTTACTATTTCATCTAAATCTTAACATGAACCGTGGTTGATATGTTGCCGGTGTTACTATTTCTAAGAATATCTTACTTTACTTTTCTTTGCCCCTGAATATTGTTTATCTCTATACTTATGAATTACCAATGTGTGTCATGAGGAGTAAAATACCTTCCAACATGCGAGGAAAAGATATTGTTATCCAAGCTTTGTGGAATATTAATTTAGAAAGTTCTTTCTAAAGTGTTACCTAGATTCAGGAAGTAACTATCTACATCCTTTTTATCACATGTTTGAGAGTTAGAGCTATATATAATGGTAAAAATATTTACCAATAAAGTAGTTTTTATAAACCAAATATAAAATAGCTTTTATATTTGATAAATACGGATAGCCAAATTAAAAACTTCTTAATAAAAGTGATTGCTTTCTCTGCCCCATTCCCCACCCCAAAACAGGAGGGATTTTTGGTTCAAACTATCAGGATAATTGATTCAGAACTATTTTACTTTGTAATAGGGAACTTCTGTCTTAAAATGAAAATGCATTGTCCTATCTGCAATGAAAGGATTGATATTCTTCATCTTCTTACACATTCTTTTTTTTCTGTGAACATTTTAGGTGTATCAATATATGCATGAAACGATAACTGTTAACGGCTGTCCCGAATTCCGTGCCAGGGCCACAGCAAAGGTAAGGCTTGAGTAACTTTAAAAATATACTTAACCCCAGTGACCTAGTAATTGACTGTGCGCGTGTGTGTTTCAGGTATTCTCGTGTGTACACTGTAAGAGAATTTAGACATCAGTGGCAGCCCAGAGTCTAGAACCAGTACTACTTCCCAGGTAAAAATCCTAATGGAAAATTGAACGTTTCTGCTGCTTCTGTAGCTTAAGAAAGGAGAATGATTTCATTAAACTCACTAAATGTCCATTTGGCACAAGCAAATCTACTGGTTCACTGTATGAAGCACTACTTGGTTTTCTGACCCGTTCCTCTTATCCAAAAGAACCCGTTCCCTATTCAGTGCATGAAGACTCATTTGCACAAGTCTAAAGATTTGAGTGAAGTCAGACATGAAGACAACTCCCCTGACACCACCGACGTGGTGTTCTTCCAAGTATTCAGCTAAGCAGTGGCAGCTTGCTGAAAGAATGTGACGTTGACCTAAAGGGAAGGCCTGTCGCCTGTTGTGGTAGTGATGACATTTGCTCTTTAAAAACTCAAAGCCAGAGATTGCAGAGACCCGACTAATGGAAATGTTACAGCAATAGGATCATGAAATTATCTGGAAAATAAACCATTAGGAAATAATAGTTTTAATCTAAAATCACTGATGCAATTATTTACAAATACAGAAATCTTATAATAGAGATACTTTCTTTTGAAAAGATTTTCTCCTTCTAATAATGTATAAGAAGTAAGAACTGGTGAAAATAATCACAATCTTCCATTTAATTCTTTTGTGTTACATCACCTCTTGTTTGGTTTCTCTCCTGATTTTTTAGTTTTCGTTCTGTAACTGAACACTGTAGATTTGTAAGTTATTTTTTTAGCCCAGGCAAAAAGAGAGTATTGTTATCATTACATCATGCTTTGCTTGTACTGAAGTGGAACTCACACAGAAAAATGATCCCTACATGGTTTAATTAAGGGGAAAGTGAATTGTATAGCATATTACCATTCTCATTTCTTATTCATGTAGAACAGCAGGATAGCAGCATAATGTTGCAATAGCACAATATTTTCTGGTTGTTTCTGGGCTGTCTGCATTGCATCCATGTCAGCCATTAAAATCTATGCATGACAAGGTTTGCATGAGCAAAATGCATGTAGCTAAAAACAAGCCATTATTTCCATATCATTCACTATCTTTCACTAAATGCAGACAGTAGCATAATGCTAAATTGATGTGATAATGCTGTGTGTGGAAAAGAATGTGCAGTCATTGGGAATCAATCTTTTCACAGTGTTGAGTAAATCATTTTATAGTAGGCATCTAATCAACTGTGGTTAAGGCAGATTAATGGAGATGGAAAATAAGAAGCAGGCAAAGAATCTTTTCTTGATAGAAACTACTTAAAGCTGTTGTTTTATTTCCATGAGGGGTGGGAACTAATGGTAAGTTGTTTCCTTTAACTTATTTTTAAAAATTAATATATGAATTTTAAAATAAAATTATGTCTATATTAAATGATATTTTGTACATCTAGGTGTTATATAGTGTTATATAGACTGCTCATTTTTCCTGCATTGCTATAGCAGCTGAAATATTAATGTAAAATGTAGGGAAAAGAACTTGTGCCAGATGAGAGGAACTTTCATAATAATATGGAATATTGATGTAAAATAATAATAATCTGTTTCACTCTATTATTTTACTTTGGCTTTTCTTTTCTTTTGGACATCCTCCATTCAAAAACAAAAAAGACTAAATTTTCTAAGCCAGTGGTCTGGCAATAGTAAAATTATAGGTGTCTGCACCATGTGTATACGTGTAAGTGCTCCTCAGTGTATTGAATAAATACTTATGAACATTTATATGCAAGCACTGGGTTAGACTGTCATAAAAAGAAGTATAAGCCATGATCTCTGCCCTTCAGGTGCTCATAGTCAACATAGATGCATAATAATTATAGTATATGTACCATGTGTAGGTATTATATGGACCAAACCTATTTGGAGTCCAAGAATAGGAGGAATTGCATCTACTGGGGTAATTGGGAAAGATCCTTATGACGAAGGGAAATTCTTACCATAATGAATAATATGAATAGTGAATGCCGGTCTAGAAAGCTGGAAATAGTTGGGCTGGGCTTTACCAAAGAAAGGAACCATAGATGCCATCCAAATGAAGAAAGCCCCCTCGCTTGTGCGTTCTTTCTTTCACAGGAGAATGCTACAAAAACAGGAGGAGCTGCCTGATCTCCCCACTGCCAAGCACATGGTTAGCCTTATTTCCCTTGTTTTATTACCAAATGACCATCTTTTCTTTCAGGCGACAGTTGCAGCTTTTGCAGCTAGTGAAGGCCACTCCCACCCTCGGGTAGTCGAACTGCCAAAGACTGATGAAGGCCTTGGTTTTAACGTGATGGGAGGAAAGGAGCAAAATTCCCCTATTTATATCTCTCGCATCATTCCTGGAGGGGTAGCCGAAAGACACGGAGGCCTCAAAAGAGGAGACCAGCTGCTGTCAGTGAACGGAGTGGTATGTTCATAAAATTACCAGAGGTTTTCTCCCTACACACAGTTTTTCCTTGCTGCTACTGAGGTCAAGGTTGAAATACTAGAATAAATCACAATTTTATGTCCAAACAGCTTCCTAAGCATTGATGGATATTAAACCTACGAAAGCAGTACTTTTGTAGTTTTTATGTCTCATTTCATCTTGTTCACGTGTAATAAGTATGAACTAGTTGGAAAATCGTCTCAAGAAATTATCCCAACTAGTAGAACTTCCTCCAAACAATACTCTGATTGAATTAAAGTTTAGAAGAACATCATAATTTCAAGGCACTTTTTATTCAGTTACTATAAGAAAATACACAACTTTAAAAAATAAAGATAAACTCCTCACCCTATATTTTTTCATTTTAATTAAAGAGGAAGGATAATTTTAATAATATGATAATGATATCCATGGAAAAGGCAAATGCACAGTAGTTCTTTATCCCTGGTGTACAGCTATAGCATGATAAAAATATATTAGCCTCTCCCCCAAAAAAGTTTGATTATGTTATCTATCCATCATATATAGTTTAGTTTCCACATGAAGTTAAAGTAAATTAAAATATGTAACATTTTGAAGTAAAACTGTGAACATACATTTTTTTCACCTCCTATTCTTTAGATGCTATTAACCTCCACATGTAATAATGAGTTGCCAAAGAAATAGCTTCTTGTGAAATGAATAATTTTCTCCCCACAACTTCTACTTATATTAAAAATAAATAACCTAAAGGCATAAATTTCAGAAGTATGAATAAGAACGTATCAATGCTTACCTTTCTATTAACCTAAGATCTTTTCCCTAAAAATCAAATATTTTAATAAATAAACTCTTTTTGCGTTATCGTGGCAATATTGATTTCTGCTTAGAACACATTATTCAAAATAAAATGCATTTGGAATGTATTATTTTATTGGTAATTGTTGAGTAAATTCTTCTGTAATTATATCTTGCATTTTGTTTATTTCTTTTTTTATTTTTCTCCTGACTAGTAGTTTTGTAGAGCCCAAATCTATTCATTCAACTCTGCTGTACATCAAAATCATCAATCCGTGAATATTTTATATCACTTCAGCATTCTAATTCTAAAATTCTCATTACATTTACTTTTTTCTGTGTAACAATGCTGTGAGATGACCTTGTTATTGACCTTTAGATAAAGATGACGTTTCCAAAGCATGTTTCAAGTGATCATTTCAGAGTCGAACTTTCTAGTAGAGGGCTCTAGAGCTAGGTCATGCAATTATGTCGAAAAGTAATCTGTGCCTCAGAGTATGAATTTATGATTTCTCTGGATATATTAGGTAGATTGAAAGAAAGTGTAGATTTTAAAACCTGAAAAGTACAAAAAGAGAACCAAAAATATGTTAATAGTAATTATAATTATATAAAGCAACAATTAATACATATGAAATCCAATTTAATAGGTGATTGACTTTTAACTCTCTGTTAAGGGGGCTAAAGGGCCTTTGTTTAACCCAAACATTTGCAGGGCACACAGCTGTAGGCATTTCATAATCACTCATCCCTTCCTCGCAATGACCATGTGACTTTATCTAGGAGGCTGCAGGTATTGGAATAATGGAATCAGACACATCAGGCTCCGCCACTCAATATCCATATGATAGTGGATTAATATCCGCTAAACCTGAATTTCCTAATCTGAATAAGTGGAGTAGGAACTCATTTGAAAGGCTCTGAGGAAGAATAAAATGAGGCAGAATGTCTTGTTGAGAACTGTCCTATCGTAATCTGGTCACACGCATCTTCGATAGGTAAGTGTAGTTACTGAAGAAGTTTGGAGGTGGGTAGCAACCCCCCTGTGATATTGCTAACGCTGGTTATGTTAAAAGTAAGTCTTAAAGCAAATTCTGCTACACATAGAGGCATATTTTAGCAAACATTTGTTAGCATCAAGGTGTTAATAGACTCACAACCTCTTCCATAAATTTGATGAAATCCTAGCTCTCTGTCAATTCAGATATTCTAATCATTACCTTGGAAAAAAGGTTCACTTGAGGCAGATGAAACCACATTTCTGAGCCAGAATTTTCTTACCCTTATAGTCAGCATCAGACAACCAGAAATACTGTTATCCTGACAGTTGGAAATAGAACACTTTAGTGATCAAATTTAGGCCAGTAATCCTATGGTACAGGCTGTGGACCTCCTTAGGATTTTCGTACCCTGTTCACACAAAGGTGGAGAATGTCTCCAAAAGACTTTAATATTCCACATATTATTTAAAACCTTTAGTTTTACAAATTAAGTTCCTTTTATCATGTTGGATAATGAGTTGCTCATTTTGCCGCTGAAAATCCATTTCTGACACTTTTTTTTTTTTGCTAATAAACAAAGCATTATTCATGTGTTGAAATAGGTATAACAAATGCTTTTATGGTGGCCAGGCTCTAGAGTGTTGCCTTCCTGCCATGATGCTTGCCGACCCCCGTGGACTGGTCTAAGCTCCTAAAGTTGGAGTTTGAAATACTGCATATCTGTATTATCAAACTATGTATTACAAACTGCATGTTTTAAAGTATTTAAAAGTCTGTTATATATATTTTTACAGTGCATGATGTTCATCAGATGTTCATCAGAAGGTAGTTTTCCTTCTGTAAATGAGAAACTTTATGACCCAGTGGGTTTCCCACAGTCACACAAAGTACTTAATTCAAAGTAAGAACCTGGGCTAACACCAAATCCAGAAGTCTTTTCAGTATAAATAATTCCAGACACATAGCAGTATTTAATGAAAAGCATTATTGTGAAATGGAAGGGCCAAAAAAGAGACAAGATTAGTGAATGGTCAAATTTACACTTAAAAACAAAGTGTGCACTTGTGGGGAAATTCATGTGGAAGATTTTCAGGACATACCACTCTAAACTAAGAACAAATTTTGGAAGGAAGTGATTTGGTGGCTGAAGCAAACCTTAACTACTTCAGCACAAGTACCCTGTGGAAAATTTCCTAGTGTCCTACTTAAAGAGTAAAACATTATGCCATGGACCTTTAAACACCTTTGAAAAGACGTCTGACAAGACGTCTCAATTATGTGTTTGTTTGTTTTACCCTGCCTGCTTTTAGAAAGTATATGTCATCATATCTGGTAAAAAAATAATAGATGTTAATACAGAACTGTTAGCATGGCATGTTAGGCAATAAAGTGAGTGGAATAGGGGAAATCAATAAATAGAAGTAAAGAAAAGACACAGCAATTGAGCAAGTGATTTTTTCTTTCAGCATCTTAGAAGTGAAAACAGAAGGAAACTCCTACCAGCCCAGCTATCATTGGGAGAGAATTTTTTTTTTCTATCCATGAGCTCCAAGAGAAATTTCCCATGGGACTTTTACAAAGGAGACATTGAATCACTTAATACAATTTTATAGAAAATACAGAGGCCTTTTGTGTGTGGCTACTTCTTATGTCAACCCTCAGTAAAAACTTACAGCTGAATGTTCAATTAAAATTTGACATTAACAGGAGGTCAAAATGTTACAGTTAGAATTTATAGGTTTCTAATGATCTCCTTTACACCTTTTTATGACTAGTGTATCATCAGCAATTTTGAGAAAGGACTAAAGGATGTTTATAAAGGTTGCAGTCAATGTGGAGCCAGCAGGGACAGTAAACACATTTTGTGATAGAGTCCTGATATAAAAATTCTCAATAGAATGGTACAATAGGCCTAATCTAATAATAATCTACTTGAGTCCTGCTCCTATGTCGAGAAAACTAGCTACCTGTGTGCAAAATCAGGGAGGAACGGCTCAACATCAAAACTTGAAAAAAAAAGCCTGCATATTTCAGTTGATTTCAAGAGGAATATGAGGCCAGCTGGGGACAAAAATATGTTACTGTGATTATAGGGCCCGTTAAAACAAATATCACGTACGGACTTAGAAGGAGAAGGAGATTGGTCCAGCCCTTGAATGTGCTGTTTAGCTCATACCCCGTTGTGCTTCCATCTTGGCTCCATCCTTGTGAAGAATAAGCTCATCCAGAGATGAGCAGTCTTGTATACAACGAACATGTTAAGGAAGTACTTGAGTTGTATAGGACAGAGAAGAGAACATTTAGGGAGATGATGGCGTCTTCAGTTGTCCTCCATTGTGTGAGGTGCCAAATGGCAGAACAAAGACCAGTGGGTACAAGTCACTGGGAAGGTACACTTCAGCTTATTATACTAAAGAGCTTTTAAACACTTAGAGCTCTATAAATAGGGAAAGACTGAATGATAAGACAGTATAGGCCCATCATTTGAAGTTTTTTATCAGAGATCAGAAGACCACCTGACAAGAGTATGTCAGGTATAAGCATACCTCAGCGATGTTGTGGCTTTGGTTCCAGAGCACCACAGTAAAGCGAATATCACAATAAAGCAAGTCACACAAATTTTTTGGTTTCCAAGTCTATATAAAAGTTATGTTTACACTATACTGTAGTCTAAGTGTGCAATAGCATAATGTCTGAAAAAATGTACATACCTGAATTAAAAAATATTTCATTGTTAACAAATGCTAACCATCATCTGAGCCTTCAGCAAGTCGTAATCTTTTTGCTGGTGGAGTGTCTTGCCTCCATGTTGCTGGCTGCTGTCTGATCAGAGTGGTGGTTGCTGAAGGTTGGAGTGGCTGTGGCAATTTCTTAAAATAAGACAACAATGAAGTTTGCTGAATCAGTTGATTCTTCATTTCATAAACGATTTCTCTGTAGTATATGATGCTGTTTGATAGCATTTTACCCACAGGAGAACTTCTTTCAAAATTGGAGTCAGTCTTCTCAAATCCCGCCACTGCTTTATCAACTAAGTTTATATAATATTCTGATCCCTTGTTGTCATTTCAACAATCTTTATAGCGTCTTCACTAAGAGTAGATTCCACCTCGAGAAACCACTTTCTTTGGGGCTGGCCTGGTGGCACAGCAGTTAAGTTCGCACGTTCTGCTTAGGTGGCCCGGGGTTCACCAGTTCGGATCTCAGGTGTGGACATCACTTGGCAAGCCATGCTGTAGTAGGCGTCCCACATATAAAGTGGAGAGAGATGGGCATGGATGTTAGCCTGAGGCCAGTCTTCCTCCTCAAAAAGATGAGGTTTGGCAGCAGATGTTAGCTCAGGGCTCTAGTTTTCTTGCTACTTCCATCATATTTGCAGTTATTTCTTCCACTGAAATCTTGAACTCCTTAAAATTATCCATGAGGGGTGGAATCAACTTCTTCCAAAATCCTGTTAATGATGACATTTTGACCTCTTTCCATGAATCACAGATGTTCTTAATGGCATCTAGAATGGTGAATCTTTTCCAGAAGGTTTTCAATTTACTTTACCCGGATCCATCAGAGGAATCGCTATCTATGACAGCTATAACCTTACAAAATGTATTTCTTAAGTCATAAGACTTGAAAGTCTAAATTACTCCTTGAATCATGGGCTGCAGAATAGATGCTGTGTTAGCAGGCATGAAAACAACATTCATCTCACTGTACATCTCCATCAGAGCTCTTGGGTGAAAAGGTGCCTTGTTGATGAGCAGTAATATTTTGAAGGAATTCTTTTCTGAGCAGTGGGTCTCCAACAGTGGGCTTAAAATATGAAGTAAACTATGTAGCAAACAAATGTGCTGTCAACCAGGCTTTGTTGTTCCATTTATAGAGCACAGGCAGAGTAGATTTAGCATAATTCTTAAGGGCCCTAGGGTTTTCAGAATGGTAAATGAGCATTGGCTTCAACTGAAAGTCACAGACTGCATTAGCCCTAACAAGAGAATCAGCCTGTCATTTGAAGCCTGGTGTTGGACTTTTCCTCTCCAGCTATGAAAGTCCAGGATGGCATCTTCTTCCAATATAAAGTTGTTTCATCTTTCTCCATATCAGTAATAAGGCTGTTTCATTTCTTATCATTTGTGTGTTCACCGGAGTAGCACTTTTCATTTCTCTCAAGAAATTTTCCTTTACATCTGTCTTGGCTAACTGTTTGGCACAAGAGTCCTCACTTTCAGCCTATCTCAGCTTTCAACATGGCTTCCTCTCTAAGCTTAATCATTTCTAGCTTTTGATTTAAAGTGAGAGATGTGCGACTCTTCCTTTCGATCGAACACTTGAGAGCCATTGTAGGGTTATTAATTGGCCTAATTTTAATATTATTGTGTCTCAGGGAATAGGGAGGCCGAAGGAGAGGGAGAGAGACAGGGGATTGGCCAATTGATCAAGCAGTCAGAATACATATGGCATTTATTAAGTTGGCCGTTTTATATGGGTGCAGTTCGTGGCACCCCAATTACATTAGTAAAATCAAAGATCACTGATCATAGATCCCTATAACAAATATAGTAATGAAAAATTCGGAAATATTGCGAGAATTAGCAAAATACGACACAGAGACATGAAGTGAACAAGTGCTATTGGAAAAATGACACACAGACTTGCTCGACAAAAGGTTGCTACAAACCTTCAATTTGTAAAAGACGCACTATCTTCGAAGTGCAATAAAACAGGGTATGCCCATATGTGTATTGTGTAGAGGGCTGGAATAGTTGGCCCCAAGGTCTCTTCTAACTCCACGATTCTGTGTCTATGGATGGGATTTTGCTGAGACTACTATATATCCCCATGCACACACACATGCACACACATCCCTCCTTTTACACGTAAGTAGGTCCCACTGACCTACTCCACGTCTCTGTGTACACTACTAATGAGACCTTCTTCCTGAACAAAAAGATTAGAAATCTGCTACAGTACTTTTTATTTATTTAGTACTTTACATTTTCTGAATAGTATTTACATGAGATTCTCCTATTTTTTCCTTAAAAAAATCTCATGAAATGGGGAGGGCCAGAGTTTGTTCTCTCTCTCTCCCTCTCATGCACACACACACATACACACAGCTGCACACACAAAGCCACACCCAAATATACATACATGAGGTGAACTTCAACCTTTGTTGTGATCATAACTGATGCTTACCAACTGTAATAATTGGTTATTTAACAGGTCAATCCCAGTGAAATCTGAGTAAGCTCTGTGGATTGTGCCAATTTTTTCTTGTTTTAATATAATACAATAGTTTTACAAGATATTCATATAGGAGGAAGCTGAATATAGGGTCATGAGACCTCCCTGTCCATTTCTTTTCTTCTTCTTGTGAATCGATAATTATTCCCTAATAAATTTTTTCCAAAAAGGAAAGTCCAAAAGAATTAACCAGAAATATAATATCCTACTGGTGCTGAAAGGAGAGAGGGCAGGTGGGGAACAGGAAGGCAGAGGACAGAAAGATAAAATAAACTTTAGGAGAACTTTAAAAATATGTCACAGTGAAAAGAGGCCTCACTAGCTTCTGAAATCCAACCATCGTTTTCGAGCAGGGTTGGTGGGAAAATTGCAGTTAAATTCCCCCAGCTCTGTGGTTAATCTTAAATAAAGCTGTCCATACTGTGTATGCACAGTGCTAATTGATTTTTAAGCATCACAGATAACTGAGTAAAAGTTTAGGGATGGAAAAGAATAATTCATTATCCTGGAATCTGACGTTCTTCCTGCTTCATAAATACCTATGCCAGATTAAGGGTGAGTACTCACAGCCCAAATTATTTATGCAGAAAGGCTGTCAGACGTGGAATGAGGATGAAACAAAAATTAGAACTCTTTAGATTTGAGCTCTACAGAGCTACAACATCCCAGAGGAAAAATCTGTATTAAAATCTTGTTTATCTGTTATCTGAACAAAGAGAAAACACAAATAAGATTTTTTAAATTACTATGAAATACATGATAAGATTTCTATGAAAATTTAAGCTCCACATTAAATGTGTGCCCTGTTGACAGCAGTAATTTTTGTTGATGGCCTTATCTTCAGTCTTAGAACAGCAAGTGTACGCAGCTGAAGCTCCGTGTATATTTGTTGAACTCTAGGCGTCATGATGAGCACTTTACCTAAGGAACTGCTTGTTTCCTCATAATGCTCTATCCTGGTGGACACTGTTATAGCACTCTCATTTTACAAATGAGGAAACTGAGGAAGAGAGCGATCAAGTGACTTGCCCAAGGTCATACAGCTCAGTAGCTGACAGACCTGGAAGTTGTAACTCAGGCAGTCTGGCCTTACTCATCATAGTTTAAGGGTAGATAAGTATCTGAGCCATGAAAAAATTAGGATTTTCATGTATGCTGTAGAAAAGATCAAGCTGCCTCAACCTTCATGGGTTTGCATAAGTGCATTTGGTGGGGGCACTGTCTATCAGTTTCTCATAAAGTGCTTTGACACCTAAAGAGAATAATGTTTTGAAAAAGGATGAGTTTACTCGAATTCAAATTGCTCGGAATACTGAGGGGTGTGACAACTTTGCTCTGAATGCATTTGGTTCCCTGCCTGCCTAACCCATCACTCCACTTTATGCTGGGTGCAGACACTACAGAGGACAGAGTATGGCCTGAGCAGAATGTGGCCACACTCACTCTCGAGGTCCACCTGGCTGTTAGAGGGGAGCTGATGTAGACATAAGAGAGGGAAGGCAGGGTCTGGCCTGGTGGCATAGGGGTTAAGTTTGCACACTCCGCTTTGGCAGCGCAGGGTTCACTGGTTCAGATTCCAAGTGTGGACACAGCACTGCTCATCAAGCCATGCTATGGTGGTGTCCCATATGTAAAAACATAGAGGAAGATTGGCACAAATGTTAGCTCGGGGACAATCTTCCTTATGGGAATAAAAAAAAAAAAGAGAGAGGGAAGTCAGAACCTCAGTCTTCATTTCCCCTAGAGGCCTGGTGTCAGGATCTCCAGCTCAGTTCTGGGCTCAGAGACCTCGAGTAGAGTCATTCTCCTCACATCCTCTCTCTGCCTAGGAGTTCTTTACCTTTCTTTACCTTTCTTGGCAGCTGAGTGGGAGACTGTTTGGGTTATAATTAAATAAAAGTGCAAGCTGCAATTTCAGTTAAGTGCTGAAAATTTTTGTTCTCTGAATAACATCATGTGACACTCCACTCATTATTGCGAAGAAGCCAAGAGAAATACGATCGTGTTGTTTTATCCCAGTCAACTTCAGAATGGCGTAGACAAGGCAAGCACAATCCAGCATATTTTGTGACACTGAACAGGTGGCATTCTAGTCCCCTTCATTCTGAGTTGGCGCATCATTAAGAGATCTTTTCGTTTAAAAAGCGGAACAGGAGAAAATTGTGTTATCCCAATAGCTCACAAGCCAAAACTGCTTCATTCCCACCCTGCGACTTCAGCCTGCAGGAGTGGGTGCCAGGTATATTAGCTCTCACACATTAAAAGATCTGCTTGAGCTTTGAGCATACGCTGAGATTGCGCTGAGAAAATTGACTGAAAATGTATCACTGCCAGAACACACCTACATTTGGTCAGTGTTAAAGTACAAGTTTCTAAATGCTAGAAAGCATTCCTATGCATGGGGTCAGATGGACCTAAATCTCTATTTAGATTCTGGTAATGGATATTCAACTATTCAATTTAGTTGCTGGCGCAGTCTTTTTCATAGTTATTTTTTCTATTTGTTGTGGTATTTTTCCCATTTTATGCTATTATTATTTTAGTACTGTTTTTCATTCATCAACAGTTATTTGTAGAGCAATTATTGTTTGACAGCTGCTGATCTAAGCCCTGGGTATAGATGGTGAACAAAACAGAAAAGGTTATAACCCTCATGGAACTTTCTGCCTGGTCAAGAGTAAGAAAATGATGATAATAATAGTTAGATACATATAAATGTATATATACCTGGTGATATAACCACCACTTATCCCAGCCTAAAGGAAGTTCCCCCAAAGGCTCAGTTCAATCCCACATTGGTCAGAATAATGAGGTTTTCACTCCATGTGTGTATGAGTTTCCTATGGCTTCTGTAACAAATGACCACACACTTGGTAGATAGACAAACAATAGAAGTGTATTCTCTCACAGTTCAGGAGACCAGAAGTCTGAAACAAGTTTGAATGACCAAAACCTAGGTGTGAGCAGGGCTATGCACCCTCCAGAGGCTCTAGGGGAGAATACCTTTCTTGCTTCTTATGGTTTCTGGTGGCTGCCAGCATGCCTTGCTTGTGGCCACCTCACTCAAACCTCTGTCTCCATGGTAACATTACCTCCTTCTCTTCTGTGTCAGATCTTCCACTACTTCCCTCTTATAAGGAAACTTCTGGTTGCATTTAGGGAATTTAGATAATGCAGGATAATCTCCTCATCTCAAGACCCTTAACTTAATCACGTTGGCAAAGACCCTTTTTCCATATAAGGCAACATTTCTGGGTTCCAGGGAATAAGACCTGATGTCTTTGAGGGCCATTTTCCAGCCTTCTACAATGTTAATATAAATGCAGAGGGCTTGCAAGTCTCCAGGACGGTGGAATGGGACCAGTTGTCCACAGGCCATGGGCACGTTGGTTTTCTACTCTCAGGACAGCATGTGCTGAGGATTTTCCACTCTACTGCTGGTTCTGACAATGCACATTCCTTCCTCCTCCATTCTGGATACTTTTCTCCTTTTCCTTCTGCCTACACGTCGACGAAGCCCCTCGGCCGCCACGTCCTCCTTCCCCCAGCCCCAGTCCCATCTAGTTTTTGGACGACGGGAAAAAGCAAATGCAGCTATCTCTTTCTGCCTTCTACCAGGCAGAAAGGTTTTTAGCTATTTTTGAGTCATGTTTTTGCCCCCCTAGGTGTGGGCTATAGGAAGCAGAGAGGGAGGAGAAATATACCAAAAACAGCAATTTATACTTCAGGATATCACACTGCCTCATAATTAAACACTATGACAAGTGTTGCAGGGAGAAAAGAAGAAGACAAGGAGCCCTGTGAAAGAACAAGAAGAGCTGCTTTTGGGGCCACGCTGGTGGTGCAGCGGTTAAGTTTGCACACTCCACTTCAGTGGTCTGGTGTTCGCAGGTTCAGATCCCAAATGTGGACTGATGCACTGCTCGTCAAGCCATGCTGTGGTAGGCGTCCCACATATAAAGTAGAGGAAGATGGGCATGGATGTTAGCTCAGGGCCAGTCTTCCTCAGTAAAAAGAGGAGGATTGGCAGCAGATGTTAGCTCAGGGCAAATCTTCCTCAAAAAAAAAAAGAAAAAAAGAAAAGAGGAGCTACTTTTAATAGTGTTAGGGATGGCCTCTTTGAGGGGGGACATTTAAACTGAGATTAAGGACAGGGAAGAGTCAGTCATCATCAGAAGAAAGAGCTATGAGAAGGTACCCAGGTAGAAAGTCCATGATTTACCAGGCAGGAGTGGTTGAGAGGACAGCAGAGTGACTGGGCCACGGAGGGTTGGATAAGATGGGCTCAAGAGTCAGTTGGGAGCCAGATGGGGCAAATTCTTATAGGTACTGCCAAAATGGTTTGATTTTAAGTGTAATAAGAATCTCAGTGTTGTCCATCACTTCTGAAATCTGGCGACGTGCTAAGGATCTCTGATGACTTCTATGGCTATTCACTAAGAAATGAAATGTACTTTTTCTCTATTTTAGTGTAGTGCTATTATTTTTCCCATATTGAAATTTTCTTTCTATATCCTTCAACCACTTGACTAAGATCTGGCACCTGCTAACAACTTTAGAAGCCGTATTCTGTCTTTCTATTGCTACTTTTAATGGAAATTAGAAAACTTTTTCTTTATTGTCGATTGAGATTTTCAGCATTTTAAATAAGACATTAAATTTCAAGTTCTTGTAGTTTCTGAGGAATTTAAGGATATTCTAGCCATAATATGATCATATACTCTTTAAGACTCTATTTCATCATTTGTAAAACAGAAACGACAAAACCTTTCTCACAGGGCTGATCTGAAGATTAACTAAAAGAAAGCACTTGAAAGTGTCTGCCACTATGGTGGATACTTTTTAAAAACCTAATAACTGCTAATTATTTTGAACTATTAATTATTATTAACTGTTAATGTAAATTCCTTTCCTTTAAAGCAGGTAATAGTCTCCTTCCTGTCTTAGAATTTTGCCAGCATGTAGATTTAAACTCTCAGCTCAGACTAAGTCATTTCCTCTGTTCGCTGTTCATCTTCAAGCAATGGTAAAAGTCTTGCATGGAATATTCCAATTCCAGAGGCAGTTGGCTCTCACTCATTGGCTGGTATTGACAAATCATTGGATTTTTTGGTGTCCTTACATGTGCAAAACTGCTGTAATGATACCTGTCCTATTTACCTTTCCTAATAGTAATGAGGGTAAAAGAGAGAATTAATAAATATAGCATTGACAAAAAGAAGACCTTATCTTTCCACAAAAACACAGCCTTATTGCTGTATTTTATTATTAAACATTGTTTTCATCAAACTCCCAGATGGGTCTCTCCATATTTCCTATTCCAACAAAGTCTTAATTTACAAAAGCAGAAAACATAAGTAGAATAATCATCCTTCCTTGTTGGCTGAGAAATAGGTGGTTCATCTCAAAGGGATATAATGTTTGTCTTCAAATTAGGTGCTAGGTCAAGTTCTGGTATCATTTGTGCTTTGTGGGACTCACCAAACCCAATTACCAGTTATTGTTTTAACCATCAGTGGAGAAGCCAATTTCTATTTCCTAAGATCTATGCTTTATGATTCAATTTAAGCTCTACTTGCTTGAGAAGGAACATTCTTTTAACTTATTAAATGTTGGTCTGTAGACTGCTGGCACCAGCCTAAAGAAAAGTTAGAATGTTGTTAATACACCACAGCTCCATGGCTATAGCTAATGAAATGCAAACCAAGTTAAGTCTCTGAGTTTATACGGTTTTCTTTGATGAATTTTGATCTCATCTTGTTCTTGATTATATTCTCAAAGAAAGATGACACTGATACAGATGGGAATCAAATAACATATCATAAGCTAAGTGTGATTACTGGGATGTTCATGTGAGATGTCCAAACTCTTAACTCATGTGTTAGTTGCTAAGTCTCAGATATGGGAAATGCAGTGAGAGAGTCTTGGCAGTTGTGGTGCCAGAACCACACCTTTCTAGGTTCAACCATGGGGTGTGGCCCATTTTAATGAAGTTGCAAAGTGTGTTATGTTGAACCAAGGCCTTCCCTCCCTGGTTTGCTCTCTGTTGTCTCATAGATACAGAATCATTAGTTGGTAATTTTATCACTGCGAAACTTACTCAGAAACATCAACTAAATTACAGCCTTTCATTGACACCTAGACCCTTCTCAGGAGAAGTCATGTTTCTGTTGATAGGTATGCCTATTATCCCCAACAACTAGGCAAATATAGCATAGCTTAAGACTTAGGAATGTAACTTTGAATACGAACCAAGGTATAAGACTTTACATCTTAGAGTTAAAGTCTGCATATGTTGTAACTATGTTTTAGATGGAGCATGAATTCAAATCGCTGCAAGGCTGGTGTGCACAAGATTTGATCTCCAAGCATCAGCCTGCACCTAGCTTATCATTCAACACCCGCATCTCAACTCAGCTTTCTCATTCTGAACTCATCACCACATATGCAGTAGTCATTACATATTCAGAAACCTAGTAAAATGTGATATTAGAAAAGTTGAGAATTCTAGACAGTCTCTGATCTTCTACTTCTGAAAGCCACGGGAACATGATGCTGTATTAGATTTTGTTTTGCAAAGGGATCTCCTTGAAGTAGAAGTGATGAATTTGACTATAATGGGGTCCAAGAGGAGATCATATAAATGAGCAGAGATGACAAGTGGGAGCTGTGGCAATCTAGAGAGGAAACACTCCGTCACAGCTCCAGTCAGTTTTTGCCATTGGGGAATGTGGACAGCGTTGGCAGATAATTCAGAATTGAAAACAAACAACAATACCTTCTGACTTTGCAGAGGAGATGATATGTAAGTAGTATCTTAAAGGATAAACAGTAGTTATCTGCAGAAATGTCAGAGTGAGTGGTTGATGGAGGGTTACTCCAGGCAGAGGGGACTACATATGCACAGACATACAAGAAACTGCATGATGTTCGCGGCTAAAGGGTAAGGTCAAGTGTGGGTTGGAGGGATGGGCAGGGGCCGTGTCACTGTGGGCCCTGTAAGCCACAATAAAAGCCTAGACTTACTGTTTGAAAGCGGTAGGAAATGAAAGTGGGAGTATGTGAAAGAGGGAGGAAAAACGGGAGGTGGGGAGATCAATTAGGAAACTCTTAGGAGTTCTGGAGAGACATGATGAAGGTCTTAATTGCAAGAAGAGTATTAGGATGGAGAGAAAGGAAGAGATTTGAAAGCTGTTTTGGAGGTAATGGTACTACTATAAGCAAGACCTGCTGATTGATTTGATGTGAGAAATAAAGGAGAGGGAATTACCAAGGAAGTCCCCAGTTTCTGGCATGGATCCTGCCTCCTGTTGATACAGAAGGAAAGATGGTTCAGTTGAGAAAATGAGCTCACTCCTCAGCAGTGTGCGATGTTTGTGAGTCATCCATGTGAAAGTATACAAACTAGAACAATCTCATCCAGTTTTGCAGGAGGGCATAAGTTTTAATTTAGTTTTGCCTTTGAAGGATGGTAATGTAAAATGAGTTAACTGAGTTCTAGCAAACTGACAGAATTTCAAAGTAGAAAACTTTATTTTTTAAAAATTCTACTATGTAAACTTTTCACTAAATTACTTTTGTTTAACCAAAGTTTCTCAACCTTGGAATAGTTCATATATGGAACTGGATAATTCTTTGTTGGGGAGGCTGCTCTCTGCATTGTAGGCTATTCAGGAGAATCCCTGGCAATGGTGACCATCAAAAATATCTCCAGACGTTGCCAACTGTGCTCTGAGGGAGTGAAACCATGCCTGGTTGAGAACCATTATCTTCAACTGAAGTGGTCCAATTTCACAGGGAACGATACAAACCAAATAGTAGCTGCACGATTAAAATCTAAATGCATGCCTTTTACACTGTATGGTGTATGTGAATAGAATGGACTTCCACCAAAACTCAGCACGCAGGGAATTCCACAAATGAGGACCATTCTGGAAAAGAGACTTCATCCAAGGCTTGTGTCTGAGTTGAAGGATTTGTGAGGAGGAGCCTGCAGTTGACTTTAATTACCATGGATGATGAAGGCAGAGAGATGGACAGCTCACCATTATTGACTCTGTCTCTACAGGGAAACGGTATTTTAAGAATATCATTTTAAAGGCTTCAATCAGACTGTCAAAAAAGAATTATTAACCATGTGCCCTGTGCCTGGAACTGGGAAAGGGACCATTGAAACAAAACATAGATCATGTTCTAAAGGAGCTTACTTTTATCTAATTCTCCTAGAAACATCAAGTTGTTTTTCATAAACAGAAACGGCTGCATTACTCATAATTGGCTTTAGCTTTAGCTTTGAGTGATTTGTAGAAATATTGTGCCAATATGTCATAAATAGAAATACGCTACAGCCTCACCACTTTTCTCTTCTGCCTACGTCTAGAAGGCACAGTATCCATTTGACCACCCAGTAAAATCTGTAACTGAAGTCTACAGGGAACCTAAGAGTTAGTGATTTTTACGGTGGGTCTGAAATGAGGCTGCCCACCAGGCTAGGAGGGGGACAACTGTTAATCTTGGAATTCTTTTTATTTTTGTGTCCATTATCTGTTTAAATTTCTTCAGGTTTTTTTAAATGATCATTATTATGTTGCTTTTCATTCTTAAGCAATGTAAGGAGCAACTTTAAATATCGCCGCCCAAGCTATAGCAATTTAGACAGAGCTCATTACCGAGGGAACCCACTGCACACATCATTCCACATGGGTCCTATTTTGTTAGATGAAGTTGGCAGGAGGGACGATGCAAAGCTGTATGATGCCAGTTATCAGATCACACATCATTTTATGGCCTCTACATTTATAGATGTTAAAAATACGCTTTCCTCCAGTTATATTAAATGTAATTTTGCACATATTTAGAATGTTCCACAAAGAAGCCCAATCACTTTTAACCTGCTTGGCCTCTAATAGATTTATTTACTTTTTCAGAAAATGACCAAGAATTTAATTCTGTGCAACTTTTGGCAGGCATATTTGATTATTCTGTGAATAAAACAAATCAAATATATTTATTAAAATTACCTCTGATGCACTTTTAATTATTGATAGGAATGTGCAGACCTGAGTCAAACTTTTAACGTTAACTATCTTTGTTGTGTTACTCTATCTGGACCTAACCATGGTCATCTACTTTCTCTAATAGATTAGCTGTTCAGTTATTCCACCAAGCCCTTAGTTTGAAAGATATTAAATAGAGCAATAAGTTGACAAAATATACATAAATGCCCTGTGAATCTAGAGCACATATGTGGCCAAACAGGGTTGTATAACATTGCCTGGGTCTAGTCTTAATATTCATTCTTTCATTCATTCAAAAAGTATTGATTGAGCATCTATAGTGCATCAGACACTATTCAAGCCAGTCAGGATTCTTCGGTGACAAAAAAATGAAAAATCCTTACCTTCATGAAGTTTACATTCCAGTAGGGCGGATAAGCAATACACAAAATGAATAAGTAAATATATGTAATGTTAGATGGTGTCAAGTACTAAGGGAAAAAAAAAAAAAGAAATCAGTATAGTGTGAAAGGAGGATGGGGAGGGAAAGCGTGGTACTGGGCGGTCAGGTAGCCTCAGTGAGAAGGTGCTATTTGAGGAGAGGGTTAAAGGAGATGGGGGTGAGCCATCCAAGTGTCTGCTGAAGAGCATTCCATCCAGAGGAAAGAGTCAGTGCAAAGTCCCTAAGATGGGAGAGCACTGGCATGTTGGAGAAGCAACAAGGAAGCTAGAGATGAGTTCAGTGATAGCAGCTCACATATTTATTTTTATTATTTTTAAAGTTTTTGCTAATTAAAAAAATGCAACTTTTTAAAAATGTATCTTCTACTCTCTACCTATGCCACTACATTAAAATGGTAATTTAAAAATTCCCAGATATTTGGTTTAGAAATAAAGCAGACATCCCCTGGTGTAGTAACGAAACTGGTAACAAAAATAACAGAGAAAGTCTTCCTTTGAGAGCTTACAGGCCAGGCACCTGATAAACACTCTAACTGCTCTGAGCCGTTTAATTCTCATTAAATCCCTCTAAGGCATAAATAAATCAATGTTATTTATGGAGTTTGAGAGGTAGTTTGGTAACTTCTCTGAACCTTAGTTTCCTCCTTGCTAAGAGAGGATAATAATAGTGACTACTATTAGTGGTTTCTAAATGGCATAACAAAGTTCCTGACACACAGTAAGTGCTAAACAAATGTTAGTTGTTATCATTGTTACTAGTTCAAAATTAAGGCAGCAGCCATTGTTTTAAATAAGAAATCGTTATTTTTTTCTTAGAGAAAAGACTCCCTAGTTTTAAGTTACAAATTTGATGATGAACATTAACCAATCCATAAAACTTAGATATTTATTCATTCATTCCTTTGGCAACATGTTATTGGGCCTGGTGAAATAAAAAAAATCACTGGTGAAATAAAAAATAAAGAAAATCCCCCTGACTTCATGCTTGTAGGCGTGGAGAAGAAATAGGTGGGGAAGGTCATCCTTGCAACTTAGGTTATTTTATAAATAATACTAAGTGTGGGGTTCCATGGGAGAACTTGGAAGGGGCATCTAACCCACGCATTGGAGAGCCAGAGAGGGTGCCTCCTGTGGAGGAAACTCAGAGGCACGTAGGTACTGGGTAGATGAAGGGAGGCAGCGAGGAGGGTGAGAGAGCCACCTCAGAGGAAACCACACATGGAAGAGTCCAGACACTCGAGAAAATTCAAGTTCTTCTGGGAGCCTTGAGAGTTGGCAGATGAGGCTGAAAATATAAGCAGGAGCCAGACCATCATGAAACACACTGGGCTGAAGACTCTGGGCTGTTTCTGAGCAATATGGGGACTCGGAAGATTCTAAGCAATCTGACATGATCAGATTTGCATTTTAGAATGATTTCTGTGAAATGAAAATAATTATTTAGGAGGGGAAGAGCAAAGGGTCTAAATCAGTATTGGCCAAGTAAGTAAGAGACCACCAGAGAATAGACTATATTATATACGAGATTCTAAATACAAACTTGAGGGTAGACACTAAAATAAAATACAGAACAGAGTTGCAAATCATAAATAAGGAAAAATCTAAGAAACCCAGCATAAGAAATTGCAGTATTAAATGGGTAGGCTAAAGCACACAGGAAAAGAAACACAGGAAAACAAGATAATGAGCAACAGATTGACAGCATTAAGTCCACATGCATCAATAATCACTCTCAATGTAAATGGATGGAACTCTCCAATAAAAAGACACAGAGTGGCAAAATGGATTAAAGAACAAGATCCAACAATTTGTTGCCTCCAAGAAACACACCTCAGCCCCAAGGACAAACACAGGCTCAGGGTGAAGGGGTGGAGGACAATACTTCAAGCTAATAGCAAGAAAAAAAAGGCAGGTGTTGCAATTCTTATATCAGACAAAGTGGATTTCAAAATAAGACAGGTAAAGAGAGACACAGAGGGACAATATATAATGATCAAAGGGACACTTCATCAAGAAGAAATAACGCTTATAAATATCTATGCACCCAACACAGGAGCACCAAGATTCATAAAGCAACTATTAACAGAACTAAAGGAAGATGTTAAAAACAACACAATAATAGTAGGGGACCTCAACACCCCACTCACATCAATTGACAGATCATCCAGACAGAAAATCAACAAGGAAATAATGGAGCTAAATGAAAAATTAAAACAATTGGACTTAATAGACATATATAGATCACTTTGCCCTAAAAGAACTGAATACACATTCTTCTCAAGTGCACATGGAACATTCTCAAGGATAGACCATATGTTGTGAAACAAGGCAAGCCTCTACAAATTTAATAAAATTGAAATAATAATAAGCATCTTCTCAGATCATAAGGCTATATGGCTAGAAATTAATTACAAGAAAAAAGCTGAGAAAGGCACAAAGATGTGGAGACTAAACAACACACTACTGAATAAGCAATGGATCATTGAAGAAATTAAAGAAGAAATCCTAAAATACCTGGAAACAAATGAAAATGATAGCATGCCATACCATCTCATATGGGATACAGCAAAAGCTGTATTAAGAGGAAAATTCATCACAATACAGGCATATTTTAACAAACAAGAAAAATCCCAAATAAGCAACCTTAAAGCACACCTAACTGAACTAGAGAAAAAAGAACAAATAAAGCCCAAAGTCAGCAGGAGAGAAACAATAAAAATCAGAGCAGAAATAAATACTATTGAAACGAAAAAGGCAGAAGAAAGGATCAATGAAACAAAGAGCTGGTTTTTTGAGAAGATCAATAAAATTGACAAACCCCTAGACAGACTTACAAAGAAAAAAAGGGAGAAAGCTCAAATAAACAAAATCAGAAATGAAAGAGGAGAAATAACAACAGACTCTACAGAAATACAATGGATTCTGAGAGAATACTACGAAAAACTATATGCCAACAGAATGGATAACCTAGAGGAAATGGATAAATTCTTGGACTCCTACAATCTCCCAAAGCTCACTCAAGAAGAGGCAGACAATTTGAACAGACCAATCACAAGGAAAGAGATTGAAACAGCAATCAAAAACATCCCAAAGAATAAAACCCCAGGACCAGATGGCTTTCCTGGGGAATTCTACCAAACTTTCAGAGAGGATTTAATACCTATCCTTTTCAAGCTATTCCAAAAAATTAGGGAAGATGGAACACTTCCTAACACATTCTATGAGGCCAACATCACGCTGATACCAAAACCTGACAAGGACACCATGAAAAAAGAGAACTACAGGCCAATATCACCGATGAACATAGATGCAAAAATTCTAAACAAAATTTTGGCAACCAGAATTCAGCAATTCATCAAAAGGATCATACATCATGATCAGGTGGGATCCATACCAGGGACACAGGGATGGTTCAACATCTGCAAATCAATCAACATGATACACCACATCAACAAACTGAGGAATAAAAACCACATGATCATCTCAATAGATGCAGAGAAGGCATTTGACAAGATCCAACAGCCATTTATGATAAAAACTCTGAACAAAATGGGCATAGAAGGAAACTACCTCAACATCATAAAGGCCATATATGACAAACCCATAGCCAACATCATACTCAATGGGCAAAAACTGAACGCCATTCTCCTGAAAACAGGAACAAGACAAGGATGCCCTCTATCACCACTCTTATTCAACATAGTACTGGAGGTCCTGGCCAGAGCGATCAGGCAAGAAAAACGAATAAAAGGAATCCAAATAGGGAGGGAAGAAGTGAAACTCTCGCTGTTTGCAGACCACATGATCTTATATATAGAAAACCCCAAAGAATCCATTGGAAGACTCTTAAAAGTAATCAACAACTACAACAAAGTTGCAGGGTACAAAATCAATTTGCGTAAATAAGTAGCATTTCTATACTCCAATAATGAACTAACAGAAAAAGAACACAATACCATTCACAATTGCAACAAAAAGAATAAAATACCTTGGGGTAAATTTAACTAAGGAAGTGAAGGACCTATATAATGAAAATTACAAAGGCCTTTCTGAGAGAATTGGATGACGACATAAGGAGATGGAAAGACATTCCATGTACATGGATTGGAAGAATAAACACAGTTAAAATATCCGTTCTACCTAAAGCAATCTACAGATTCAACGCCATCTCAATCAGAATCCCAATGACATTCTTTACAGAATTAGAACAAAGAATCCTAAAATTCATATGGGGCAACAAAAGACCCCGAATTTCTAAAGCAATCCTGAGGAAAAAGAACAAAACGGGAGGCATCACAATCCCTGACTTCAAAACATACTACAAAGCTACAGTAATCAAAACAGCATGGTACTGGTACAAAAACAGGTGCACAGATCAATGGAACAGAATTGAAAGCCCAGAAATAAAACCACACATCTATGGACAGCTTATCTTCGACAAAGGAGCTGAGGGCATACAATGGAGAAAAGAAAGTCTTTTCAACAAATGGTGCTGGGAAAACTGGAAAGCCACATGTAAAAGAATTAAAATTGACCATTCTTTTTCACCATTCACCAAAATAAACTCAAAATGGATCAAAGACCTAAAGGTGAGACCTCAAACCATAAGGCTTCTAGAAGAAAACGTAGGCAGTAGACTCTTTGACATCAGTATTAAAAGGATCTTTTTGGACACCATGCCTTCTCAGAGAAGGGAAGCAATAGAAAGAATAAACAAACGGGACTTCATCAGACTAAAGAGCTTCTTCAAGGCAAATGAAAACAGGATTGAAACAAAAAAACAACCCACTAACTGGGAAACAATCTTTGCAAGTCATATATCTGACAAAGGCTTAATATCCTTAATATATAAAGAACTCTCACAACTCAACAACAAAAAATCAAACAACCCAATCAAAAAATGGGCTGAAGACATGAACAGACATTTCTCCAAAGAAGATATACGAATGGCCAATAGGCACATGAAAAGATGCTCATCATCGCTGATCACCAGGGAAATGCAAATCAAAACTACACTAAGATATCACCTTACACCCGTTAGAATGACAGAAATATCTAAAACTAATAGTAACAAATGTTGGAGAGGTTGTGGAGAAAAAGGAACCCTCATACACTCCTGGTGGGAATGCAAACTGATGCAGTCACTATGGAAAACAGCATGGAGATTCCTCAAAAAATTAAAAATAGAACTACCATACGATCCAGCCATCCCACTACTGGGTATTTATCCAAAGAGCTTGAAGTCAGCAATCCCAAAAGTCCTTTGCACCCCAATGTTCATTGCAGCATTATTTACAATAGCAAGACATGGAAGCAACCTAAGTGCCCATCAACAGATGATTGGATAAAGAAGATGTGGTACATATATACAATAGAATACTACTCAGCTGCAAAACAGAACAAAATCATTCCATTTGCAATAACATGGATGGACCTTGAGGGAATTATGTTAAGTGAAACAAGCCAGTTAGAGAAGGATCATCTGTGTATGACTCCACTCATATGAGGAATTTAAAAATGTGGACTAAGAACAGTTTAGTGGATACCAGGGGAAAGGTGGGGTGGGGGGTGAGCACAAAGGGTGAGGTGGTGCACCTACAACACGAATGACAAACATTAATGTACAACTGAAATTTCACAAGATTGTAACCTATCATTAACTCAATAAAAAAAAAAAAGAATGATTTCTGTGACTACAATATTGAGTCATTTAGAGGGACCAGAATAAGAGGCAGGGTGACCAGGCGTAGGTAGGACTTAACATTTAGTGAGAGAAGAAACAGATCTCACTACGAATCTGTTATGTAGGAAAGAGCTGTGTTTCTTTGTTACAACGCATTGTTATTTGGGGGAAAGAAGGGGGCGATTGTTAATAATTGTACCAAAGAAGAAATATACAACCAACTCTTTTCATTTTCAAAAAAATTCCTAGGTCGACTGATTTGTAACTCTCTCTGGGAGCTTACATCTATCAAGCTCCAAAACACTGCAGTTTTTCATCTCAGGAGCCATTGGATGAAAAGCAAACATTTAAACCTACTGTAGTCCATGATTCTTCCTCACCATTTCTCAGTCAAACATTATTCCCTGAAAACCTGGATTTACGGCCTTCCTGCTTAAACATGAATGTTCTCCCAGGCCCTACAACTGAAATGTTAGCACAGACGAATAAACAACTGAGAGGAAATGAAGGAAAGAAGAACTCAGATTTCAGCAAATTAACGGTATGAGGAAAAAAAGCATTCAGTCGTGACTGTTCACATGGAATGTCCTGGCATTCCCTTACAAACGGGGTTTTGAAGCTCCCACAGACCACACTTCAACATCCGTAATTTCTGAGGTAATGCAGCTAAAATCTCTTCATTTCACCTAAATTACCCAGGCAATTACAGTCATAATTTATTTTTTCTCATATTACTTCAAAAGCTGTGCCTCAGAGCGCTTTTTAAACAAAATTACCTTTTGTCGTATGTTATTCAGTTTGTTCTAGAATGACTTTCCCTCTCATTTTCCTCGTGATGATACTGGGCTATTGTATTAAAACAAATTATACAGGAAATATGTGAATGCGTCCTTATAAAATGTCCAAATAATTCAGTGTGAAAAGACTGAAATCGGACTTAAAAAGAAGTCCCTCTAACCATTTCCCTCTCCCACACTCCTTTCCAGTTTCTTCCTCTCCTCCCATGAAGAAATGCTTTGATAGTGGGTATTTACTTGAACGTTTCTCTTTGCATTCAAGTACACACACATACACGTTTATTCAACTACTTTTTAAATTTATTTTTAGATGTAAACATATGAGACCATACAGAGCAGTGATTAAGAGGCCAGGCTTGGAGACAGATTCATTGCCCTTAAGGGTGTGCCCATTACTGTGCCTCAGTTTCCCTGTATATTAAATTGGGATGATAATATTACACACATCACCAGGTTGTTAGGAAGAGAAACTATTTTGATAAAGTTAAAGCACTTAGAACAATATCTGAGAGGAAACACTCAATGAAAGTTAGTTATTATTATTACTATTATAAGTAAGTTTTAAAAATACACTGATATTTTTGTATGTACTTATTAGTCATGACTTGTCTTCTCAGTTAGAAGGATGTCCTAGATATCTTGCCTTGTCAGTACCTCCTTATGTTTTTCAGTCTGCTGTATAGTCCTCCATGTTATGTGGTACCTCAGTTGATTTAACCATTTCCCTATTGATGGACATTTCGCTTGTTACCAATTTGGTTTTTCGTTTTGTTTTGTTTTGTTATTGTGAACCCTGCTTCAATGAAAATTTTTATGTATATGAATGACTGTTTTTCTAGGGTGAGTACTGATATGTGCAAGCCGGGTTAGGGACATGGGCATGCTTTATTTTAATAGATACTGCCGAATTGACCTCCAGTTTATACTTCCACATTGTATGAGAATATAAATTTCACCACATCCTTGGAATACATTACAATTTTTTTAAGTAAGTGAATAATTGTTATCCCATTCTGGATTAAATCTGCATCTTAACAGTAAAGTTGAGCATCTTTTACCTGAGAACTTTATGAGAGGTAGCTAGTGCTACAAAATTCTGGCAGGAGTGAATTAGGCATGTACAACATAAAAAAAATCCAGTGGGATTTTGGGTATGAATGGTGGGGGGCGTCTTAGAAGGTGAAGTTGGAGAGGCCAGCTGAGAGTGGACAGTGAAGGTCCGTATAGGCAGCTGTAAGGTGTTTCTACTTTATTTTGAGCAAGAAAATGACGAGGTAGAGAAGAAGTGCTGTTTGGATGGTGGATGGAGTTTTCCTAGGACAGGAGAATGGAGGAAGGAGATTCCAGGCTGAGGGAATAAACTGAGAGATTATGGGAACATGAAACGTGGTAAAACCAAAGGTGTGCTGTTGCTCACATACTGAAGATCAATATCACAAAATGGAGTTGGACTGTCTGCTTGAGGGAAGAGCTTTGCGTGCTATGGGACATTTTTACTTTCACTTCTAGAAAATGGGGAAATACCCATGGGGTAAGGAAACCCACATTTATTGGGTGCATTCCGTGGGCCAGGTCTAGTATTGGCACTTCACATGAGTTGTTCATTAAATCTTAAATGACATCTTTGAAGGAAATGCCATTCACCCCGTTTTGCATGTGTGGGAACTGACACTCAGGGAAATGAAATCACTTGCCCTAAACCATACAGCTGGTAGTCTTTGGGCCTAAGCTTCAAAGCCAGCTCTCCCCAGATTAGTTAAGGAAGCTCTGGGGGAGTACTGTGCACTGTGCTGGGTCCTGGGGAGAAACAAGCAATGTAGTACAGCCTCTGTTCTCAAGGACAGGGTCTCCCAGAGCTGTGCTTCTGTCTGCTCATCACTAGAGTCTAAGCAAGGACGTAGGAAGACCAAGGGACTCAGGCTAGAATCTGGAGAAGAGTTTAGGCAAGAGAGAAGCTAGAGGATATTTTAAAATCCAGTCAAGAAATCCTGAGAAATAAGAGGAGAAGAGTATGAGATGAGATGGTAAATGGGGGGAATACATATCAACCAGTATCACTGGTTAATTGCATGTGGGTTGAGGGGGCAGTTAAAGATGTCCCAGGGGTCTGGTTTGGGTGGCTGCACGGCTAGTGGGAGCAGGAACCAGAGAGGAGGGGTGAAAGAATCATTAGAGGTTAGAGCCGGTTAGAGCATTTCAAATAAGTACAATCTATTTTGTGGACCTGTCTGAAAAATGTTAATATAAGACTCTGGTGACAAATCCAAAGAATATTCTGTGGGTGTACATTTAATTGGGAAGGATGTTTATAAGCAGAGACAGAGAGACACTGGGCAGTAAACCTGAAATATCCTTTAAATTTTCACTGCTTCTCCTGCAAGAAGGCATCTGTAATGTTGAGTCTCTGCAATTAAATAAATGTTACAGCTATTATTAATGTTTTATTATTCATGGTACACAGCAACATAAATGTCCCCGCTGCTTTACACTTCACGGGAAAAACATTTGACAGCTCCAGACTCAGACAACTTCTGCCTAGATTTGTTGTGTTTCTCCACTATGCTTTATATTAATTGCCTGGGTGTCTAGGATTCTAAACCAGGTTAAATAATGAAGTGTACCCTTTGAAGGGTTTGGTTGAATAATTTCAGGAACCTGTTGTTGTCTCTCTGACACTCCTTAGAAACCATGGTCTCTGTGAGATCACTAGAGTAAGATACTGAAAGGAAAAAAGAACTATTCTGGTTGACAGAATCTGGGTGTTATTGCAGCATAATCCATGCTGTCCTGTAGGAAGAAGAGATGGGAGGATGTATGCCACGCTTAGCAAAAGAAGATTTCCCCAAAGCCTCCTCTAGAGCTAAATCTTCTTCCAAGTTGCAAAATCTTTCATAGAACCTTCCATTGTAGCCCTGTCCCCATCAGGAAAACAGCCTACCAGCCGTCAAAGTCAATGGGGACTCTGAAGGTGGGGCTTTGGTATTTGGCCTCGGGGATCCCAGCCAGTGTCCAGGGAAGCTGCACTGGTTCATCAGCACTTAAAGCCCTCACCTAAATCTGGGCACTGCTTCTAAACTAGCTCTGCCATTTTAAGCCGGGCTCCACCATCTTTGGGATTCCATCCACAGTGGCAAAAGGATAATGCTCCACGGTCCTGGGGCTGCCTTTAGGGTGTTGGCAGAACTGCAGAGTGAGCAAAAATGATGCAGGTGCCCTCCAACCACTCCTTCAAACCTTTCCCGTAACTCAGATCTCTTCTTCCCTTCCACTTCCTCACGCTGCCCTTTGGTGTTCAAGGGACCCATCCTTCTTTGAGAAAATGGATTCCCATCATGGGCACTGAAAATTCAAACTCCATAAGGGCTGCAGATTTAAAAAAAAAAACAAAAACGAATATTTATTGAAGAGATATCATTTACCAGGCACTACTATGCACGCTTTAATTTTTGCAACAGCTTTCTGCTTCTTAATGGATGACTGACTGTCTGGGTTTGCCCAGGACTGAGGGATCTCCTGGGACTTTCCGTGCTAAAACCGGAAATGTCTCTATCTGAGAACTGAGGCACAAAGAGGAGAGGCCGTTTTCTAAAAGTCACACTCTTAATCAGTGATTTGGCTACTATTCACACCTCCATCCTCCTGACCCAATCCCTGGCCTGTCCGCCTGTCACCAGGGCTGTACTGAAGGTTGGTTTGATGATTTGGTTAAAGAGTCCCACTAAATTATAGAGACTGAGAGATATTTGCTTGTTGCAGTGGGGCTGTAAGAGTAGTGAGTATGGGGGAGGTAGTTCTTGGTGGGTATGTGAGGGTTGGTGGTTATCACACCGCCACACCCCTCCCTTAAGCCAGACCAGACCTGGAAGCAAATATTGAGAATGGCAATTTCGACATTCCTGCTTCTGAACATTTGCAAGAGGCTCTGCTCCTCGGGGGTTTAGTGTCATAGAATGTCATGGCTTTGGAGAGTGCAGGCAGGCACAGCATGCATTTTAGAAGCACAAACCAGTGTGAATCACGGTTGGGAAGGGTTCCCTGTAATCTCGACTTCTTGGGTGAAACTTACTGCTTAAAATTAACAGACTGATTTAAAGATCTCATTTTCCAGGAATATTTTCCCACACAGCGTTGTCCTGTTTTCAAATCTCTAGTGCTCACATTTGTGCTCCTGAAGATGGTCATGTATGTATGTGCATGTGTGTATATGTGTATATGCGTGTGTGTGTGTTTATTGGGTGTATAAGTGTGTAGTGTGTATATGCATTTATTGTGTGTTTGTACGCATTTGTGTGTGTATGTGTGTGTGTTTAATCTTCATCCCAACTACCCTTAGGAAGTTTTTTCCTCCTTTTGGTGCCAGAACATTGAGGGTTGAACGGAGTTACTATAAAGCAGCTGAGATGTACTACCTGCATTTGTTTCCAGTTTTAGTCTCCAGATCTGAAAGGTGGGCTAAGATCAATCAAATGTTAGATTTGTGATTTCTGGCACTGATTTTTTTCCAAAGTTTTTGCTCCCTTTAGGTTTTCTGCCCCTTTGGGCCTGCTGCTAATGCTCTGCACTCTCCACTTTCATGGTTTGAAAATGTTTATATTTATAACTACTCTCACAGGATAAAAATATGTGTACTTATATACACTTTTTTTTTCCTGTTAACCTCATTGCACTTCTGTAGTGTTTGGTCATTTGCTGATTTCCCCTGTCAAGTTCACTCACATTACCCATGCTCCTATCAAGTGAATCTGCACATGCTCTTCCTTTCCTTAACAAAGTGTGACACTACAGAGGGACTGAGAGAAACAGTTTTTCATGAATAAATAATGACTGCCTGTAATTAGAATATCAATTGTGTATATGGAAATAATGCTTCCAAATTGCTTGAGGGTGATTAGAAGGAGTTGATTTACCTAAGTAGCTTTAAAGGTTCTTCAACAAACTCTGTACACTATTAATTTATTTAGCAAACTTTTGCTTCTCGGATAATATAAAGGAAACTTTTACCTACTCAAAGACAAATTGTGCTCTGTTGTAGCTGTTGTCCTTAAGCATCTGAAGTCCTACAGCAAGATCACCACAGAGGAAATAGTTCCACAAAGAGCTAATATTTGTTGATCCCTTTTTAAGTGTCGGACGCTCTTCCAAGTACTTTGTCTATGTTAAATTTAATGCCCATAATGATCCTATAAAGTAGACACTCTATGATACCCATTTTACAGAGAGGGAAATTGAGGCTTGGAGATACTAAGTTGCTTGTCTGAGCTCACAAAGCTGATAAGTGAAGAAGCTCAAATTCAAACCCAGGAAGTACTGGGCCTCCTTAGCCTAATAGAAAAAATAGAGAGAGAGAGAGATGGTTTCTTCATTGACAAGTATTTATTGAGCACACAATAGATGCTGGGCACAGAGATAAATAAGGCTCATCCTGCCCTTGGACAGTCTGGTGACAGCAGAATGATTGTAAACTGATAAATTACAGTGCACTGAAATAGATATTAGCATTTAGGCAGGAACAGAGTACTATGGGAGAGTATTAGCATGTTTTTTCCCAAGGGATAAACGTGATACTTTTTATACACTTGCCACTTTTCTTCAGCAAAAGATAATACATTTAGAACAGGAATTAACATATTTGAGAAAAGGAAGGGATCAAACAGTCACCAAGGATTTTTGCTGAATAAATGCTGTAGCTTGTGCAAAGATATTCCATTATTAATTAAACACCCAATAAATAGAGGGAATTTTTTAATGATCGAAAATGCTGACTATACTGCTACATCAAGGCAAAATTATAAGATTTTCTCACCCACCCAGCCCTCTTTCCTGGAGTATCATCGTAGGGAAATCCATAAGATAGCATTGTTATAGTCCACAGCAATGTCCAGACTCTAATCTGCACATCAGGGACTGGCTGGCTGTATCAGAGTTTTATAAAGTCACATATTTCCATGTCATATCATTGTGGATCTTGATATGGCAATTCTGGGATACAGCCTAGGTCTCTATATTTAAAGGTGGCTCAGTTGATTCCTATGTACATCCAAGTTTAAGAACAGCTGGTCTAGAAGACCATGAACAGGGAAAGCCACTCATGTGATATTTGCTTTCTCTTTATTATCTTGGCTAAGGCTATGGGGTTGGTAGGGAAGTGCCTAGTCTCTGGAAATACATAGATCTCAGTTCAGTTCCTTCTGTTCCATGGACTACCTGGGGACCTAGGATAAATTTCTCAGGCTCTCCATTACCTTTCTTACAAAGTTGTTAAGAGGATTAGATATAATGCACACAAAGCAGCTAGCAGTGCCTTGCAATTAATAAATGCTCAATAAATGTTAGAGTGCACACACATACAGAGTTATATGTATAGACATGAACACTCTTAAAATAAAATATCAAAATACATTAATGGACTAAAAGCAAAACTATCATAAGAACAAAATGATCAATCACTGTTACCTTTGTGGAAAAGGAGTAAGTGTGCCTTTGACTTTACTGGGCCACTTCTAAGTGGAGAATCATAACCCACTAATAATAAGCCCTTTATGTAGCCTCATGCTTCTCCTTCTCTAGCCACTCATACCGTAAAGATCTAGGAGTTGACGGATCTTATCCTTGTCATTAGTTCCTATCCTTTCACATCACGCAAAAACCAATCTTTGGACGAAAGGTACAAATCTCCAGTTATAAAATAAATAAGTCATGGGGATGTAACGTACAGCTTGGTGACTGTAGTTAATAATACTGTATTGCATATTTGAAAGGTGCTAAGAGAGTAGATCTTAGAAGTCCTCGTCACATAAAAAAATATTGTAACTATGTATAGTGATAGATGTTAATAAGACTAAAAAAAAAACAGGAAAAAAAGCAGAAGAAGATAAAGGACATTGTCTCTAAGGGTCGTTACAGCTACAGGTTCTGAGTTTCTAAACTACTTAATTGCGCTAAAATATCATAACCCAATACCCTTGATATCGCTTACTCTCTGATAACATCACTTGGCCCTTAATCCAAAGGAATGACTGATGTTCTTTAAGAGCCTATGCATAAACCTGGTTGTAGATGTGCCTGGAATAACTGAGAGGTATAGCCAACTCTCAATTATCCGACAAAGTGTTTAAGTAATTTATCCATCAGTAAACTGGGTCAGGATTATCTCCATGAAATCCACACAGAGAAAGACCAGCATAAAGACCCAGGCATGGGCCTTTTGGCAACTGATTATGCACAGATAACAAGATTCCTTCCCAGGGCAGGCATGTCTTCCATCTAAGGTCTAGCCAGGGTCAAAATTTAACAACCAGTGTCTCTATCACATTGGGGAGAGAGCACAAGTCGTGAGCAAATTCATATATGCAGTGCAATCCAAAATTCTCTCTTATTAGAGAAGATTCTGAATCAACTAGCAAATTGAGCATACTGAGAAATAGCAGCCATTTTGATATCCCACAATGTGTGGAGATAGAGAAACTATTGAAAGATAAAAATGCAGCCATGTTTTAAAAGTGGTTCATTTATCAGTGACGGCTTTGTAAATTTCCATCAAATTAACCCAGTTTAAAGCTTTCTAGACTTTACTACTGCATGAAAGTGCTGTGAAAGTATTCCTCCAGTTTTTTTGCTATTTTTCCCTTGTCTCCTGAATGAAAACATACTCCTTCATATATTAACATTATAGGAGATCCAGTTCTCCCAGTTTTACATCGTTTAGTATTTTATTACCTTGTATTTATGCATTTGGAAATGGTAATAGAACTATTTGAACTCTCCTGCCTGTATTGATTTGTGTGTGTATTTTCTAAAGATTTAGCAGGAGAAAGATAGAAGTATTTTCAGGATGGGAATGTCTACTCTTCCTAACGCATTTTAACTCATTTCAGCGAATGCTCATGGACAGACTAGGCACAACTGCGGAGTAGGCAATTTTTCTCTTTAGGGGCTTTTGTTTTTCAGGACCACACTTCTCTTCGGTCTAAATATGTCCTGGGTACCTAGAATACCCCCATGCCTTCTTCATCGCCACTCACCTTCTTAGTAAAATCCAACTTTTACCAGATGTCTATTGGAAAGCCTTGTTAAATTAATCCATGCTAATGACTTCCTAAAATTGCAATAGGTACAACAAAACTCTTAAAGCCGGAGGATGAAATCTAAAAATATAGCATTTCAGGTTTTAAATGCAGGAGGGGATTTCAGTTTAAAGTTGGAAGCCTTCCTAGGTCTCCTGAAGTCACATCAGAGCCATGTTTTCATCCTATGGGAGAAGCTGGCGCTGTAAAGTTTTTAGTGACTGATCAAACTGAATTAATTGTTATAAAGGACTAAATTCCTAAACTGAGAGGGCTTTTATATATGCAGCTTTAATGGAAAAAACTTAATTGTTTACAAATAATCTATTAATTTTCAAAACATATTTTAAATATTTAGCTTGAAATAAGGCATACTTTCCTTAAGAGTGAGAAATAGACCACGGCGAAAGTAGGAATAGATGATAAACTTTCAGGGCTCAAGGAATACCTATGAACAAGTGTTTGCACATGAACATGTATACCCCAACTGAGCACATAGTTTGGCCTCTTTTTAGGCATGGAACAAGACTTCCTTGGGAAGGTGGTCTGCTTTTTGTTCTTGCCTTCAAACGGAAAGAAAGAAGTAGAGAAACTGCTTATTAAAAAGTTATTCTTGTTAAAAAGTTATAGCAAGGGACTAAAAGCACTCCCAAGATAAATAACAGGTTAAGGAAACAAACATATGCTCTTGACAGTATTCATAGAGTAAGCAAAGCCAGTGGAAAAAAGAGAGCCACTCAGAACAATCCTTAAGGCAAGAGTTAAGATATTTTTCTGAAAACAATTAAAAACAAGGTTAAGGAGTGTTTGAAATAATACAATCTACAAACATGTTTTTTCAAATCTCTGAGTTACCTCTTAGTTTCTATTATACTATTCAATCATGTAATTTGTGTTATTTTAACAAGGCATTTTTGCAAGTAGAAGAGAAATATGACACTCTGCCCAGATCTCCTGAGATGGTTCTGTGCCCTGGTGGGGAAGGCAGAGCGAGAGGTACAGTCAAACGGGGAAAACTGATGACTCTGGTGAGCCTGAAAGAATCCAGCATTGTCCAAAATTCTGGATTCAAAGACCACTGAGTCTGCTTTTTATACATTGCTAACTCTATGGGCGAGAGCAGAGCTGGGGTGGGAGAGGGTCACCCCGATTGTGCTGCGGGGCTGGGTATGGCACACTAGCCACATCCCTGAGCTCTTCACTATGGTGAGAGCGTGATGGCCCCATGTATTAGTACCACAGCCCTCCTGTGGCAATTCTAAATTGCAGGCATAGTGCCTAAACTGGGATAACGGGCCTCGAAAGGTCTGGCCTAGAATTTCCAACCCTACTAAATGAAATCAAATAGAACGAAAGCCAAAAAGAAGTCTGGAGACTAATCATCTGTCCTAGAAAACGGGCAAACCATTGTTACTGAACCGTATAAGAGCCTAAGTTTTAATATTAAGAAAGAAATTAGAGAAAGGTATGAACAACCAAATCACCACATTTTCCTTTTAAAGGAGAATTCCATACATTAACAATTCATCGGGGGCAATTTACAAAGAAATTACAAGCATACTGAAAATAGGGTTTATATTGCACAAAGTTGTCGGTTTCCCCCTGTCCTTCCTGTTCTTCCAAAGAACTTAATAGAACATTACTAGTAGAATAAATGCTTAATAAACATCTATTGAGTGACCAAGTCAATGATTGAATGAATAGTTAAAAGATTGAACTAATCAGTGAACAAGCCTGTTTTCCTAGACTTCAGCCACAGATAAAAATTCATTCTGCCCAACAGCTATTTATAGCCCCTGCTCTCTCTCTAGTCCAGACCTGGTGAAGGAGCGGTTATGTAAGTTGCCTCCAGGGCTCACCACAGTCATTTCTTAAACTCTCAGTATCTGCCTGGTACTCTGACAAATGACCGAAGTCATGCTCTAACAGGCCACCCAGGACTGCCTCCTTGCTAAGTTCAAGGCTTTTATTTCTCAGTCCACATCCACCTTCCTGCAGCAACTGAGAGAATGGAACAGTCTCTGAAGTCTCCAAATCTATATGATAGTAGCAGTTATGAATCTCAAGATATGATTGAAGTGTGCTTGAAATGCAGCTTTGTTTTTTGTAACTCAATTTCATATTCATTTTCAGTCCCTTTCTTTTGTGAAAATGAAATCTCAACCAATTTGGGTTGGTCTTCCCTGCCACGTTGGTGCCACTCTTAGGTGTTGTGGCAGGTCTCTGGTAGGTCTCTGTATCAGTCCCTATCTGTCACATAACATATATGCTTCTTCCCTGAGCTTTACCCAGGAAGCAAGTCCTATAAAATAGGACCCTACAAAATAGGAGTGATGTCATCTGCCCTGGGGATCAGCTGGGAGGGAAGGAGACTCTCTCCTTCATCAGGGTCCTATCACGTCTGATCACAACCTTCTTCTGCTTTGCTTCTCCCTAATCCCAACGTGGAGAATCTTTAGAAGGTTGAGAGAAGCCTCTTTGTGTTTAGTTAGAGTAAACATAGTTTCCCCATCTATGTACAGTCTATACCGTGATGTTCAAAAGACTATTTTAAGACTCAAAAGCTAAGAAATGATTTTTTTGCTTTCTGGTATATCATATGTACCTTATAGTGTGCATATATATCTTATATGTGTGCATATCTGGTTACATCCTTAGTAAATTTCTCTGAAAGTAAAATTATTCACTATAGGGGCTTTATTCAATATACACAGTAGCACCCTACAGAAAAATTGTACCAGTTTTTGTTACATTATTAGCAGTATGTATGAGTTCTTCATATATTTTGGAGATTAACCTCTTGTCAGATATATGATTTGCAAATATTTTCTCCCAGTTGGTGGGTTGTCTTTTCATTTTGTTCATGGTTTCCTTTGCCTTGCAGAAGTTTTTTAGTCTAATGTACTCCTATTTGCTAGTTTTTTCTTTTGTTCTCCTTGCCTTAGTAGACATGGTATTCTAAAAGATGCTGCTAAGACCGATGTCCAAGAGCATACTGCCTGTATTTTCTTCTAGGAGTTTTGTGGTTTCAGGTGTTACACTCAAGTCTTTAATCCATTTTTGAGTTAATTTTTGTGTATGGCATAAGATAGTGGTCTACTTTCACTTTTTTGCATGCGGCTGTCTAGTTTTTCCAACACCGTTTTTTGAAGAGACTTTCCTTTCTCCATTGTATGTTCTTGCCTCCTTTGTCGAAGATTAACTTACCGTAGATGTGTGGTTTTATTTCTGGGCTTTCAATTCTGTTACATTGATCTGTGTGTCTGTTTTTGCACCAGTATCATGCTGTTTTGGTTACTATAGCTTTGTAGTATATTTTTAAGTCCAGGATTGCGAGGCCTCCAGCTTTGTTCTTTTTTCTCAGGATTTCTTGGGCTATTTGAGGTTTTTTGTTGTTCCATATAAAATTTAGGATTCTTTTCTGTTAAGAATGTCTTTGGGATTCTGATTGGGATTGCATTGAATCTGTAGATTGCTTTAGGTAATCTGGACATTTTAACTATGTTTATTCTTCCAGTTCATGAGCATGAATGTCTTTTGATTTCTTTATATCTTCTTCGACTTCTTTCAAAAATGTCTTATAGTTTTCAGTGTATAGGTCTTCCACCTCTTTGGTTAAATTTATTCCTAGATATTTTATTCTTTTTGTTTGTTTGTAAATGTGATTGTATTCTTGACTTGTCTTTCTGCTACTTTGTTGTTAGTGTACAGAAATGCAATTGATTTTTTGAAGTTGATTTTGCACCCTGCAACTTTGCTGTAGTTGTTGATTATTTCTAATAGTTTTCTAGTGGATTCTTTAGGGTTTTCTATGTATAGAATCATGTCATCTGCAAACAGAAAAAGTTTCATTTCTTGATTTACAGTTTGGATCCTTTTTTATTGCTTTTTCTTGCCTAATTGCTCTGGCAAAAATCTCTAGTTCTATGTTGAATAGGAGTGGCTTTTAGTTTTTTCCCATTAAATATGATATTGCCTGTTGGTTTGTCATATATGGCCTTTAATATGCTGAGGTACTTTCATTCTATACACATTTTATTGAGAGTTTTTATCACAAATGGATGTTGGATCTTGTGAGATCCTTTCTCTGCATCCATTGAGATGACATGTGATTTTCATTCCTCATTTTATTAAGGTGGTGTATCACATTGATTGATTTGTGGATGTTGAACCATCCCTGCATGTGTAGTGTAAATCCCACTTGGTCATGGTGTATGATCCTTTTAACGCATTGCTGTAGTCAATTTGACAATATTTTTTTGAGAAATTTTGCATCTATGTTCATTAGCAATTTGGGCCTGTAATTTTCCTTCTTTGTGCTGTCCTTGCCCGGTTTTGGTATCAGAGCCTCACAGAATGGGTTAGGAAGCATTGAGTCTTCTTCAATTTTTTGGAATAGTTTGAGAAGGATAGGTATTAAATCTTTGAATGTTTGGTAGAATTCTCTAGAGAAGCCATCTGCTCCGGGACTTTTGTTTTTGGGGGAGGTTTTTGATTACTGTTTCAATCTCTTTACTTGTGATTGGTGTATTCAGATTCTCTACTTCTTCTTGATTCCGTTTTGGATGGTTGTATGAATCTGAGAATTTATTTATTTCTTCTAGGTTATCCAATTTGTGGGCATATAATTTTTCATAGTATTCTCTTATAATCCTTTGTATTTTCTGTGGTATCCATTGTAATTTTTCCTCTTTCATTTCTAATTTTATGTATTTGAGCCTTCTCTCTTTTTTCTTGGTAAGTCCGGGTAAAGATTTGTCAATTTTATTTATCTTCTCAAAGAACCAGCTTTTAGTTTCATGATCCTTTCTACTGATTTTTTAGTCTCTTTCATTTATTTCTGCTATAATTTTTATTATTTCCTTCCTTCTACTGACTTTGGGCTTCATTTGTTCTTTTTCTAGTTCTGTGAGGTGTAGTTTAAAAATACTTATTTGATATTTTTCTTGTTTATTGAGGTGGGCCTGTATTGCTATGAATTTCCCTCTTATAACCACTTTTGCTGCATCCCATAAGAGTTGGTATGTTGCATTTTGATTTTCATTTGTCCCCAGGTATTTTTCCATTCATCCTTTGATTTCTTCATTGATCCAATGGTCCTTCTGTAGCACGCCGTTTAGTCTCCACATATTTGTGACTTTCCCAGCATTTTTCTTGTAGTTGATTTCTAGTTTCATAGCATTCTGGTTGGAAAAGATGCTTTATATGATTTCAGTCTTAAGTTTATTGAGACTTGCCTTATTTCCCAACATATGGTCTATCTTTGAGAATGTTCCATGTGCACTTGAGAAGAACGTATATTCTGCTGTTTTGGGATGGAATGCTCTCTTTTTATCTATGAAGTCTGTCTAATCAAATGTTTCATTTAAATCCACTATTTCATTATTGACTTTCTGTTGGGATGATCTATCCATTGATGGAAGTGAGGTATTGAGGTCCCCTGCTATTATTGTGTTTCTGTTAATTTCTCCCTTTAGGTCTGTTAATAGTTGCTTTATATGCTTTGGTGCTCCTGTGTTTGGGTACATATATATTTATAAGTGTTATGTCCTCTTGGTGGAATGTCCCTCTTATCATTAGATATTGCCCCTCCTTGTCTCTTATTGTCTTTTTTATCTTGAAGGCTGCATTGTCTGATATAAGTGTGGCAATGCCTACTTTCTTTTGTTTGCTGTTTGCTTGGAGTATCATCTTCCATCCCTTCACTCTGAGCCTATGTTTGTCTTTAGAGCTGAGATATGTTTTCTGGAGTTTTCAGTTTTCTCTTTTTTAATGAATCGTGACTCTGCTCTGATTGTTTGCTTGGTGGTTACTGTAAGGTTTGTATAAAAGATCTCATGTATTAGATACTCCATTTTCTGATAGCCTCTTATCACCATTAACACAAGCAGGTTCCATCCCTTTCCTCTTCTCCTTCTGAGTTATTATTGTCACAAATTATTCCATTTTGTTTTGTGAGTTTGTGATGTCGAAGTGTTTATAGTTACTTTTGATGCTTTCCTTCCCTTTATCTTTTAAGTTATAATTAAGTATTTGCTACCCTGTTCTGAAAGAGAGCTGCAGTTTTCTTATTTTGTGTGTCTATATATCTACTTGCTCAAAGCTTTGTAGACCTTTGTGGTGTTTTTTCAGGTGTGAGAGCATCCTTAATTATTTCTTGCAGGGGAGGTCTAATGGTGATGAACTCCCTCAGCTTTTGTTTATCTATGAAAGCTTTTATTTCTGATTTAGATTGTAAATTTCAGTGACTTCAGGGTTGGTTTCTGGAGATTCATCACTCTCCTCCTGCTCTGAATTGTTGCTGTAGTTTCTCATGGTGTTTGATGAACTAATCTTTTGCCAGGGCATTTGTGGTAGTATCAGGTCACAGATGCAACCTGCAACCACTGGGGAGAAGCAGGAGCTGTGTTTCTGATACCACCCCATCTGCTGGAAGTTGTGCAGATATGGTGGAGGGTTCCACTGGCCAGGAAAGCATTCACATGCAGGCTCAGGTCTTCCTCTGGACCCAGATGCATTCCCACTTGTGGGACCACAGTGGTACTGTGGGTGCTTGTGCCAGTTGGGAAAGCTTTTGTGTGCATGTCTATCTGCCACCGCCTCTTCTTATGGTCATGGCAGCTGCTGTCTTTGTTGGGCCAGGCTTCTTTACAGGGTCCAAGCCTGGGCCACTTGTTGGGACCACAGCAGCAGGGTGGGCTCTCCCACCAACCAGGATAGTGTTTGCTTGCAGGCTCTGGGCTGCTGCCACCCCTTCCCACAGTCACGTCACACTACAATCCCACTTTCAAGGCAGCAACAGTACTATGGGCACTTGTGCTGGCTGGGAAGGTATTTGGGCATGTGCATAGGGCTGCGGAGGAAGTGTAGGGGAGTGCTCGCCTATCTCTGCCACTTTCTAGGAAGCGAGTCCATCCACCTTCAGATGTATAGCTGCATGGGTCTCTCAGGTGTCCCTTTGTGCTATGTGGGTAAGCTCCTTTGGTCAATGAATGTCCATTTAGTTGTAGTTCAAAGGGAGAGAGATAAAGGGAACAGCTCATTCTGCCATGTCACTGATGTCACTCCCTATACTGTAGTCTACTAAGTGGACAATAGCAGTATGTCTAAGAAAACAATGTACACACCTTAATTTAAAAAAATGTTTTATTGCTAAAAAGTGCTAACCATCATCTGAGCCCTCAGAGAGTCATAATCTCTTTGCTGGTATAATAATAATGAGAAAGTTTGAAATATTGCAAGAACTACTAAAATGTGACACAGAGATGCAAAGTGATTAAATGCTGTTGGAAAAATGGTGCTGGTAGACATGCTGGATGCAGGGCTGCCATAAACCTTCAATTTGTAAAAAATACAATATGTATCTGTGAAATGCACTAAGGCAAAGCCAATAAAACAAAGTATGCCTGTTTTTAAAAATACATCTCTACCATTTTTAAAATAAAAATGAAATACTTTGTGTTCACCTGTATTTCTTTGATTACTATGGAGCTCGAACATCCTTTCACAGGTTTATTGAACATTTGTGGAGTTTTTAAAATTATTTGTCCATGTGTTCACTTGCCCATTTTGCTTAGATCCTTATTGACTCATATGAGCTCTTCATTTGAAGAATATTAATGAATTGACGGTCATATATTGAAAATATTTTTTTCTGGTTTGTTACTTGACCTTTTTATGGTGGTTGAGACATAGAAACTTATAATTTTTAAATCTGATTTTGTGATTTCTTTTCCTTGGTATTTTACTTAAGAATTCCTCTTGCATTGCAAGATGGTGAATGTTCAGCCATGTTTTCTTTTAGTTGTTTTACGGGTTTTACTTTTATATTTAAATGTTTAATCAATCTGTTATATATGGCATAGACTAAGATTGGGGTCTACATTATTTTGTATCATTTAATTATTATCTGTTCCAGCATCATTATTTGACAATATTTTTCCCCTTTGATCTAAATTCCATTTTTATCATATAATAAAGTTTTACATATGATGGATCTGCTTCTGAACTCACTGTTCTATCTACTGTCTCTTACTACATCAATAAGACAGTTTTACTTATTGTAGATTTTTAATAATTCTGATATCTGAATGGAAAGTCCCCCTTCATCACTATTTTTTAATTTTTTCAAAATTCTCCTGACTAGTGCATTTACTCTTCCAGGTGAAATTGAGAAACCCCATTCTAGATGTTAGCGTTACCTTCTAGGTCTTCATTGTTTCTCACCCTCCTAACTTGAATCCCATTCAACCCCTTCTTTACCCTATAGCAGCCTAACCTGCTTATAGTCCAACTGCAAATGCAATAAATAGCAATGCTGATGGCAGTAAATCCCATTTGCCATGCCTTCTTCAAATTTCAAACTGGGATTTAATATGATACTCATTTCAGATTTGTCTCTCAGGGAAAAGAACATAGAAGCTCTCCCCTTCAAGAAATGTCACTGTCTTTTCAGAGTGTGGAGGGAGAACACCATGAGAAAGCTGTGGAACTACTCAAGGCCGCTAAGGACACTGTCAAGCTGGTGGTCAGATACACCCCAAAAGTCCTGGAAGAAATGGAGGCTCGCTTTGAAAAGCTACGGACAGCCCGGCGTCGGCAGCAGCAGCAATTGCTAATTCAGCAGCAGCAACAGCAGCAGCAGCAACAAACACAGCAAAACCACATGTCATAGGTGAGAAGCGCCTTCTTCCATACAAGGAAAGTCCCTTCCACATACAAGTTTGGGTTTTTTTTAATAGTTTCTTAGACAGCTGGAACAAAGTCATTAGATTTAATAATCGAAAAAAAAATCAAACAAAAAACAATGATCTCAGAAAATGCAAACAAAATGATTGCTTACTTTACATGTCATTCAACTATATTCCCTGCAAATGTAAGCTATTTTGAAAAATAATATACTTTGAGAGGGCCAGGTACAGACTATAGATGCCTTTATACAAATTAGGAAAATGCAGGCTCTGTGCAAACCCCGCTCCTTAGACACATGGCAAGATGGCAAGACTGTGGGCTGGATTCCAGTCACCACTCTCCGCCTTGGCTGGCTGCCGTTGCACAGTATACAACCTAAACAACCACATAGTGCTGATCCTGGGAAGATCCCCTTTAGAATACTAAAGAACAGTTTATTAGAAAACTGCTCAACTGAAAAGAATGAAGTGGAGACCTGCCGGTGTCCATGATCTGAGAGATTCTGAAATTCTCTTTGGGTGCTCACTTAAAATGTGTCTAAAATGCAACTGCCTTTTTCTAAATTCCACTTTGTGACAAAGAATGCTAAGTCAGGTTTTGCTATATATTTTTTCAAAATTCAAGAAAAAAAATGTGAAGAGTAAGAATCACCATCTTTGAAGTGCCTGCTATGTGCTGCACCCTTCTCACATGTTATCCCTAATCCTCAGAAAAACCTTTCAAGGTAAGTATCATTAAAAGCTCCTTTTTTAGATGAATGATATGAAGCTGCAGTAGCTTCAGTGGAGTCCCCACAACCACACTTACGAGTAGCATAGGATTATTTTCCTTCTTACTCTACCAGGTATTTCATCTGCCAACATCAGATATTCTGGAGTTATAAAAATTTTCCTTACTATCCTTTGGAAGAGACAGCTCATATCATCGGATACTTCCACACCATGATGTCTACAAATGTGTATTTGAAATAAGGTTCCAATGTTCTTGGAAGGATGACAGTGGGTCTTGGTGGTTTTAACTCATTTAATATTATATTACTATTTGCACTATCATTAGAAACATTCAATATGATATGAGACTTTAATTTTTTTGTGACACAGAAAGGAGAAACTACATGGGGAAGTAAAAAGAGTATGGGCTTTGTCCTCAGACAATCCTGGAAATCCAACTAGGTATCTTTCTTTTACAGTCTGCTAGTTTTATTATATATACCACAGTTTGGTGTCTTTATCTAAAATTACCTTCCATTGTAAAAACTACAATATTCAACCATAAATATTTATTTGGCACTGCTATGGACCAGGCACTGCCCAATGGGCTGTAGAAACAGGTTAAGCAAAGCAAAGTCCTTGCTGTCACTATACTTACATTCAGGCTGGAGGAGATAGTTGATAAACAAGTAAATAAAAATGTCCTATTGGGACCTGTACTTTGCAGAGTTGAAATAGGGTACTTTGATAAAGACTGGCTAGGTGGTGACTTTCGATTAGGTGATCAGGGAAGACCTCTCAAAGGAGGTGACATTTAAACTGAGATTGAATGACTAGGAGAAGCCAGGAAGCGAGCATAAGAAGAGGAGGAAATTGCCAATGCAGTTGCTCTAAGGCAGACATGAGCCATTTGACATTTGATAAACAGAAAGAAAGCCGGGGTAGTTAGGGAATAAAAAGTGAGAAGGACAGTGAGATAGGTGGGGGCCAGGTCACAGAAAGCTTTTAGACCACTGAGAGAAGTTAAATTTGATTGCAATGGAAGCCACTGACGGTTTTTAAGCAAGAGTGTGACACAATCTGATTTATGTATTGAAAAAGATCACTCTGGCTGCTGTGGGGAGAACAGATTTTGGAGGGTAGGAGTGAAAGCAGAGACTACTTAGGAGGCTATTGCATAGTAGTCCAAACAAGAGATATGGTGGCTTGGACTAGGATGATATCCTTGAGATGGAGTGATATGGACACATATGGAGAAGTCATTTTGTCCATACCTTTCTCCTCTCTATCCACTCCAAATGTAAAGTTACTGTCCATTTGTACCGTCAGATCCCAAAGATCTTTTTGCAAATAACAGTCCACTATTCTTTAGTCAAACATTGACTCTCTCTCCACTCTTTTTTTCTCCCATCCTCAGTAATACAGACTTGCAACAATTCTCCTAACTGGTTTACCACACTGGCCCACAGTAAAATTGTTCTGAAGTGTTTTGAAAGAAATATGTTGTCATTCAGACTTCTGAGGTCTTCCTAAAAGCTTCCATAAGCTTGGAAGCTTACTAAAGCTTACTAAAAGCTTCCAAGCTTACATAAAGCTTGAATGACCATAATATTTTCTGGTCATTCAGGCATCTTTGGAAGTAGACAACTTGGCCATAAATATTTGCTGGGCCATGTACTCAATTCCACTTCCATCAGTCTTGATTAAATTGCTTCAGAATTTCCTATTGTCTCATCATGAAAGATGAACATTTTTATTAAAAGGCATTTTCAAAGTATGTTTTTTCCCGCACAGGATATGGTAAAGCTCTATTTAAGTAAACATGAAATTTATAGTTATGCTTGCCAACACAGCACTTGCAATCCACATGATCGTGGCCCCTTGAGATGAAGCTGTAGTGGCCATTTGAAGTACAAGTGAAATACAACCAAGTCATGTCATCCATGGATTTTATGGTGAATTCAGTCAAAGAGACCTACATTACCTCTTGTTCAAATTTTAGTTAATTAGATTTTTAAGGATTAAATGGATTTGTTACACTTGCTAACTCATGCTATGGTTGCTTTTACAAAGAGATTTGAAGCTAGCTTGACCTATTTACTTTGAGCAGAACTCTGATTTTTTTTTTCAAGTTTGATAATTCACGCAAAGACCAGGTAGAGCGAAATACTTGTCGGATGTTGTCTTATTGTTTATCACATGAAATGCAATTTCTATTCTCTAAATGAGAAGTAATAATTTTTTTTATCTGAGATGGTATAAGCTATGAAGTTACCAGTAATAGTAAGTGCTGGATACAAATGGAAAATAGGCTGAATGCAAGTAGTGTGTGGAGAATATCTCTCATGCCTACTTTTAATTTTAAACTGTCCTAAAGCAAAACTCAATTGTCTTTTCCCGTAAGTTCCATGTTTGATAATTGGGAAGAATAGATTATGTTTTTTAAGATGTAAAAGATATGATCGTTATACAATTATAATATAGAAATCTGGACAGAGAATATGGTTATGTTTTTTTATGCAATATCCACTATTTTTGAGAAAGCATAACATTGATAAGTATCTTATTTTAAAAGTGTGACTGCATGTACACCCATATTTCACCCAGTTACCAAAGAGTAAAAGTAGGAAGGAAGAGAAATACTCCTTGAGATGTCACCATTCTGAGGAATTCAAGACCAAAAGCTTATTTAACTTCTATGACCTTCTATTGCTGGATCTGGGGTAGAGAATTCATTTTGTTCAAAACCAGGCTGGATCTTAACAGATATACAGAGTACAGCTGGTCTTTGCCAGCGGCCTCACCAATTTCTTTTTCCTCCTGTTCTTCAGGCCCCTATTTATCTAACTTTGTCCACTACTGACTGTTCTATACCTTCTACTACCACTGCCACAGCCATGGTCCTGGTGATCTGACCTAGGGAACTGCTACCCAACTGAGAGGACCTGGTACTAAAGGCTGACTCTGATAAAATTGAAACCAAGGAACCCAGAGTTACCAAGCAGAAAACTGGGCCAGAAATAATCATCATAAGGCTGGATAACATTTATTAAGCAATTACAGTGTGCCCAGAACTTTTCTAAGTGCTTCATATATTTAATAATTACTTAATCTTCACAATAATCTATAAGTATTAGTTGCTATTTTTAATCTCATTTTAAAGAAGGAAACTGAAGCATGTAGGATTTTTAAAAATCTATACCACATTTCACAGCTAGTAAGTGTAAGGCATGAAGAATTATTCCTCTACCCTCTAGGTACTTCTGACTGGTCTGAGAATTAAATTAACATAAGACAGAATAACAGGAGAGAACCAAGCAAAGTTTAATAATATGTATACACGGAAGACATCCAGGAAAACTAAGTAACTTGCCAAAATGGCCAAAGCCTCCACCTTAAATATCGTCTTCAGCTAAAGACAAAAGAGGATGTTGGGGGTAGTAGTTTGGGACTTCAGAAGGGAGGAAGGCAATTTACATGGAGATGGAGAAGCAAATGTTTGGTAAACAAATGTTTCTGGGCCATCTATAACCAAATGAGAGAGAACTTTGATAAAAATGGGCCTTATTGGGTGCCTCCCTGTCTATCACACCTACTTTATATTACAGTATAGTTATCTCTGGTGATAGCTCTTTCCTGGGACAGGCCTTCTGTCTTAAATTCTTTTAGGCAGTCATGGGGAGGGTCAAAGTTTCTTCATACTAGAGATGCACATTTTGGGGTGGCAAATTCTGATCCCCCACATAAGTGATAGGGCTGTGATTCAAACTCAGAAACATGGGCTTCCAAGCCTCTGTCTCCTGAACACTGTGCTTTTCTGCCTCTGTCTTCACTGGCACCTGCCCTCGCATTCCCCTATCCACCCTTGGAGTCACGTTCGCAGGAGCTTTCCAGGGACTCGTTCCCATGCTGCTTAGAGTTGGAGTTATCCAATGCACCCCACCACTTACCTCCAAACGAGTACCCCATACTTCAAAGTATTTCATCCTCACAGTTGGATTAGTTTCCTATTGCAGTGCTACAAATTTATCACAAATTTAATGGCTTAAAATAATGCAAATTTATTATCTAGTAATTCTGTAGGAGAGAAGTCCAATGCAGTCTCACTGGGCTTTAGGAGGCTCTAGGGGAAAATTCATTTCCTTTCCTTTTCCAGCTTCTAGAGGCTGCCTGCATTCCTTGCCTCATGGTCCCATTCTTCATCTTCAAAACCAGCAATGGTGGTCGAGTTCTCTCATTGCATTGCTCTGACCTCTGCTTCCATTGTCAGATCTGCTTCCCCAACTCTCTCTCCTCTCTCTTTTTCCACTGTCAATTACATTGGGCCCACCTGGATAATCCGGGATAATTTCCCTATCTTAACATCAGCTGTTTAGCAACGTTAATTCCATTTACAACCTTCATTTCCCTTTATCATGGAATCTAACATATTCACAGGTTCTGGGGATTAGGAGGTGGACATATCTTGGGAGCCATTATTCTGCCTGCCACAGTGGCTCATTTAAAAGTTAGCAAATCAATTTGATTAAAAAATTTTACACTAACACGGAAAAGAGGCCTTTATTTCAAAAAAAAAATCATTAATCTGTTGAATTATAAATCATGGGAATGAGGGAAATAGTGAGAACATTTGATGCAGAAGGTTCCTCCTAGTGTGCATTTCAGTGACCCACATTTTGGATGCCCAGTGCTCTCTCAGGTGCTGGCATGTCTCTCATGCCTGCTCCCCTCTGGATAGATGAAGAGATCTAAGACTCTTAAATTCACCTGTCCTAAGTCCCATTCCCTTGGGACATGTAACTCTATGATAAATTTGTTCATTAAAAACTCAGTCACTAGATCTCTGTCACCTGGTAGCTAAGGGACTTGTAGGAAGCTATTCAATATAAGACTCGGTAAAATGGTCTGTTGTGGAGATTAAATAAGAAAAAATATGTAAAACTCTTAAAGTATGTGGCAATTAGCAAGCTCTGAATAAATTGTAGCTGGTAATAGTAGTAGTCGTCGTGTTGCAGTGGTTACAGTGTTAATGGCAGATCATGCTTTCATGTCCTATCTTGTTGGGTGGCTCAGGAAGAAGCCCAGCGGCCTCAAGCATGGCTTTCAGTTCCACTCTGTTGGCCCAGGGGCTTTGAGGCCTATCTCTAGAAGGCGTGGCAGCTGGCGAGTGTTGATGCAGAAGAGGCAGATTGCAAGGCGCCCCCAACTTTCATGTCAACCAGAGCAGTTTGTTAAAATCTGTTTTGTATATGGCGCTCTGCATTCATTGAAATAAAAATATCTTCAGCTTTAAAAATACAGATTAAAGGGCCGGCCCCATGGCCGAGTGGTTGGGTTCGCATGTTCCACTGCAGGCGGCCCAGTGTTTCTCAGTTCGAATCCTGGGCACGGACATGGCACCACTCATCAAGCCACGCTGAGGCGGAGTCCCACATGCCACGACTGGAAGGACCCACAGCTGAGAATATACAACTATGTACCAGGGGACTTTGGGGAGAAAAAGGAAAAAAATAAAATCTTTAAAGAGAAAAAAAATACAGATTAAAAACGACTGCTCTCTCTGAAAAAAATGACTCCCTAATGGTGGAAGAGTGACAGGTGTGGGGGAAGTGTTTGGGGTGCTGCTCTCCCAAATCTGACCATATGGGCAGCTGCCTACTCTGTTTTACTCAGTGTTAGGCTGAACTTGTGGGAGAAGAAACAAGCCTATCTGCTTCAGAGAAGGGATATTGGTGCTTGCAGCCTTTCAGAGAGAGGTTGTGCTGGCCTTCACCTCAACAGGAGTACCACTAATCTCCCTGAGTTGCAATATAAAGGTTAACTATCGTATGCCTTCGTGAAGAAAAATAGAATCATCTGGAGTTGGGAGTAAGAAATGTTTTACATGTTTCCAAACTGGTGTTCTTTATTTCATTTTAGGGAAGAACTGTGTCTTTTCCATCCTCATTTGATAATTACTTCCTTTGCAAACATGAAACAATTTTTTTTTCAAATGTGGAAGATTGAACATGAATGATAGCGCCCAAAATACTCCTTGCTGTTCTCACATAGCACATGCTCTTGTGGTATTTTTAGCACATTTTAGTTGACAAATGAATACTAATCACGGATGTCTTTTCACTCTTTCCCCCTCAGGTCCTTGGAGAAAAGCTACTTGATCAAACATCTGATAGTCACAAATTTGAAACCGTGCTTCAGAATCCTAGCACATAGTCAAAGGAAAAGACAATACTGATAATTATACCTATCAAGAAGCTGTGAACACGTGTTGTATAAATTCTTTACCATGGCAACTCGACACCTTCTTTCTCTAGGGCTGAACCCCTGCTGCTCACGTGCTCTTTACACACACAGACCTTCCATTCAGTGTGATGGGAATTCTCAGTGTGTAAAGGGAGAGTTTTCCAGTCTGCAGACTGAAAGAGTATAAGAAGAATGAAGTCCATGACTTTCAGAGAAATCACCAGGGCCAGGATTAACTTATTCTTGGGTCTATAGCTTTTCCAGAGACTAACAAATCCCTCATTAGCCTGTGGTTCAAACTGCATCAGTTCAAAGTTGTCACCACTTAAAAGAAACCTACACATTGCCTCTCACCCTGACCTGTTCCCCAATCGCATTGCTGAGTCGTCTGAGTTAGAATTCCAGTTAATAGCGAATTCAACCTCTATCCCCCTCTTGAAAATGGCAAGTTATTACATTATATTTGTACTCCATTCAGGTTCTAGAAGCAATTGGCTTTTTATTTTTGGTTTCCATAAATTTTATTATGCACTAATGTAGTGGGGAAATTTTAGCTCAACTTTTAGTTTGCTAGAAGCAAGAATAGAGAACTCTACTACTGTAGTTTTTTTTTAATTTAAGTATTGCTTATATCTATTATTATTAATTCTAACAGAATATAATGTATATTTATTCCACAATATATATATTATCAGAGTGTATTTGTTACAAACTTAGGTCTTTTCTTACCAAGTCTTACGAATCTGGTAAGAGAATACTAGCAAAGGACCTAGCTTCATGAACTGATCCTCATGATATTTATATCGAACCCTGCTCTCAATATTTTTTGTTAAGTTTTATATTTTTGATTGATAAACTCTGGAGAAATCTAAACTCTTTTTACCTACACTGACGTGCTGTCATAAAAGTCTATTTGAGATTTTAAAGCTTAGGGCTTTACAAAACTAAATTATAGTATATATGCATGTATATACACATATATATGTCATACAAAGTTTAGATCAGTATTCCCAAATAGAAATTGGATATTTTTGGCAATCTAAGATCAAAGGTATTATTCCTGTTGAAATTAGGAATATGTAAACCAGTGATATTGATTTTGTGAATGAAAAGATGCTGCTGCATCTAGAGGGAAAAGATACCTACTTCATTACACATATTCATGTAGGTAAATAGACAATGAGATATCATCTTTCAGAAAGTACCATTTACTGGAAAATGATCTATTAGAGCCAGCTATACAGATCATAACTTTCAGCTTACAATAAATCTAGGTACATAAGTCTGATTTGACTCTATGGAATGAATAGGAAGCAATAACTATTTGGGCATTTAAATACGTTAAGCACACAAATGTACCTGAAAAAAGAATAAATCTCTAGCTGAAACACTCTAGATAGATCATGAAAACTAAGCAAATATTTAAATATACCCTTTTCTCAAAGGCAGAAATTGATTCCCCAAGATACAATAAATTTCACGTTTCAGATAGTCCTCCAGATTAGAAATTTATGAAGCTCAGTTTAGGAACTGTTTTCATGAAAATAAAACCAATCAGAACTGCCCAGCACATTTTATTTTGCCCTGTCAGGTTGTATTATTGTCAGTCCCAAGTTCTGGCTACTCTTCATAGTCTGTCACCCAACAGAGGACAAACAGCAAGGAAAGGAGGAGGTATGCCAATTTCAACAGTGTCCTGCTGTGGCAACAGGTTCCCATCCTTGAAGACATATCATTTTTTACTAGAGAACTGGTGGGGAGGGCAAGGGTCAGGACCCTGAATGTTATGTAAAATAGTTTTACAAAAGAGACAAGCATGACTAAAGGGAATGAATGGAGATGACGTGAGTATTATTCAGTTTGAAAGAGGTAGTTCTCATTTTTATAAGAAAACTTTAATAAAACATATATTTTAGTTATCATTTAACAAAGAATGTGAAAGCTCTTCAGGCAATGCCACAGATTCTCATAAAGGGAAATCAATGCACCCTTGTAATGAGAAAATGGTCATTTCAACACATTTCAATACATTGTATACATTTGGAGCTTAAGGTGAGTATGTTTTCATTTAGCTGTAAGTGGTTAATATTAATTGATCATGTTTTCACGTCAATATAAATATTGTCATAGTGTTACAGAAGCAAGTATCAAATAAGCAGATACGTTACATTTGTGTTTTCTAAAAGTCTGTGTATTTTATGCTTCATTTGCGTAATGTTAAGTGCTAACAAATGTACGCCAAGCCTTTTGTCAAAGTGAGGGGCAATCCATCACACTGAAGGCATCTAGGGACAGATTACATGTCACAGTGGTCCTACATACAAAGGACCAGTCAAATGGCCAGTTTGCTTCACTAAAATCTAGTCGTTGAAATGTAAGCGTTCCCCTAAAGTTTAATCAAAAGTAGTCATCCCTAAGACTCAGAGAGGGCCCATGTGGTTCCCTAAGGTTCACTGATGCAAGAGGGAAATGGAAGAAAATCACCACAACTTGTCCTAATGCTCTTTATTCTTAATGATTATATTAGTGCTACTGACATGTTCAAAACCATATCAAAATAAAGGCCTATTGGGTTGCCCTTACATGAAGCTCAATCTTTAATATCCTAAACTAGATATTAAAAGTTAGGGGAAAAATCTGTTATGACTATTCATCAGTGATCCTGATGAAATTTTGGTTCTTTCCCTTGGTCGGGTTGGTGGCCAGATTTTTCTAAACTCTTTTCTGCTATGATTTTGAAGGCAAATAACAGAGCACAGTTGAGTTAAAGAATACTTGAGCCTTTTCTTTGGGGCATTTACATTTTGATTCTGTTGCCATTTGAAATAGAACATCTGCAGGGAGATAATGAGCTTAAATTACAATTGACTTTGGAAAGAATAACAGACTTTTGTGCTTCCTCAATCATGTAATCAATAGGGGATTCTCCAGTTATATGAACTATGGCTATCTTTTAAGACAATGCTAAGATCTAAATGCAGAATCTAGCATTCAGGGGCTTTTTAAGAATTCAGTGCTGTCTCTGAAGAACCTGACTAGAGATGGATTACACTAATTTACAAATGCAGTTTTCTACCGTGACAAATCAAAATGATCTGAGCTCAGTTCATTTTACTTAGTTGTGCCTATAGGACTCCAAGACATTGAAATATTTTGTCTATATTATTTTAAACATTTATAGATATTTGTGGATGTGTGAATAATGCCTGAATCTCTCATCTTTCAGCTAGTGTGTGTTTATCATACAGACAAATGCTGTTAGTAAGACAGCTTTAGACAGCATTATGCAGTAGAAAGCGATGTTCTGAAGTTCCGGGTAGGCCGACACGGAGCAAGAGCTCCCAAAACATGTCGTCATGCCATCTCGTCCCTCTAAATCATAGACTCCATGAGAGAAATGGCTACGACTGCCTTGTGGACTGCTGTATTCCTGGCATCTGGGATAATGCCCGGTACAATGTAGGGACCCAATTAATATTTGTTAAATGAAAGAATGATTGAGTAGGTGGATAGACAAATAAATGAATTTGCCTTCTGATATTTTGAAAAATCTCACTGATTTATACTAAACTGATTGGTACTATAATTTCTGAATTTCATAGTTAGTAATTGACTCTTCATAAATATTTTTTAAATAGACAAATTTGAAATCAATTACTTCAAAGGTTCAAGAGTTTGAAGACATTTAGATAAGGAATAATACTTGGGAAATCAGAGTTTTTACAATGAATAAAACTCAACCTTTCTAGTTCTTTATGAAAGTTCCTTGAGTTAGTTGGCAAGGATGATCCAAATATGGAACTTCATTTATAAATTTTATAAAATACTATGTTTTCATCTTTTAAAAAGAAAAGTCACATCATTAAGCATATTATTAACATACCTTTCAATATTTATTAATAACTTTTCTCTAAGGAGTTCATAGTAATTGGAGACACCATCTCTAAGTCTTCTCCTGCTTTCAAAAGATCACTTCTTTTATGTTTGATTCCTAGAATGTACCTTAGCTAAAGATTAACCGGTTGCATAGCTATTAAGACTTTTCCATGTCTTTACTCATTTAACAGATATTTATTGTGCACCAAGTATGTGCTAGGTTCTGGAAATACAATGCAAACAAGACAGACCTAGCACCTTCATGGAGTCTACTGTGAGGAACTCCTCAACACTTACTCCAGCAATAACTAGAGTTTACTGTTCATTGGGTCCCTTTTCACAGCTGATGGAAGAAATAAAATTCCTAACCCCCTGTAAATCATGAAAGACTCCCTGCACATATCTATGTGAGCCTGCTTTTCTAAACACACCACTCAAAAATGCTGCTCAGTTTATCCATACACCATAGTTGAGCCCCAGTGAGATACATAAGTAAAAATTTATTCATAACTAACATATATTTAGCTCTTCCTAGGCTCTACTGTGCTCAATACTTTCATAGACTATCTCATTGAATCCTTTTAACAATTTTAGTAGGTTCCATTTTATAACCAAGAAAGCTGAAGCATAGATATGTGACTTGTCCAAGGTCACACAGCTAGCAGATGAAACTAGGATTGGAACCCATGCAGTGTAACACAGGAGCTCCTGTGTTTAACCATTATCTGTGGCTTGGCGGACACCATCACATTAAAGTAAATGAGTCACTGTATATAAAAGTACTTTGAAATTGTAAAGTAGTATATGAAAAGATATTAGTAGAGTATTATAGTCAACAAACCACATCAGTTGCAGAAATAGAGTAAGAACTCAATCTTATGGTACACATTACTCTCGTGAAGAATACTTCAGCCAGAGGTGTGGATAAAAGTAAAGATCCAGAAAACTTAAGACATGCGATAAATATTTCAATGACTTTTCAGAATTATTTATGGTTAGCCACTGTGTCTATTTGGTGCTACAAAAACCTGAAAGAAACAAAATCCCTTCTGTAAGGGCTTATAATAAATACACAGTGTGGAGATGAACTAAGGACATTTCACATTTACAGGGAAAGATTGGGCAATAGTACTATTTTCTCACCATTGCATGTGATTGTGTCTTTCCAATTGTTTTCATTATTTTTCTGAAAGAGCTGCAAAATTGTGCAGTGGTTCAACCTGACCAAAGTGGTATTATGCTGCTGGGAAGTAAATGTATTAGACACCAGACTGGAAGTATTGTCTTCATTATCAAATGACTTTAAGTTCTTTTAATGCATATAGAGGGATTTATGGTGAAGATACCTAGCAGGACTACATCAGATTATGACCTACCAGTTCCAAAGTACTGGCTTAGGATGTGTCATGTGTGTATGTGTGTCATTGTGCAGGGATAGGCTAACATGCTAACATTAGGAATAAGTATGGTTTCAGACGTGTATTTCCCTACTATATAACTCTACCTTTTTAGCCTTCTTGTTCTGTTTTGCAGAAGGTGACTACCTTCTATTCCTGGAAATAGTCCAAACTTTCCTTCCCCTGAGCTTTCGATTGTTTCTGAAGTGTTTCTTTTCTTCCCCTAGCTATGCATGAAAAAATTCCTCAACCTCTAAGGTCCATTTCAAATGGTTCCTCTTCCAAGAAGCTTTTTCTAATTTTTCCAGGCCTGATATTATCTGCTCTGTCATCAAATCCAATTGGGATATTTGTACCCCTCTTTAACTCTTTTCTTAGCTTCTTTTATACTATACCCATTTGTGTCTTTATCATCTTAATTTCCCTTGCAGTTAGTAATTACATACGGAGTGGGTGCTTAACATTTCTTAAAAGGAATTACCTTTCACTTGCCAACTTCACAGAATGGCTTCTGGATTATTTTGGGGCCTATCTCAGTTCTCTGTAGCTCACCCACAAAGCGCATCTGAATTGAGATCTCAACACTGGACACTTTTAAAAGAGAAAAGATCCTTAATTATTGAGTATTTTGATTTAAAAGGAAAGAAAAAGAACATAAAGATAAAAGTGGTAATCCTTATCACTCATTTCCTAGGTTTTTCTGATCTGATTTTTGTTCTCAGAATGAATGTGGAGGTTAATGTAAATGTTTTAGATGACCACCACCATTACCTGCTCTATACACACACACACGCATTGACTTTACTGATGATTTATGCCCACATGTTTGGTTGCTTATTCCACGGAAGAAAAGGTAAAGGGTAAAATTGGGTTATGGGTCAGCAACTGAACAAGCAAGATGAGCACCATAATAATAAGACTTCCAACTGGACTCCGGTCCTGTATTAATGGTCCTGCTGATTGCTGCTGTCCATCAGAACACTGACCTACCTACTCTTCATTAGTCTTCCCCTACCCTCAAAGCTGCCAAGCCATTACATCAGGAATGGGAGATTGGAAGACTAATTACTATTATCTCAACTGCTTTAGCTTATACAGGAACATAAAAGTTAATAGAAATCAGAACATTTCTCTAGCTTTAGTCACATGTTGTGTTCTTTTGTGTTGCCAACAAAAAATTTTATCTGAGTATGACATTTATATACCAAACATATTCAACATCTAACCCCCCAAGGATAGAAAACACAATGTCCTAAAAGAACATTCCCACACATAGATTAAGACCTGCACTTTTATTTTCATTCCTTAAGTTAGAATGACTACAAACAGAACTTTAAGAAATACCCTACATGAACACAACATAGTTTCAGAGTTTAATTGCTACCTGTTCAATAAATCGTGCTTCCTGTGGGCTTTTGTGCACTAACTGCATTGTTGTACCCAAAAGAGCTGAGAGAGGAGAGGTCGACCAGCTGCCACAGAAAGAAACCCATAGAAGATCTATACCTGGATTTTTTGTAAGATAACTTTCCAGCATCTGGTTTTAAGCTTTGCAGATCCGGGCTCACTTGTTTTCTCTAGGAAACTCTGGGACAGTCTCAGTTACCACCTATTTTCTCAGAATAATTACTAATAGCACCCTTTTAACTCTCAGCAGTGCCCAATTTAGACATCTTATGTTGTCAACCAATCTAGGAGTGATGGAACACCAAGATGATAGCTTGTATTAACCTTCCTCAATTCACAAGATTATTGGAAGGATTCTTTTTTCTTGCAAGAAACCAAAACAAGACTCAATAGAGCTTGAGTGAAAAAGAGAGTTCACCACCGCCAAAGTAGGCCAGACTCAGGGGCTCAATGTTAATAGAACACTCACCTCTGCTTACCTCTCTCTGTTCCTCAGGTCTCTCCTCTTTTTGTTTGTGACCCTTGTTCTCCCTGCTATGGTCAGTTTCTCTCCTTGTCTGTTCCTCTCCTAGTCCCTTCCAGCACCAGGCCTATATTCTTGGAGATTTTAATCTGAAAGGTAAACTACACTCTTTTCCTCAGAGGCTGTATCATACAGGCAGATTCTGATTAGCCCTGCCTGGTGCTGGTGCTCCTGTCTTAAGGGAAACCACTGTAGGAAAAGGTGGCATGATTGGCTGGGCCTGGGTCACATCCTTATGCCTACTGAGTGTCCACTTATTAGCTGTAGAGAAACCAGGATGAGCAGCACTCTAACAGTTCTACAACATGGCAAGCTAAGAGAAGAACTATAAAAGGGACACAGATATCAAAATGAAGGTTCAATTACAGGTGAGATAACAAACTGCTCAAAGGAATTAGAAAAATCTTCTCAGAAGAGATACCAGTTGAAATGTTTGTTAAAAGTTGAGTGGGATTTGATAAGTGTAGAATGAATGACATAGTACTGAGATAGACATTGACTGGAGGAGGGGCACTACCCCAATCTTGGCTTAAAGCATTTTTTCAGCTCTTGATTCTGAAGCTTACCAGTCCAGGCTGGGCTCAGACAGGCAGTTCTGGATTTGGTTGGTTGGGGTTCCCCATGTGTCCATCATCAGTTGCACATCATCTCAGTAGCTCAGCTTCTGGGATTGGCTGACTTCCAACTGAGGTGCCTCAGCTATCCTCCACATGGTCTCGTGGGCTCCAGCAGGTTAGTGTGAGTTTGTTCTCTGGGCAAAGGAAGGAATTCAAGAGAGAGTAGAAGTTCACAAAGCCATTTGAGAATTAGGCTCAGACTGACACAAAGTCAATTCCAATACATTCTATTGACCAAAGCAAGCCACAAAGCCAGCCCAGATTCAAGGATTGGGGAAAGAGTCTCTATCTCTTGATGGGAGAAGTTCACTGCAAATGGCATGGATTCATGGAGGGATAGAAAATTGGGCCATTTTTTCCCAACCTACAGCAATGGCACTTCAAGCTACAACAGCAGTTTTACTAAAATAAGATGATTGGTGAAGCATCCTGGGTAGACAAAGCTATAGTTAACAGCTAACATTTATTAAGTGCCTACTGTGCCAAGCACTGTTCTAAGAGCTTCACATACCTTAACACATTTTAATTCTTGCTACATCCTTCATTTCAGAGAAATAGATTACCTGCATATGGAGGTCAAATGTGGCTTTTTATTAGAAAAAGAAATATCTGAGTTAGAGGTTGGGAATTCCCTGAACTCTGAGCTGTTGTCCCTCATCAGAAGTCAGATTACTCTGCATAGTTGCTGTATGAGTTCCCGCTGTCCATGTAGGATGAGATAGCTAATAGGATGATGTATTGGTCAGATGTAAAAGTAGACTGCAATCTACTGAGGCAGATATAACAGGTTGAGAGGAATTTTTTTCTGTTGGCCCAGAATTATTGCTAAGACTCAAAGCCGAAATCAGAATTTATCATATATTCCCATAATCTAAATAAAATCTTACACATCCCACAACTGGAAGGACCTGCAACTAAGATATACAACTGTGTACAGTGGGGGGTTTGGGGAGATAAAGCAGAAAAAGAAAAAAAAGATTGGCAACAGTTGTTAGCCTAGGTGCCAATCTTTAAAAAAAAAAAAGAAAGAAAATCTTAGACTTTCTAAAAAGTAGTGGAATTTGCCCCACTCACTTCAACTCCCTCCCCTATTGTTACCGAACCAAAGTGGGTCCACTTCTTGGTGAGCTGAAATCAAAGCCTTCACCAGAAGTAGTTGTCACATGAAGTAAAATTTATTTGCGCAAATAAATAGATCACAGAGAATCACTTCCAAAGCTGTGGCCCCTGAGCAAGGGAAAACAAGTATCTTTTATTTTGGATAGGGAATGAATATTCAAAAGAGAAGTTTCATCATCACATGTGGAGGTGGGTATTTGCTCACGCAGGTACAGTTTGAGAACATGCTTCCACATACATCACCTGTGATGGTATTAAGGCCTAAGCTCTTCCTGGGATGGGGATTTTAAGATTAAAATGAAGCAAGGTGACTCTTGGGTATTTCTAGGCCTGTCTGTGCAGGCCTCACTCTTGTGGAGGGCTTTGGACTGGTTCAGGGCTGTTGGTAATTGCATCTCTTAACACAACTAAAAGAGAAAGAGTTAAGTGCTTCCAGAACCTCCTTTGAGCTACTTGGGGGCAGTTAGCTGGTGACACCACCAGCAAACATCACACCAGCAGAGAGTTGTGTAGAGAATACAATTTTTTGGAAAGAAAATTTTCCATCTCTACCTGCCCTCCCATCTAACTCAAGCCATGTCAGAGAGGGGGCTTCAAGACAATTTCTCATAAAGATGTAGGAGAGACTATTAAAAAAAATCACTAGAAACTCACTCCCCAGCTGAATGATTGCTGAGCTGCAGAAATCTATCCGTTCTCACTGGTGCCATTTCTTCTGTAGCTGAATGCAATGAGAGGGTTCTTAGGAGAGCTTTGAAATGTGTCCCTTGAGGTATGGGGCAGACATGTACTAAAAAAGAGAAGACAGCGGAGCCTCTTTCAAAGCCTGTGCTAGCAAGGCTTGAAGGGAATGTGGTGCCTGGGAAGAACATGGGGATGAATCTCTGCTTCATTCCAATTCCCTGTGGCCCTCAGGGGATGGAAGAGGAGGGCCTCAACGGTACTGTTGTGTCCATGTGATGAAGTCTAGAACTTAGAGAAGAGGCTTGGATGGGCTTGGATCTTACATCAATCTCAAGTACTATACAAGCTTCTAAATCCTTGTTCTCACTTATTGTGCCTCTGACCAGCATCAAACCATTCATGGACCAGAAAGAGTCTATGGACAAACTTTGAACAGCACAGCTTATGTACACTCTGGAGAAGAACTTTGGATAAAATATAAAGATTGTAGTTTTAAATAGAACTGGATTTAGTTTCAATAAACATAAGCAACCAGAAATTTGTGGACTCTATCCATGATATTGTCAAAAAGGATTGCAAGGGGGGAATTCAATAAAACATTGCTGAAAAAAAAAATGATTGAAGAAAATCAAAAGACATTGTTTATACCATGAAGTATAAAGGTTCTTCAATTAACCCATTACATATAATAATTGTTACATTCTAATCTTAAACTTATTTTATCCTTTCATGAGTCCTTAGATTTAAATAAAATCCAATCATAGCAATGGATTTGCTTTAAAATTTAGCCAATCAGAATAAGATCCCTGTTTGATGCTGTGATTTATAATAAGAAATTTTTGGTCTTTGATCCAGTTCCTGGTACAAAGCTCCTAAAACATTTGGAATTTCCTGAGATGACAGCAATAAAGGTATCTTTCGTTATGTTAATGAAGTGACTTTTGGAAAGCCCTTTTGTCGCATAAGGATGGGGGATGGTTGCCAGTGGAGCCAATCATGTGATTAGACGGTTGGAACTTTCGGTCTCCCCCCTAGACCTCCCAGGAAGGGAGAGGGGCTGGAGTTTGAGTTCAATCACCAATGGCCAATGAGTTAATCAATCATGCCTATGTAGTAAAGCCTCTTTAAAAACCTATAAGGACAGAGTTCAGAGAACTTCTGGGTTGATGAACACATGGAGATTTGGGGAGAGTGGCACACTCAGTATGGAAGCTTCACACCCTTTCCCCAAACCTTGCCCTAGGCATCCTTTCTTTCTGGCTCTTCCTGAGTTATATCCTTTTATAATAAACCAGTGATCTAGTGAGTAAAATATTTCTCTGACTTCTGTGAGTTGCTCTAGCAAACTATTCAAACCCAAGGAGGAGGTCATCGGAACCTCTAATCTATAGCCAGTTGGTCAGAATCACAACAGCAAGGCATCTAGCAGATTGAAGTTCATGCGGTGATTCCTGGGTTTTGTTAAAAAACAAAATTCAACTGAGTAAATTTGAAGATCTAATTGGCTTTACTCAATGATTCGTGAATCAGGCAATATCTCATCTAGCAAATAGAAAGGACATGGAGCTTAGCACAAGTGACTCCATTTGGGGCCTTTTTTTTTTTTAACAGTCTAAAACAAAGTCCCCTCTTAGTACTCTTCCTTACCTCCTGTACCGTTTAAATAAATGCCTGGTTCTGGTCAGAGAGAAGCATACAAACCCTGAAAAGAAAAGTATGCTTTTACCAGCCTACTAAGGAAACTGCTTAGGCTAATAGATAGTTGATTGTTTCAGCTGTATCTTCAGAAATTTGCAGAAATTTATGTGTTCAGGAAAAAAACAGAAATTTGCCTGTTGTGTTTAAGTAAGCATTAGGATTTACAATTTTCATTTCAAATATATGCTTAGAGATGGATCACACTCAACGTAGCATTAAGAAATTTGTATTTCTTATTTAATATTGGACAGAAATACACCATAGTATAAAGACGTCCTTATCATACAATACCTCACTGGAAATTGTTGAACAAAGAAAGCGGAACTGATGCAGCTTTTCCCACAAAACTACAAACCTGCTACGTGGAGACCAGGGAGCAGCGGCTTATCTTTCTCTGGCTAGTGCTTATAGTACTAGTAACACCTGGTTTTTTTTTTTTTGTTTTTTTTTTTTTTTTTTTAGCAAATAGTACATCCTGGGAAGCACAGTAAATTCAACAAGAATTGTCATTAGTTTCAAAATACTGGGGAAGAGATCCTAAATGATATTGAAGTTCTAAGGTCCTTTGGATTTTGTTTTGTCTGTTCCATGATGGTGATGGTAAAGACTGGAAGGGCAGCACATTTAAAAGTTGCAAGCAGGTCTCTTTCCCATTAGAGATAATCACATCAGCTCAGCCTGAGGGTGGAATGTTAAGAAGGTTGCCTTTTAGTTAAATATAAAGCTGTTATTCAGTTTCTTGGAGAAAACTGAATCAGTATTAATTGTGTGTGTGTGTGTGTGTGTGTGTGTGCGTGTGTGAGATTTTGCTTTATAAGAATTGAGAGGGGGACCCACAACTGGTATAGTTACAGTGAATGTGTGTATAGGGGTAGACACTGGTTTTGAGAGACCCAAATCTTATACTTTAGGTATAAGTACAAGGGGAGGTGGAAAATTAGGCTTTTTAAGAAAAATTACAAATAAAAAATAGGTGTAAAAGTGAATATTTAGGGGCTGGCCCCGTGGCCGAGTGGTTAAGTTCGCGCGCTCCGCTGCAGGCGGCCCAGTGTTTCGTTGGTTCGAATCCTGGGCGCGGACATGGCACTGCTCATCAAACCACACTGAGGCAGCGTCCCACATACCACAACTAGAAGGACCCACA